>NW_006292696.1:13981344-13998484 GCF_000327345.1 Myotis davidii
GAATATTGAGTAGAACAGTGTATTTAGCTGACCTCCAGGCTGGGTAGGTGCGAGCCACAGCTCGATGGAAAGGAAGGTTGGGGCCATGTCTGAGAGAGACATGAGTGCAGGGCTGGAAGACTTCACCCTGGTAGGGAGGTGTGGTTTTTTTGTTGGTTTGTTTGTTTATTTGTATGTTTTTCTTTTGTTTTAAGCAAAGTGGTGATCTCACAGACATGCAGTTTTCAGATGATTAATCTAGTAGAACTGTGAAAAAAAGAAATAAAAAACAAGTAAACAAAAGAAATTGGTGCAGATGAACAAGTTAGAAAATTCTTTTGGAGGGAACCATTTGGGGGAAGAGAATATTGTGTGCTGTCTCCACAGTCTGGAGACAGCGACCAAAACAGAACATGCCCATCTAGTGGAAGTTCCTACTAAGATGGGCTGTCCATGTTCAAGTGTTTCTGTAAAATTCCTCTTTCTAGCCATCTTCCAAGGTCCTTATGCAGCTTGAGTCAGCCATGTCCTCCACTAGAGTAAATTTTTAATTTCATTCATACCATCAACTATATAGTATTTGCCAACAGGAGACATAAACTCTACTCCCTTCAGGAGCAGATTTCTTCTCTCCAGTTTGTCACAATCCTATTAGATGCCCCTCACAGAAGTTATTAGTGCTAATCAGGAATCTCTACTTATTCATCTTAGCCTGACATGGACAGTGGCGAGGACTTAGCAATTGTTGATGAGCAGAAATTTGTACTCAGTGTTGTCAGATCTACTGATATTTGAGCCAAAGTCAGCCAAGGCAACCTGCCATGTGGGAGGTGACACTTGATCCCTGGAATCTTGACCTCCTATTCCTTATGGCATCCCACTTAAAGCATCCTTGCGTTCCCAGGGACTCCTTCTCAAAGCCATCCATCCCCTTTAGTGAGCAGAATGTATCTGTCCCCTTTAACTGAAGAGCTCTTAAAGGCAATTAGCATTTAGGGAATGTCTTGTTTAGAAATAATGTCTGCGTCAAATTCCCTATTATGGACTAATTTGAAGTTGGAATATGGTGCTCATTTTTCTCTGGGATAGCACCTGCAAGCTTTTGTGGCTATGGGGGTGAGAGCAGCATCCTTGTGAGTCATCATAGATGAGTGAATGGTGGGTAAATAGAAACCGCTTTAGTACATAAGCGTTCCATGAGGAAGGAGACAATGTCCCTTTCAATTTGTGCTCTTTGCCTGTCATTGCAAATCTGAAGGTTGAGTATGTCTCACACTATAATTAATTCTCTCATTGCCTTCGAGATCATGGCCGTTTGGCCACTGGGAAAGGAGGAATGTGTCAAAAAAGAGTTCTGTGTCCGCAGAGGGAAGGAGGGGACACTTGTTGATGGCTGACAGCAGCAGGGAGAAAATATCTTCTTTATGAGTTTAAGGGGGAAACATGAATTTGACTCCCTGTATTTCTGACCCCACCAGAACTACATGTGTTTGAATCGAGCTGTTCTGACCTGTGGATGTTTCTGGCACCATTCTGGTAATATGGATAATCTGATAATACGGATAACAATGACAATAAATGTTTAGTGAGTGGTTATTAAATTCCAGGGACTATACAAAGTACTTTCCATCTTTTCTTTCATTTACTCGTCAAGACAGCCCTATTTACTGATGAGAAAATTGAGGTTTAGAAAGATTCAGTTGAATGCCTACATTTATTCAGCTCAAAAATGGGAGAGTTGGCATTTGGATCCAGGCCTGGCCGACTCCAGGTGCCATGGGTGTGGGGACTGAGCCTGCGCAGAGTGAGAGGGGTGGGGTGCGGGGAGTAGTATCTGTAGATTGCAGACTCCACACTTTTGCCCAAGGCTGGCCCTGCTTCAAAGTGAAACTTCCACAGGAAAACTAAATAAAGGAAAGAAAAGCCAAACAGAACAAATTCCCATTTAGTCAGCTTTTACAGTCCTGGGAGGCTCTGTGTTTATGCTAGATCTTAATTATGCTGCTTGTCAAAGACACTCTAAACTCCTCTGTGGTTGAGGGAGCTATTTTATCTTTTTATTTTTACAGTCAGAAAAGGACTTAGTATGCTACACCTTACCCTGGATGGGCTTCCAACCTGGAATCAAAGGACATTCTCTCTCTCCTTCCCCACTGTCCCCACTCCTGTGCCACCAGCCATGAACGCCAAATGGGAAGGCCTTGGCTGTGGGAGGGGGCAGAGCCTGGTTGGCCTTGGACAAAACTGTGAACTTCACATGGGCTGTGTGGACCTCCCTTGTTCAACCCATGTGAGCGACTCCCAGACCCCAAATCCCCATGTCTCTGTCCTCCAGCTCCCTCTATAGGGCTCACAGCCCAGACTCACTGCACCCCACCCCACCCCCAGCAGGGTAAGAGGGGGCAGTGTCTCTATGGGCAGCTCAGGGTAGTACTGGGAGGTTACTTGAGATTTCTGATGCACAGCAATGCCCATCAAACATCTTGGAATCACACAATAGGACGTTATTTCCTTTTCGATGCTCTATTAGTCCTAAAGACTAAGTCAAGGAGAATGTCTTTGGTTTGGTATTTTGATCATCTTGCTTTCTTTTCATTGTACCATTTTTACCTTTATTATGGCAGGTGATGCTTGTTTTATGTTTCTTGTGGTGATTCATTGAATGCATTTAGGTATGAAAAAATGTAGATTTACTTAAAGAAAAATTGTTATGTAAATTGTAGTACACCACAGAGCAAAGACTGGGAGGGATGAGGGAAGGGCTAAAGGTTTTCTGACTAAAGCTTTCATCAAGTGGCCTGTGGTATGTTCACTCTGACTCCGCTGTATCAGAGGTGGCCATTCGTGGGATTCTCTTCTCCAGCCTGTCTTCAGGGAATCTTCAGAATTGGGGCAGATTCTTAACACTGAGTAATGGGTGAATCCAGCAGCAGTTTCAGGCTCCTGAAGGCAGGATCTAAAGGAAGATAAGCTGGGGTGGGCATCTCCATCCCCAGTCCATAGGTAATGATCTCTGATAACAGTGGTGTGATGGGTATCGAACTCATGGGAGATTTTCGCTTTGTTTTCCTTTACCAAAAGTCAGATACCTGGGCCCTGCTCTCAGAGATTCTGTTTCAGTGGGCCTGGTGTGGGGCCAAGGTATATGCATTTTAATAACTATCCCAGGTCCAGTGACCGCTACCCACTGAGATTCTCCACTGGTAGAATTCTGTCAGTGTTGGCACCCAGTATTGTGTGCAGACCAAAATGAGGAAACGAATGTGACTGCTCTGTGTAGATGTAACGCCTGCCGGTGTAAGGAGCCTCCACCAATGCAAGAGAAATGACAGTTCTCTTGCCTGTAAAAACACATTTCAAAAATGTTTCTGATGCATGCAGCCCCACGTGCACCAAACAGCTAAGTGGCTTGCCAATCCCTTGGGCCTCTCTTGACCTCAGGAACCTGTTCTGGAAAATTGGGATAACATTTACCTACATGAGGATGACAGGGCTGGATGGACCATCCATTAAGGTCCCTTTGATGTGCATAATGTGGGTGTGTTTGTATGCCCCACGTAATCCCTTAAGAACATGCTCTTACAGATTCCACTGATGTCCTATAAAAACTTTCTCAGCTCGGGGCATGTCTTGGTCGGGTTTTATTTCACGGATCAGAGGAGCGCCGTGCATCCCTCTGGTAGGAGCCTGACAACCCTTCTCCTCCTCCAGCCTGACGAGGCTGTTTACCTTCTGGTCTCTGAGAAAACCAATGGAGTATGTCATGGAACACCCAAGTCCAGAGCGTGCTATGATTCATTTCTAATCACGGCCATTATCCAGGCGACTTGCTCGAGCCTGGCGGATACAGACTTCCCTTTCAGCATAGACATTTCATAACTAGCATGATCCTGCCATACCCAAAGCCTTGTGAAAATATTTTCAACAGTTAACAAGCAGAGCCTGCAGTTATAATATGCTCATTAGGCCGCGTGTTAGTCTTCAAGTTTTGCAGCACACATAATCTGCTCCTTGATTTCCACGGAATTTCACTCCTGTTGGGCACCTGCAGAGGCATGCTGGCAGCCCCATGGGCTTTGCCGGGGGCTGCCACCTGTATGTGCGTTTTCCACGTGCTGACTGCAAAATAACACACCTACCCTATTTGCATCTCCAGTCGCTCTTCGTCTGGGGGGTCCCTTCCATCATTTGCAGAGTCTTTTCTTGATTCCCTGGTGAACAAATTCCTTCAGGAACCAAATTAATTTTAAAAGGGCACTGCGAAAGTTATACCCAGTAGTCCCAGTGGATGAATAGGCTGATAGCTTCAGAATATTAGACCTTCCTTTGTTCTAGATGTTACTACTGTGTGTCTCAAAGCCACTGCCTTCAGAAACAATGCTCTAATTCCAAATGAACATGAGCAAATATTTTCAAATATACGCTTTTGGCCAAGTAAATTAGCACTTACAGGTTGTTGTTGTTGTTTTTTATATTTTGGAGGCCCCACATTTGGGAGAAAATACTTTCTGTCCCCAGGGTTCAAGTGGGAACCAGGAATATTTTGTCAATTTCATATGTTATAAAGAAATTATTTGGGCTGCTGAAGGAGTAATTAGTTTTACTATTATTCTTTTTTAAATTTCCCAGTGGCTGGTTATGAAAGACAGTGTTTATTTATTTCTTGGTCAATAAGGTAGTACCTGGAATGTACCCAGCAGGGTGTTGGGCCTTGAAAGTATAGCAATAAGTAATACAGTGGGGCCTTGACTTATGAGTTTAATTTGTTCCGTGACGGAGCTCGTAACTCAAATTACTCGTATGTCAAATCAAAAAGTGAACAAGTGAGACACGTGATGCTCGGTTGATGTTGTGGCGTTCACTGTGATGTTCACTGCGCCAACTAGCGGTGGGGTATCTGAAGCTGGCTCATAACCCAAATTTTAGCTCGCAACTCAAAGCAAAAAATTGGCCGAGAGACAGCTCGTATCGAAAAACTCCTTAGCCAGGGCACTCGTAAGTCAAGGTCCCACTGTACCTGTTTCATTTTCTAATGGGACTAGTAGTTAGTGAACCATGTCAGTCTTCTAAGCAGATAAATTCAGTGGAGCAAGATGAGTGGCATTAATAGAGCGATGAACAGAAGTGGACGGGATAGAGAAAAGGGAATGAAGACAAAGACCTGACAGATAAATGAGATCCTGTGTTGGGAGAGACCCAAGAAATTGAGGGACAGGGAACCAGAGATCCAGGGGAGCGGGCATGAAATAAGGGGGGAGGGAATCAAAGGTCTTTTGAAAATGATTACAGATCTGGTCCATATTTAAGATTTACATGCATGGATGTGGGGCATGATGCTGGGGTCCATGGACCTTGCATAGAGAGATGGGTGGGGCTAATAGATAGGGAAAGGGTGGAGATAATGAAGTTGGAGAGGTAAAACCCCAGTAAATATGGGACCCTTCATTTTATAAGACCTTTGAGGCATCAATAAGGACTGGTGGGTCATACCTTCATTCTTAACATTTCTTTCAATACATCTATTGACCCTTCCATGACTCATCCATGATAACACCTTTCCAATGGATTACTAATAGTATTAGTTAAAATGATGAAGTAGAATAACCACCTGAGAGCTTAAGATGGGAAACAATTTATTTTGACCAGATTCATTGATTCCCTCCCCCAGTTTCTTAAAATCAGTGGTCTTATTGGATAGGAATGAATTGAGCTTTAGACTTGAAAGGTATATTTTCCTTCTATAGACATCTCAGAATATTTGTTGAGGAATACTCAAGATGTTCCTTACATCTTGAGATAATTAAACCAATGACATACCAGGCAGGGTACATGTTGTTTGAAGTATCTAATGGTGGCTATCCATATTGCACCTTCTGATCATGAACTTGGGGTCTTCCTGATCCCTAGCAATGAAGTGCTCATGCTTATGTAAGTGCAGCTGCATTGCAATGCAACTAATGATGTCTGAGCCAGGCTTATACTTGTCAACCCTCATTCTTTCACTATGAGACTAACAGTTATTTCCAAGGATGCAAATAGTAACTTGCATGAGTCCTAGAAATAATGGCATGTTGACCCTGTCTATTCAAAAGAAATCAGATGAGTGCTTGAAGAAATAGTTGCCAACTGCAGGCATGTACCAGCGGAGACTTGAGTACAGTCAACACTAAATACCTGATGCAGGAGGCATTAGGGAGAGCCTCAAGCATGGACAAGAAAAGTGGCAAATCAATAATTGCTAAAAATCACTACTTTGATTTTTATCAAATTCTTTACCTCTTACAGAGTGACTATCAGGTGTGCCTGCCTGGACCAGATCTTTCTCTTACGTGGTCTTCTACATGGGAAGAAAGGACTAGAGCATGTCCCATTGCTCCCAGCACCTGTGGCCTAGCACTTAACACTCCACCCATCAAGAATCCTTCAAGGAGAAATGGCATCTAAGCATGTTTAGCTCAGTCTACCTTTGCCTTACTTTCTTTCTTTGACCACACAATGATTTGAGAGTAGACTTTGATCGATGGAAGACTTACAGAGGATGTTAGGGCACCTTGCAGGAGTGAACCAGAGAGAGAGGAGTCTTCAACCGAGACAGAAATGAACCTGGGGCAGGTTTCCCACTCCCCACTTTTATTTCCAGGAACAGTTCTGCTTTCCGTGTTGATGTCTGATCATGAGTCAGGAGGCTTCAGTCCTAGAGGGGGACCCTATGGATCTCCAACTTCGCATTACCAGGACACGGATCTGACAGTTTTGAGTTTGTGGAAGTAAACTTACTGTTTAAAACAGAGCACAGATATTTATGATTCCGAGGTTAAACATCATCCTTCTTTCCTTCCTTCCTCTCTTTCTTTGTTTATTAATTTCTTTATTTTCAGTTGCCATGTCTTTTTATGGAGATATAATTTACATACACCCAAAACTCACCCTTTGTAAAGTATAGAGTTTAATGATTTTTAGGTCATTTATACAGTTGTACAGTCATCCCCAAAATCCAGTTTGAAAGCACTTCCATTATATCAGGAGGTTCCTGCATGCCTGCCCAATTTATTTTCAATTGGCTTAAAACCCCCTCCAAAATTGGCTGATACATAATATTTTATATTTGAAACCTAAGAAGCATGTTTTGTAATATTGTATCCTAAAAATGTATTTAAATTTGTTTCTCTAGTGTCTGTTTTACTATCATAATGCAATGGCTTTGGCATAAGAAGAAATAAAGAGGGGGTCAGGGAAAGGAGGTCTTTTATAGTTTGAACAGTTGTCAGAGCTGCTTATTTCACCACTAGAGGCCCGATGCACAAAATTCATGCAAGGGGCTCGGCCCTTGCAGCCCCGGCTTCATCCAGAAGGCCATCTGGAAGGACTTCTGGAAGGATGTCTGGAAGGTCGTTTGGCTGTCCTGTCTAATTAGCATATTACACTTTTATTATTATAGATATGTTGACATCCCACACTGAGATTTGGAGAAACAGAACTTGTGAGTGGCAGGAGGGAGAAGAACCGGCTTCTTAGGTAACACATCTTCTGAAGTTATTAAGCCTTTAGTTACCAGTAAAGTGGAACAATAACTAATCATCTCTGCTACTCACTGACCATATATTCTATTTTGTTTTCTTCACATACATTATCTCATTTAAGCCTCACCCTGGGCTCTCTCCCTTTCTAAAGATTTGGAGACTGAGGTTCAAATAGATGAAATACATTTTTTCAAAGTCCCTCCATAGGTGATGGCAAAGTCAGAAAGCAAACCCAGGTCTGCCTCACTGCCCCACCCTTACTTTAACGATTGTGTGTCATCCCATCTCTAAACAAATGAATCAAGGCAGAGCAATCGAGGGCAGTGTAATTGTCAGAGGTCTGCTTCAATGACTAGGAAAGAAAAATTGAAAAGTGTGTGGCCCGAGGGGAAAAGGTAAGCCAACATTGCACTTCGCAGCCACCCAGACATGTTAGGAATAAAGGGATGATTTGAGGGGAGAATGCTCGTGGCTGTGGAAGTTCTGAGACTTTCTCCTTTGAACTACCCAGCGTTTGAGGCTGAGTGACAGGTGAGACTGTGTACAGACAAGCTTCTGCTTGATTCACCTCGGGTGACTCTCTACCTGGGAATGAACTTCACAGACCTGTGGTAATGCCTGGGGGGCATCATGACTTGGTGGCTTGAATAAACTTGGAAGAGGTCATTATTGTATAGTAGCTGAGGGTGTAAGAGGGGTATTGTCTGAAGTGGTCTGCTCCCTCAGCCAACTCTTCAATGTACCACTCATTTGCCACTTAGCACACAAACACTGACTTGTATTAGATTGTTTTCATGTTTGTTTTATCATCTATCCCCATGGTTCTGAAACTCAGTTAAGCACAACAATCATGGGAGCCACTTACTAAGACAATAGGTTTCTGGTCCCCAGAGAAATAATGGGTACACTTGTCTTGAGTAAAGGCTTAGCTACCAGTGTTTTTAGAAGGATTTCCTGTGACTCTTGGAATGAACCATATCTGGGATTTGCTGCTCTTTATTTTGTGTGTGTGTGTGGCTTAATAACATGTAGTTTTTATCACTGAATAACATTCTACTGTGTGGAGGGCATCTTGGTTGCTTCCAGCTCTGAGCAATTATGAATAAAGCTGTTATAAACATTCATATGCAGGTGTGTGTGTGTGTGTGTGTACAGAAAAGTTCATATCAGTGGGGTAAATACCTATAAGCATGATTATTGAACTGTAAGGATTTGTAAGTCCATAGGGGCATGTTGTGTCCTAGAATCTAGCAGAGTGCTTGGCACAGAGGAACGTTCATTCCCTAAAGGAGGGAATGAATGAATGTCGTGTATTCCTCGGGGTCAGGGATGCTGTAACAAACATCCCACAATGCTAATAAAAAGTGAACAATAACTGCTTGCCGATTGGTTTTAAATCTTTATCTTATTTTTTCCTTATACCTTTGCTCAGCTCTGGGGAAAGACCATGAATTTGTTTAAAGTCCTGCATTCTGGAAAACCCGCAGCGTGCCTAGTGAGGTGAGGTGGCGGGTGCAGCATCCGGGAGCTGGTTTGGAGTAGTCACAGGAGTTCACTTGTCCTAGAAACGCAAGAAGAAAACCAATTCCCACATTTTTGCGAGTTTATTTTGCTGTAGTACAGTGAATAATTGTCCTGAGGGGACTCGATGGCATCGGAGAGTATTAATCTTAGATTTTCATTTCCTGTAAAATAACTTTCCACTTATTACATTCAGTGAGAATACTTTGGGTTTCAGGAAATATGCATATTTTATCACCGACAGTCCTGACTGTGCTCCCAAATGTATCTGAAACTCGGGAGTTAGGAGAGGCAAGTGCAGGCAATTGAGTAAACCAGAGGATGCCAGCCTGGCCTGAGAGGGGTCCGCAGGTAGAAGGGCACTGAGTCACCTGGGGTCAGCACAGCCAGCACCTCATTGTCTAATGTTAGACTCATTGAGCTTTAATTTTTTTCAATAGGAAAATATTAAAAATCAAAGTGACGGTAATAATAATAATTAATGGGCTAGCATTTATCAAGCCCCTCACTGTGTTCCAAGCATTTTCCTCAGCTCTCTTATGTATCATGCTATTTAATTGATTCTTTACAGGAACCCAATGAAGTAGCATAGTGTATTACAAATGAGAGCATCTCTGCTAAGATTGGGCTTAAAGAAAAATGGCATTTGCTGGTAAAATTTAAAAGAAACCCAGGGGTGCCTCCAGGCTGGTTAGATTTTGGAGCTCCACCAGTGTCATTGGACCCTTCTTTTCCCTCTGGGCATTTTTTGTGGTGATAAAGATGGCCACCAGGAACTCCAGCTGACCTCCCCCAAAGATCAGTTCCTGTGAAAAGGAAGGTTCTCTTAATGCAGAGTCAGGGAAGTCCCCAGGGTGAGCCTCCCTTCTGACATTGACTACAAAGTACGGGATCCCCAAGTTCTACTTCAGTTATCTTAATTTGCTAGAAGGACTCACCAGACTGCCTGAAAGCTACTGTGCTCATAGTTATGGTTTTTTACAGGGAACAGATACAGATTAAGTTAAGTCAAAATAAGAGACTTGGGACACAGAATCCAATTGTGTCCCCCTCCCCCAGCACATCATGGACAATGCTGACTTTTCCCAGTAACAGCGTGTGACAACACACACACACACACACACACACACACACACAGTACTGCCAAGCAGAGAAGCTCTCCCGAGCCTTGGTGTCTAGTATTTTTATTGGGGCTCAATCACAGAGACGTGGTTGACCACCCACATGGCTGACCTTTGGTCTCTAGTCCATCCTAAAGTCCAGCTGGTGCCATGTGGTCTGAAGCTCCCACCATCAATCACATTGTTAGACTCTACAGTGTGGCCCAAGGCCCCCAGGTGAACAAAGACTCTTACCTATCAGACATTCCAAGGACTTTAAGATCATCTTTCAGGAGCCAAGGGCAAAAATCAAAGGTTAATTCTTTTTTTAAATGTTTTTTAATTGATTTCAGAGAGAGGAAGGGAGAGGGAGAGAAAGATAGAAACATCAATGATGAGAGAGAATCATTGATTGGCTGCTTCCTGCACACCCCTACTGGAGACTGAGCTGCAACCTGGACATGTGCCCTGACTGGGTATCGAACCATGACCTCCTGGTTCATAGGTTGACACTCAACCACTGAGCCACTCCCACCAGGCAAGGTTAATTATTTACTACACAATTTCACACCATTCCAATAGAAGCTATCGCCTCCCCTGGAGTCATGGGCCCACCCCTAACCAATTGCCCTGGCATGGACATGGAATTTGCTAACCGAGGAGGCCTAGGGATAAGGTCATTTAGATTGCCCACTACATAAACTGAAAGCAGGGAGGGATGGTGTTCTGAGAAAATTGGCCATTGATCTGGCTCTTTTCAGTAGTAAAAAAAAAAATCATACAAAAGTCTGTGTTGACTCATAAAAAGACGACACAAAGTGAATAAAACAGCAACTACCTTTTTTTCCCCCCATGGGATGTCATTAGCACAACCATGGGAAAATGATCTAAAGATGACTTAAGAAATATAGTTTTTAAAAAAGAGACAGAACCTCTTAAAATATGACATGTGACTCCAGCAAGAGGCACAGTGATAACTAGTTGGGAAAGAGGCTCTTCGTGTGATTGCTCATTTGGATTCCCACCAGGAATGAGGTGTCTGTCTCATTTCCCTGGAGCGATGTGAAAACCTCCCTGAATTGTGGCTCCCACACCTGTGGTACATTAGATCCATTAGAGAGCTTTTCAAATCTGAATGCCCAGGTCACACCCCAAACCACTGAAATTGGAGGTGCTGGAGAAGGGATCAGGCATCTCCCTAGGAGATTCCCACGTGCACCTGTTTGGAAACCACAGTCGTGGGGTTTTAAAGCAACACAGATACCACTGCTGTGAACATTAGTTTCCAGAATGGCCACATTCACTGGATTAAATGAACACCACCCAATCCTTAGTCAGAACTGCTCTTGAGAATCATCAGATGTAGTCGGAGATATCTGAGTTCAAATCCAGCTTTTCCATTTACCAGGTGATGAGTCCTGAGCTGGTTAGTGTCTTAGCTTCTGTAAGGTTCAGTTTCCTCATCTATGAAACCACTAGTAACCTCTACCCCATGAAGCTTCTGGAAGAAAATACAAAGAAAGTGCCGGGCAGAACACTATTCCCTTCCTTTTATTATTACATTTATTGAAAAGGGACAGAAACCTCTAGTCTTTTCTATCCTGCCTTTAAGAATTTGTGTTGTGTTGTTTTCACATGTCTAGAAGGATGGGGGGAAAATGTATCCCAGTCAAGGATGCAAAAGTTTGAAGTTTTTCTTTGTGATTAAATATATTTGTTCCCTTAAGTATTGGTAGTCCCAGCAGGAGGTAGCTCATGCAGTCAATCAGTTCTCCAGGCAAGATTTGCTAAGTGCCTGTGACAATAGCTCATCAATCCTAAAATGCACTGACTTGCAAAATAACTCACTGTTGTTTTATGTCTGAATAAAGAGGGGGAACCTTTGCCAGTTAACATACGACATGCCATCAGTTGTAAGAGGAATCCCTGTTTCATAAATGTTCCAATGAGCCACAAAATAGACATCACAGAACTGGTGGGATGTGATCTTGTCCGAGATGCTAGGCCTAGGATGCAGAGTGACACAAGACACTGATTCAGTTAGTGGAGGCAGCAAAGGACCAAGCCCCACAGAGGACCTCTGCCTCTCCTCCTGAGAAGAGAGTTACCTCCAGTTTCATCAGGAGAAAATTCTTTTTCATGCCTCTTTCAGATTATTAAATGCCGTCCACTCACCACCATTTCACCTTTGAGAAATACCTGTTTAAATGGTCCCCATTATCTAAGTCACTTGTCTTCAAACAGGGCCAGTTTAGATGGTTGTATGTCATCCCACTGAACCATGGGGGAGTCAAAATGGCTCATGGTCTACATCTCAGCAGATCACAGGAGCCACGAAACAGGAAGAGGCTCAACGCCAGAAGGAATCCAGTTTGATGGTCACGTGATCTTTGTTCCTCAAACCTTCCCATTCAACAGAAGATTGTGTTGTGATCCCAAATGGATCCAAATATAAGCTGGGAAAACATTTTCTGAATAGAGCCCTTGGCTCATTCGCCATATGCTAATATAGATGTGCCCTCATTTCTCTCTTCTTTCATGAAAGCCTCCTTGCCCAGAAATGTGCCTGCATTTACTATTTTTTTTAATGTAGCTGCCTAAATATGTCCCCATGGGCAGCAAGGTGTTTGGGGAAACTTTTGGAACTGGCAACATAATTGATTTTGACTTATCCTGTTAAAATGTAACCTTTGTATTTAGTTTGGGAAGTTAATGTTTTGGCGACAGAAAACAAATCCAAAAGGAAAGAGAGAGAGAGAAATAATAGCTCCTTCAAATCCAAATGAGAATCTCACTGAGGGCGCCTTGGTGTGCCATGCCGGGGGCCCTGCCCCGGTCCACAGTGCTGTCCCTCGGAAGGTGAGCAATTTAGAGAATGAATCTGCTCTGCAGTTGGGTAGGAGGGTGGGTGCCCATGTTAGATCATTAAGGAAATGATCTTATTAGTCCCTCTTATTAAGGAAGCCTCCTTAAGAACTGGCAGTGTGTAAGTAGACTTTGAACCTGCCTGGTAAAAAGTGGGTCTTGTCAAACAGCTCCAGCTCCTAGTGAAAAGGCCGAACACTGTTGGTCTAGAGAATCATCCAATCCCCAGTGCAAACATGTCTCTAAGCTTCTGTTTGCATACTCCGGAAGAAAAAGAAGACTTTCGCATTTGCCCTGACTCTGGCACACATAGCATTCCAGGGGACGGCAGCTCCCATGGAAATTATCGAGTCACTGAGTGTTAACGGCACATGTAGAAAGGCAGAAGTTTCCTGCGTGACCTGACATGTAAACCTGCCCATTGCCACCGCTTGGGTCCTTTTATTTATTTAACTCTCTGAACGGACCGGTGCTTCAGTTTTTCTGCCATCACTTGTCTGAGCTGACCCCGTCTGGAAGTTGTAAGGCTGAGATTTTGACAGCGCTGTCATTTTCATGGCTGCGCAGGGGGGTGTCGAGCTCACAGGATTATTGCTCTCCAGGAATACTTCACTCCAGAATCAAGCAGAAGGTCAAGAGAGACACAGAGAGAGAGAAAAACTCTAATTAAGGCAGAAAAGGCAGACATGGGCCGTAAAGTGCGCATGCGACTTCAGGGAGGGCCTCGTGTTTGTGTCCAAGTGCAACCATCGGCCCCAGTCAGGGGCCGCACTTGTCGCAAATGGACAACAACAAAATTGCCATTAGAGTGAGCGGCTCCTTAAGAACTGGCTTCATTCTCTGCTCCTACCCGGCTATTAAGGCGCCCCTCAAATCAGATTAAGGCAAGGCGCTGTAACACATAGCTTGATTAGAGCAATGGAAAGAGACTGAGCTCTTGTCTTGCATTTGCTGCCTTTGTTCCAAAGATGTGTGATTTCTGGGGACCAGCCTGGTTTGTAATGCAACCAGACAGTAGTACCCAAATAGAATTAAAAGGCAGGATGAGATTTATTCCTCTGGGAATGGAACTGAGAAGAGCCTTTCTCTAAACTTGTATGTTGGGTCCCTGCTCTAAGGCACCATGTAGAAATCCCAGACACTCAAACTGCTTTAGTCCAGTTGAAGTCATCAAATCCCATCTGAGACCTACTATGTGCCAAACATTGGACAAGACATTAGTGGTTCAACAGAGTCACAGAGAAGAGGAGCTTCATGTCTAATGGGGCTTAAGGCAGGTGACCATGTAATGTTAATATAAGGTGACAAATGCAATAATAACTTTTTAAAATTGCTGAGTACCTACTCTGTGCTAGTGGTCACGGTTCTAAGTGCTTTACAGAGAATAAGTCTTTTAATGTAAATGTTAGACTGTCATGCCTGGAGCTTGAAGAATATGCAAAGTAACCTGAAAGGTGTTTAAATAGGTCTTGAAGGATATAAGGAAATATTTCCTTTGTCTAAGAAGGAAATAGAGAAAAACTAGATATTACTGTTCAGTGTGGCATACGATGTGATCATCCAAGAAGCAAGGTACTCCTGCAGCATAAAGCAGGAGTCGGGTGCTGGAGAGGAGCTAAGGATAACGGGATGGATGAAGGTTTTGTCCCATAGGTGCTGACACCATGGAGAATTTTTAAGCAGGGGTGACATTCAAACCCTTTTTCGGAGCAGTGCCAATCTTTGATGGCCCAGTGTCATGACTGAGGGACAAGGCAAATGAGAAAGGCAGTGGCAAGGGAGGGCGGGCAGAGAAGAAGCTGTAATGAGTTGGAGAGCCATAATGAGATGACCAGAATGGCACCGAGGCCGATGAAAGTGTCCCCAAGACTTACTAGTGCAGAAGAGGTAGACACAGGGTGAGACTGAGAAAGTTAAATTCATTTCCTCCTTAACCATTTTGCTCCAGATTCAACTCTCCTTTGTCCTTCTGTTTGGAAGCCCCTGGGAACTCAGAGGTTTGCCTCCAGCACTAGAAAGGGTCAGAGTTTCCTGGGGACCCTTGCTGAGCTCAGTGGCTCCCTTTGCCTCTGAGCAGGGGCCCAGCCCTCCATTCTAAGGAAGGCTGTGTGCATCCTAGTTATGGGGGCAGGGCACTGTGTTGTATGATTGTAAATGTCTCTGAAATGTGTCCAGTAGTGAAAGGAAGAGTCCAACCAACCCAGATGGATGTCTCGGGAGGCCTTCAGAGGAAGGAGGAACATTCCGTGAGGGCCCAGGGTTCGAGAGAGGGTCTCTTTGCTGGAGAGCTTACCAATTCTATACACACACACACACACACACACACACACACACACGCATGCACTGAACCAAGCTAAGCCATCTCCACAGTGCTGTTGTGGAAAGAGCATGGGAGCTTTGGGGGAGCAGGAAGAATGCACGCCTGTTGAAAACTTGGATTCTGCTTTGGAGCTTACCACCAGGTAGCATCCTCTGCCCCCCATGCAGCGCCACGATGGAGAGCAAACCTTCCGCTGACAATAAGCTGGAGGCCTGCAGCCTGCGCCTCGCTGGCTCTTCTGCAGCCCGAGCAGGCGCCGCCGTTCAGTCCACCCTCCCCTTCCGCCTCCCCCACTGCCCCAAGCTCTCAGGAGCCTCCTTCATCATTGCAGGTCCGTAGTAGAGCCTCCACACGTCCTAACCACATATCAGCTTTCTAAATTGAGAAGGTGATGAATTTTTAAATTCTTGAACTGCTCTGTAATAATCTTTCCACCACCCTACACATTACGATGCAGGAAAGCAACAGATGTGTTTTCTTAGGACTCTGGGAACATGAAATATTGATGGGGGAAGGGAGCGTGGCCGTGGCGTTGAGGTTCGCCTAAAAGGAAGGGAGCTGCTCGCATCCCAGCCTCTCATTTTCCATCTGACACTTTGGACGTGAAAAGGCCCCAAACCCAGGATACCCAGGGCTACTTCAGCGAAAGCCCTTAAAAATCGGCGCAGCGAAATCTGCCTAAAAACGTCTTTATCAGTCTTCAGGGACCAATTGCTACTGCGGCTAACACACATTTGATCTATACAGATGAGTTTTCCTTTGTCCCCAAGGAACCTCTCCGAACACTGTGGATTTACATGGTGCCAAGCCCAAGTAGCCTGTCGGAAAATAAATAGCATTTTAACACATTCACGTTTCCGTCCCCGGGATGAAAAGTAGCATAAGGGCTCTTCTCTGAGTTTTCTATCTGGGCCATAGGACATAATCAAAACTTCATTTTTAAAGCATTTCTTTTCATGGCGACATTTCACTCCGAGGCACTGAATTCTGAAAAGAAGAGGTGCAAAGCAGAGATTGTGCTGGTTCAAAGAAAAAAATAAAGGCTCACATTTCATCTAGGACAGTATTTCTGAACACATGTTCGAGTGCCATGTGGGTATAATGTGTAGGGTATGATAGGCAAGGTGTCCTTAAGAGACACAGAGCTGAAACTTTTAATTGTAATATTTATTTATTGTAATGCATATTATGTGCATATGCATATCACTCATACATATTGATATGTATATACAGGGTGGGAAAAAGTAGGTTTTCAGTTGTGAGTACACAAAACAAATTTTCCTTATATTCTTGTTTATTAATTATAGTATTATTTTCCATACAAACAACTATAAACCTACATTGGCCCACCCCTGTAGGTAGTTACGTATTGCTAACACTTTTTTTCTCATTGGTATTGTTTTATTTATTAACTAGAGAGGTGGAGACACACCCAAAAGTTCAACTGTATATCTCCCCCCCCATTGGGTTATAATTAATTTTTTAAATCTTTATTGTTGAATGTATTACATAAGTCCCCCTTTATTCCATATTGACCTCTTCTAGTCCATCCTATTGTCTGTATCCATGGGTTATGCATATATGCATACAAGTTCTTCGGTTCATCTCTTCCCACATACACCCAACTTTGCCTTCCCTCTGAGATTCGACAATCTTTTATTTTGTTTTTTAGATTCTACATATGACGAGGTCATGTGATACTTGTCTTTCTCTGACTGGCTTATTTCTCACTTAGCATAATACTCTGCACTGTGATTTCATGGATATTATTAGCAAGGATGAGGCTAAAGTTAGAAACAATAAGTCAACTTGAAGAAAAAATATTAAGGGAAAGA
>NW_006292696.1:13998507-14018019 GCF_000327345.1 Myotis davidii
GAGCCAAGGACCTGGTCGAAAGTCAAGTGCAGGCAAGGACTGGATAGAGCAAAAACCCAGAAGGTGGTGGGGCAATGACTGACATCTGGTAAATGCCCATCTAGGGAAATTCCCCACATACATAGTTAGGCACATCAGGACTGGCTCTGCCCTTCCCTGGCCCGTGGTTGTAGGGAGGAATTGAGCTGACATCCCCTGCAGAATCACAGGCCACCACTGATTCCCTGTGACTCAACGAATTTGAACCACAACCCCCTGTTGTCTAAAGTCCTGTTTCCTTTGTGCAGAGAATTGCACATGCGTGGTACCTAAATCCCCCCTGTCATATCAACCCGAAATGCTGTAAGGCAGGACATTGCCTGCCACTCCGCAGACACACCTTTCAGAGACGAATCCTCCAGGCGAGTGGGCTCTGTGCTGTATTCTCAGGGGCATGAGGAGGGTTCTGACTCCCTGGGATGGATCCCAGCTGAGATGAAAAGATGGTGATAGCAGTGCCTTGCTCCTGAGGCTTTAGGACATGCCAGGCATGGAGCATGGAGTATGTCTGTATGTATCGGTATGTAGATATAGAAAGAAACATAATAGGTGTAGGGTTCGGTGCTATCTGCTGTTTCTGGCATCCCCTGGGGTGTAGGGACATATCCCACTATTGTATACTGTCCTGCACCTCTGCTACTTTAACATCTCCCGCCACCATTTAAAGATAGCTTTCAACAATTGCTTGCCTCAATGGAAACAGGAAGTAGGTGCTGCAGGCGGTTTCTTGTGTTGTTCTGGAAGCAATGACAGTTTCCCAACGCTGGTGCCAGTGAGACATGCCTATGCCTTGTAGTAGTTTCAGTATATATTTAAGGATATTTATCATTAGGAATTGAGTTCAAGCTTCCAGGTGGAAAATAAAAAACACCTAGAATGACCACCAAGAGTGCCTCCCTATTATTTACACACACACACACACACACACACACACACACAAGGCCTGTATGGTAAGACTAACTTTCCAACCCCACATGATATAAAAGTACATATGGCCCAGCAAAGTCAGCATTACCCTCAGGTCAACCATACCTGGTAAGAAAGACATGTTCAACTTAATGCTGGCTAATTCAGTATGTACCGTGGAGGGAAAAAGAAGGAAAATGTGAACTTAATGAGGTAAAATCATGACTTGTATTGGAAAGTGATTAGCTGGGATGTGGGCAGTGACTACAGTGGGGCCATGTTACAACTTGATCTGGCTGGTGTGTTCCAGAAGGACTCATAATTCATGTTTCAACTGGAGAAATAGCTTCGGCGCATGATGCAACACACGGCATTTTTGTTCAGGTGGTTGGACAAGAAGCAGAAAAAGTGGTTGTTTGAGACTCTGATTGAGAAAAGGATCTCAGCTATTTCCATGTAGTCCAGCTGTGCCCAGAGATGTAGTCACAATGCACGTGGGCATTCTGTAGCAGTAAAATGTTGTAGAATCTATTTCCCTGGAATGTTCATAATTTTGATGGTCCTTGTTTATGGAAGCAAGAAGCATGGTTAGTACTTTAAAAACACACATGTTCAAGCCTGCTCAGTGTGGCTCAGTGGTTGAACATTGATCCATGAACCAGGAGGTTACAGTTCAATTCCCAGTCAGGGCACATGCCTGGGTTTCAGGCTTGATTTCCAGTGGGGTGTGTACAGGAAGCAGCCTATCAATGATTCTCTCTCATTGATGTTTCTACCTCTCCCTTCCTCTCCCTTCCTCTCTGAAATCAATAAAAAAAAAGTATACATGCCTGAGCTCCCATCTTCAGTGTCCATTTGGTGGGTCTTTTTGAGCCTAGGAATCTGCATTTTTGAAACTCAGAAATTTGTTTTTTAAAGTTTATTTATTTACTAGAGTCCTGGTGCACAAATTTGTGCATGGGTGGGTGGGGTCCGGCCCACCTGCCCTGATGGGGGCTCATTTTGCCAGGTCTGTGGGCGGGTGGGCCGGCCGATCTGGCTAAATCAGGCTGGTTGGCTGCCGCAGTGCACATCATAGCCATAGGTCGTTCTGATTGTTCCGCTGGTCCAGTCACTGGGCTTTTACATATATAGATTTTTTTTTGGTGCAGGTAGATCAAATAGTTCTGCAAAGATTGGAATTGCTATGGAAAATCATAGTCCTTTCTGAAATGACAGTTTTTTTTAAAGCCTAAGATACAATGAAAAGCCCACCTGAAAGGCGATTGAATGTGGATGTAGTATTTGGTCAATGAGGACCCAGTGGTCTAATGTGGTATGTTCCTCTGTTCTGTCCCATTGCCTCAGGCAGAGGGCACAGCGTTATTGTATCAGTGGTGAAGACCAGAATCTCATTTACTCCCTACTTAACTTTGAAGGGGTCTGAATTGGATAATTGGCTGAGGTAATAGGTAAGTTTAGTAGGTTTGGGAAATGATGGTGATTCTTCTCTTGGATATTCTGACCAGGATATTTACTGTCTCTGGGATACACCTACACCTCTAATAGTACCTGCTATTCTATTTACGTGGTGTCACCAGACTAGCCTGTTCCATATGAAATACACAGTTGGTTCTCAAGTTCAAAAAAAAAATTAGGAATTCAGATAACTAGTGAGTTTGTTATTTTAGAAAATCAATAAAAATATATACTTTTAAAATCCAAATTCAAGCCCTCCTGTGTTTATATGAAACAGGATGTAATTCTCTGTGAACTGTATCCTTAGAGAAGAGACACATGGACAAACATGTGTATTTCTCAAAAGTATTAGTAATAATGAATGTATGTCCTCATTCAATGGCAATGCAGCCTTTATAATATATGAAGAGTTTGAAGTACCACTCTTCTCATTCAAAAGATTTAGAAACTTTTATTGAAGCCCTTAGATAGTAAAATGGTTTCACACACTACACACACACACACACACACACACACACACACACACACGAATTCATTTACAGAGAACATTAAAATGAAATTTTAAAGCAATCACATTGTGGGGGAAAAAAGTTGCATTCTGTATGAAGAACTTGTCCCTATACTCACAGTATTAAAGCAGAGGGACTGATGAAATCAAAACCGATTTGTGGGACAATGAAGTAAAAGTCTGGCTGTGAGTTCACTGGTTTTCGCTTTAGCCTTGTAGGGGGATGAGAGGAGCATTGGAAAGGAAGTCAGAACTGTGGGTTCCCATCCATCTGTGCTGGGGGACATAAAACTGGGTGGACCTTAATCTCTCCAACTCTCCTTGTCCTTTTCAACAAAATGGCAGTTTTGTATTAGATTAGAGTTTCCCAACCTCTGTTCCTCAGAGCTTGGAGCAGGGAGGGTATAATTAAGAGGATGGTGGCTCCAAGGAAGGGACTTCAGGCCTTGCTTTAAATATCAAGGCTCTAAAATAGGTTTTGTTTATAGTTCAATCACCAGAAAGGTGTTAGGTTGGAATATCCTTTAAAAAAACATGCCTTATGATCCTCCCCTTAATACTTACAGTTTTTGTACTCCTTTTAATTTTTATCGACATTTCTGTCATGGGGCAGCTCATCTGCACATGTTTGTTGAAGGCAAATGATAGTGATGACTATAGTACTTTGCACACAGATTGTCAATATCAATCTGATTGCACAGGGAGCGCTTAGAGAGGGGCTCAGGCCTCCGTGAACCAGCAAGAGTACATTTTGCACCACTTAACCGAACACCTTTTGAGCCATTTAACTAATCATCTTTTGAAAATTCACAATAGCCAAGGTTTATTAGGAGCTCACAAGGTTCTGTGTTTAATACTTTGCATTTCTCATGGAATCCTCAAAATCCTTGACCTTGGTCTCATCACCCATAGTTCACAGATGAGGAAACAAAGGCTCAGGGAGGTTGAACAACACGTCCAAGGCCACAAATTAGCAAATGACTGGCAGTCCCCCAGGCCTTTCCCATACTTAAGCTCTGGAGAACAGCAAGAGGGTCCCCAGGGATCCATGCCAGGACTTGTAGCCTGAGGTCAGCCTCTAAGCTGATTATTGCTTAGTTATTAGAGGAATAAAATGTTTTATTGAATAAGCTTTCTCCCAAAGCTTCCTCTGTTCTCATCACTCTGGTGAGTTGCTTCTAAGTCCTTTCCAAGAGAAGTGATAATGTGAGTTAGAGTCTTCAGCAGGGAGGATGGGAAATACTGCTTCTCGCTGGGACCACAGTTGTGCCCACATGCAGTCAAGGTCTCCATCAAGGTCAGTGGGCTGGATGACCCAGCGTTCCGGGTCTAGGAAGCCAATATTCAAACTTGAAATCATCCCAAAGGGCAACTCTACTTTTCTGTTCATCAGATCTTTGGGTGCCTGGTAGTTGTATCCTATTGTGTGGTGTGTGTATGTATATGTGTGTTCCCCCTATCATGCTACCTTTCATCTGTGTATTGTTGAGCAGAGCCCTGCTGCTTCATGCACTGGAGCTAATCCCCCACTGCTTTGCTATTGTGTGTATATCACAGAGAAGGTTTGCCCACACACACCCCCACCCCCACCCCGGGCTCGGCTCCACTGACCGACCCTTGTTCTCTACCATTGTTTCCATGTCAGACACCAATTTTCCATCCACAGTGTCTGAATTGGAATGGACTAAGTCACTAGAAGTGACAGTCACTTAAAAAAATAAAAGTGGCAGCCCAGCTGGTGTGGCTCAGTGATTGAGCATCGACCTATGAACCAGGAGGTAACAAATAGTTAGATCCCCAGTCAGGGCATATGTCCGGGTTGCAGGCTCAATCCGCAGTAGGGGGTATGTAGGAGGCAGCCGATCAATGATTCTCTCTCATCATTGATGTTTCTCTCTCTCTCTCTCTCTCTCCCCCCCCACCCCCCACCCCAAAATCAATAAAAACATACATTAAAAAATAAAAATGGCAAAACACAGGTATGCATATTTAAAGGAAGCCTTTGGAGAGAAGCAAGTTGCAAGAAGAGCTTCTTCTTGTACCCTGGGATGAGACAACTGATTTTCCCCAAGCCAACACCACGCCTAGATACACTGACTTAACTAGAGGTCCTGCCACTCAATGGTTGTCTCAGTAAGCGGTGCCTGGGGCTTTTCCAGAGTGAAGTCACCTTGGCTGGCCAAGCAGGGACGCTAGACCGCAGGGGATTTCGTGGGCTCCCTGTTCCTGCAGAGGAGGAAGTTTCTGTCAGCCCCCTTCATTCTCTATATGCACTTATGGGTCCCTCTGCCTGTGGCTGCTATGCCCAGCTCGCCAAGTGCTGTCGAGCTGTGGGCAGGAAGGGAAAGGGTGGACCACAACTTGGAGACTTGTTCATTTCCCTGAAGAGGAGACTTGGGGACAGAACCATTGCTCTACATGGCTAAGTGTGTGGTCTTCCCATCTAAGGCTGTGCCTTCAATGGGGCACGGAGGAGCACTTGTTGGGTGAATATGAATGCTGTCCATCCAGTTCCGAAGGGTAGTCATGTTGCCAAAAGCTTTCTCCTTCCCCGAACAGCCCATTCTAAATCAATCTTCCATGAATTCATCAAAATGGCTTTCGTGGCGCCTCAGTGTTGCTGCCTCCGTGTCAATGCCCCCAACCCAGGGAGGCCACTGGCAGGATGCTCCCCAGGCTGTCATCCTAACTCTCCGCCCTGGAGTTTCTTCCATCCACTCCAGGGAAAGGGTCCTTTTCCCTCGGCTCCTTGGCCACGATGGCCACATGTCAGCGCTCTCCTGACTCCTGAGAGATGAGTTGGGACACGCCTCAAAGTGCTTGTGTTGCCTCTGAAAGAGGTGGCACGGGGAAGAGCGAGGGGAAAATATATGTGGGAACGGTTTAATTGTCTCCATGAGGATTCTTAGTAATCAGGATGCCAGTGTGTGTTTTCCAGAGCCTAGAGCTGACATAAATAATGTAGCGTGGTTCGCTCTGTGCAGGCTTGCTGAGGAATGCTGATGGAGAGAGCCAAACGGGGATCTGAGGCTCCCGGCTCCCGGCACAGCCTTTAAAATCCTTTTATTGAGTAGTAGTGTTGAAACCACACCCGGGCCTCGGCAGGCGGGCGGTGGATGCCAGGAGAAGCCGACAGAGGAGAAACTTTAGGGGGAGCCGCCTCGCTGGGTGTTTTGGAGGATGCGAATCTGGATGGCTCCAGGGAACGACTGGTTAATTTCATGTTGCGTCCCTAATCCCAGAAGGAGCAGGACGGTTCTGACAAGGCCCTGAAAGCCCGGTAAGTGTGCCGCTGTCGCCACCAAGATGGGACTGGCCCCTCCAACATAGTTAAAAGCATGGTGCTAGCCTTTCAGAGCCTCTCGCCTTAATGGGAAGAGCCAAACGAGCTTTGCGGGACAGCTAGCCCCGAATGAAGTCCTGCCGCTTAAGCTCCTTTAAAGGCTAAGTGTGCACCAGGGAGGCAGGAGGGACCGCATATGCCGCAGTTCATGTGCAGGGAGGGAACAAGAGTATCTGTACGTGGGATTTTCACAGGAGGTCTGCCAGGCCAGATATCCAAGTGAAGAGTCTTGCAGATTTGGATTTAAAGTAGAACTTAAGCCCTGTATTGGCCACAAACCATAACAGTGAGGGCAAAGGAGGGGCGGGGAGAGGGATGGAGTCGGGGGTGTTAGAAATAATTGTGGTGGTTCATGTTTGAGGGACAGGTTCTGGGCATTCTGTTAAAAAGACAGCATTTTCTTGCTTTGACTCTGGTGGTTTAGAAAAGGACCTCAGGGAATATTTTTGTTGTGTTCTTTTTTTATTCTTTTTCCTTTTTGATTAAGGCACTTGGGGTCTAGAAAAGAAGATTAAAGCAGGATCCGTTTAATGTATTTAGTTTGCCTCCCAGACATGAAGCTTCAGAATGGTGAGTGTCAATTATATTCCTGGTGTTTGGGGTAGCGGGCTGGGGAAAGGGTTCTTGAGCAGGAGTTCTGAGCAGGGATCTGTTAGCAAATCCGGGCTGTTCTACAGCTTTTGGCCAGTGATAGGAGCTGGTGGGTCGGCGCAGAAAAATCATAGATGGCACGTTTGGTTGGACTGAAAGGGTCTGTGCGACTTGCCCTTTAAGGGAGGCTGCTTCTGTTGTTGCTGGTTGGACAATTAATTATGGGACCTGGTTTGGAAACCAGGGGTCATGCCCTGCAATTCATAAGAAATGTGTAAAGTTACTTCATTTTTTTACTTTCATCCTGGGACATGTGTATGTTCCTCTTTTAAGTTGCTACATAGTTGTTTGGGTTTGTTTGTTTGTTTGTTTTCTCCTTCATTTAAAAAGTCTCATGTTTTATAAATTATTATTTGGAAATTTTGTCTGTGGTATGAGCCCCTGGATATATCATGAAGAATTCTAGAAGTCACTTTGAACCACCTGATTGGTGGTTTCTTTGTTTGTTTGTTTGTTTTGTCTGGGCCCCATTTTCTCCTCTCCCACCTGCTTTGTTTGCCTGCTGCTTTAAATGGTTCCATCAGAACTTTTATTCACTAATCATAAGTGTCTACAAGCTCCTCTCTGCTTATGCACATGCTTTCCCAGCTCAAAGCTGTTTTGTGTTCCCTGTCAGTCTCTGTCCTCGTGGGTAAGGACACAGAGAGGGTTTCATCGAGGCTTTCATTGAGATTGCTGTGGTCTGAGGGATCGGTCTCAGCCGTTTTCTGGCAAGCCTCCCATTCTTTGGGCAATAGCATGCCCGTCTGTGAAATGGGCTGGAGATCTGGTTGACAATGTAATACTGCTGCGTTTGGAAGCTTTCGGGTCATGGCTATGAAAGTTTGAAAGAACAAAAAAAAAATTGTAATAGACAATTACCTAATGGTTGTCTGCAGGCTTTTTCTCTGTAGGCCTGCGTTCAGAAATGTTTGAAACATACCAAAACCATGCTGCCTGTTGGTTATCATTTATAAGAGCACCAGAAGAAAGTGCATTTTAACGGCAGAGAGAAATGCAACAGTTCTAATAAACAAAACTCCATTTTTATAACCGAAGTGACCTGAAGGAATGTGAGGAATTGATAGAAGGCTGTGGTGCTCGGGTGCAAAGTCACGGCTTCATGTTTAATTTAACAAAACATTAAACATTTCATGTTTAATTTAATGAAACATTAGAGCCCTAGGATTTGTCACCTTCATGACAGAGCGTCAGAACTGTGGGATAGTCTCGGGATGTATGTTCCTTCTGCAGAACTCATGGGTGACATCCGATGTGATTCACAACCAACGACTGTTCTGATGGGGGAAAAGCAAGTAAAACAGCACCAACAACACATTAGGCACGCACTCCTAGTGTAAAATTTTAGGGGGTGCTATTAGCAGGCATTTAGGCAAATCTATTCACATTTAGCATCAGTGCAAAGGCAGTTGCAGGTCTACCTTTTTGCTTCTGAGAAGGTGAGCACAGGGATCTACAGGACAAGAAAAGCTGGGAGGTTGGGGCCATTTGTCAGGTGGTAAACTTTTAGGAAACCCATGTGGATTTTTAATGAGCTGTTTAAGAAGGTGGGGTGAGATGTTCAGGGGAATGGAGTAGATGTATCAGTGAGATAAAGATGGTCACCAGGGGAGAGAGGAGGCCCTGTGCCCTGCGTGGCTTGCCAGGTTTGTTTTTTCCTTCGTCTGGAAAATGTGACTGGAGGTTGAGAGTGCTGTTTTGCCGTTGGCTTGTGATGGGAAATTTCCTTTTTTCGTATTTCGAAGCGCTGAACTGTGGGTCTGCCCTACCTCCCTGTCTGTGTTGCTATCAGCGTGGCTCTATTTTCATCTGGTGCTTAAAATGTTTAGCTTCTTTCAATGGAAAACACTTTATGTTTGAGCAATAAAGGCAATTGCCAATTCATAAAACATGCATGTATATGTGTATCTGTATGTATTTATACTCACACAATATACAGGCATACAACCACACACACACACTCAATATACAGGCATACAACCACCCACACACAATATGTGCAGGCATACAACCACACACACACACTCAATATACAGGCATACAACCACACACACACATACTCAATATTACAGGCATACAACCACACACACACAATATGTGCAGGCATACAACCACACACACATACTCAATATACAGGCATACAACCACACCTACACACACACACACACACACACACACTCACACTCAATATACAGGCATACAACCACCCACACACAATATGTGCAGGCATACAACCACACACACATACTCAATATACAGGCATACAACCACACCTACACACACACACACACACACACACACTCACACTCAATATACAGGCATACAACCACACACACCCACACACACACACACACACACACACATTCGGCCTCCGTTTATTTGATTTATCTCCTACAGCACTTCCGCAATGTTGTATAAAACACAATGTAGAATTACGCAAGTGCAGTATTTTGTGAGGGCAGGAGTGCTGATACCTCTCCATGTTATTACACACGCCGCCTGAATGTGCGGCTCCTCATATGCCTTGAAGTGGCTGCGACCAGCTGCTTCAGACAGAGATGTCATGTTAATGCAGCTCAGAGGAGCATATGGCACGAGAAAATCGTTATGACAGGGACTGACCTGAAGAGCAAGTAGTTCTTTTAACCTCTTTAAAAAAAGTGTTATAACCCCATCCTCAGTAGCAACAGATACTTTATTTAGTCGAATATTTTTTATACAATAGTTTATTGATTTTTAGAGAAAGAGGGAGAGATAGAAACACCAATGTGAGAACACAACATGGATTGGCTGCCTCCTGCACACCACCTACTGAGGATTGAGCCCGCCACCAGGGCATGTGCCCTTGACTGAGGAATCGAACCAGCAGCCTCCTGGGGCATGGAACAACGCCCAACCAACTGAGCCACATCGGCCAGGGCTAGTTGAATAATTTTTTAAACTTTCCCTGTAGGTTTGCATTCTGGAATGGGGGTGCAGAAGAGTGCTCTGGACTGCTAGGGAACCCTGTTCCCTTAGGGCGGGGCAGGGGAGTGGGGAACCCCAGCTCCACCATGGCAGGGAAGGTGGGTGGATGGTGCCCTGCTTACTCCTCCAGACCTGTTCTCTCAGCCTCTGGGTCTGAGGTCTGAGATCAGCAGGGTAGGACCTGGCTTACTTTGAACAGGTGGGGATGGCACCCACAGGCTCCTTCCCCTCAACTGAGAGGTCACCCCAGCATGCTGTCCCTAGATCCAGAGGTGGTCCCAGCTGCCCTGCGACATGGCCTGCAGCCTGCGTGACCCCTCTGTGACCACTGCCCTGACCTGTGGGTGGCCCAGAGGTGGCAGAGGTGGATGGTAGCTCTCAGCACCATCACAGGCGCTGGAAGGGAAAGCAAATGAGCCTTAGTTCCCACCTTCAGGAGCTCCTTCCTGATGGGGAAGGGCTGCTAGTAGACATGTATAAAGCATGGTCATTGCTGCTGGTGCTCGGGCCTGAGGAAGGAGGTCTGTGTGCCAGTGGGCACAGGTGGGTGCAGAGGGGCGGGCAGCCAGTCCTCAGGAGGTCAGAATAGGCTTCATCGAGGCCGTCATTCAAGAGAAGTAGCCAGAAGTTTCTGCTGGAAGACATGGGGCAGGGCCTTCCAGGCCCAGAAAACAGCAAACCCTTGGCAGACCAGGGATGTTCAGGTGCTGAGTCCAATCAGGCCAGGACACAGGCCACAAGGAAGGCAAAGAACAGACTGGAAAGATGAGCGTGTCCCTCCACCCCCCGGCTGAACAGCTTTCCACACTGCCCAGTCCTCACCGTGGAAGTAAGGAAGACGCTGGGCATACCAAAGCCACAACGCAGGGGTATGGGAGCCCTTCTGAGCCTTACAGTATCCATGGCTAAGTCACCTTTAAAAAAGCGCCTGCTGCCACTGTGTGGCCCAAACAATTAAATGGGGATTGAAGGTCCCAGATGGAGCCTGGGGCTGCGACTTCACAGCCTGTGCAGATGGACAACAGGGCGCCTGATGGCTGACTTGCTTCAAGTTTGAGAAAATTTGAGAGAGGAGCTTTTGGTGTATACATAAGCAGGGTGTTTGGAGATAAATTTCCTCCAAAATTCTGTAGTTTTCAAGTGTTCCCACTTGAAAAATCCGGTTGGGTGGGGGAGTTATATCTGGGACTTACATTAGTGCACTTTGGAGGGGTGTGTGTGTGTGTGTGTGTAAAGGTGTGTGCGTTGGGATCCTCCCCACAGGCAAAGCCATCTGTCTGAAGAGTGGATGCTAATACCTGTCCACGCTGTGGGAATACTGTTAAGGATGAGGCCTACTGTACATACAGTGGCCAAGATACGAGCTCACACCCTGGTTCTACCACCCAGCCAGGACGTCTGTCATCTGCGGGCCTCCTGGCTCAGGCTCCCATTGACTTCCCAGTGTGGCTCCCAGAGCCCTGAGGGCCAACGGTCCAACCATTGAGCTCTGTGCCTGTTCTTTCTCTTCACACTCACCCACTTGAGTTACTTGGCCCTTTTCCTGGGTGTGTGCAAACAAAAACATCACAAACCAGCAAACGCAGAGACAAACTCATCCATCCAAGACCTTCTGGGTGGAGCAAACTGTGCTGAAAGTTTGGGGAAAGGAAGATTTCTATGCCAGCATTGAGGTATTTCAGATGGAGTATTTGACACCACCTTCTTAAACAGTCCCTGTAACTCAAGGGAGCAAAGTCACTAAACATCTGTCCACTGGCACTGGCTCCCTGGCAGTTTGTTCCTCTCTCTCTCTCTCTTTCTCTCCCCCCCACCCTGTCTCCCTCTCCCCCTTCTCTCTCCCCTTCTTGCTCCACCCCCTGCTAGAAATGCAAGTGTTTCTCCCATTGTATTTATGCAGAGCAGTTCAGCACTGCCTGCCCCTGACCCCAAGCCTCATCAGTACACTGCTGGACAGCAGCCAGTCTATTCAGGGCTTAGCCTTTCTCTCCTTCCCAACAGACCCCACAAGAAAAAGACAATGGTTTAGAGATTTATTCCCTCCTCGGATGTGAACAATACCATTTCCCATCACCAAAGCCCAAAGCCCCAAGAGAGAAAAAATTGTGTTTTGTTTTAAAAGGTTTTCTGACACCTAATACTATATCATGCTTCTCAGTGTCCTTCCCATGTGAATGATTGATTGATTGATTGAATGACTGATCTTAGAGGCAGCATTGCGAAGGGTAAGAGCACAGACGCTGGTGTTGACCGCTCACTACTGTGTGACTCAGTACATTATAGTCGCCCCTTTTCATCCGTAGGGGATACCTTCCAAGGCCCCCAGTGGAGGCCTGAAACCAGGCATAGAACTGAGCCCCATACATACTATGCTTCTTACTATAATAAAGTTTAATTTATAAATCAGACACAGTAAGAGGTTAACAACATTAACTAATGATCAAACAGAACAATTATATCTGTACCTTGTAATAAGAGTTATGGGAATGTGGTCTCTCTCTCTCAATATCTTGGTGGTTTGTACTCACTCTTCTGGCGATGATGTGAGATGATGAGATGAAGTGGCATGAAGGACGTCCATGTTGTGATGTAGCATTAGGTTATAGAAGGGTGACTTCCAAGCTCCAATGACCTGACAACCCACACGGCTCCCAAGGGACTAATGGGCAGGGAGCATACAGAGTGTGGATATGATCGACAACGGGATGATTCACGTCCCGGGCAGGATGGCACGAGATTTCATACTCAGAATAGCGTACAATTAAAAATGCATGAATTCTTTATTTCTGGAATTTTCCACTCAGTATTTTGGACTGCGGTTGACTGTGGGTAACTGACACTATGGAAAGCAAAGCTGCAGAGAAGTGGGGGCTCCGGTACCTGAGTTCTCGGAGCTCCGGGTGAGTGAGGGATCATTGTGGCACCTCCCCCGTAGGCTCCTGATGTGATTCAGTGAGACAATGCATCCAAAGGCACTGACCACAGAACCTGGTTCATGCAATTAGTTCTTTGTCTATACTCAAGTTCATCATTTCATTTTTTAAAATATATTTATATTGATTTCAGAGAGTAAGGGAGAGGGAGAGAGAGATGGAAACATCAGTGATGAGAGAGAATCATTGATTGGCTGCCTTCTGCATGCTCCCTACTGGGGATTGATCCCATCTCCCGGGCATGTCCCTTGTCCAGGAATGGACCCGTCACCTCCTAGTTCATAGGTGGACACGCAACCACTGAGCCACACTGGCTGGGCATCAATTCCATCATTTCATTTTGACCCAAATTTCACGATTACATTTTTCCTTCTATTTCCAAAATAATTTTAGCATAAGTTGGTAGGGTGCTGGGACCCTGGTATAGACCAGGTCACCCCTCACACCACTGCATGGAAATTGGCAGAGTTACCAACCCTCCTCCACCTTCAAGACAGAAGGGGGCAGTCCAGCCGCCTTCCCATAAGCCGGCTTTGGGGTTAGTGTGCATGTTTCTCTTCAGTGACCTTCCTCCTGCTGCTATTTTGAGCAGACAGCTGACCACCCAGGAGTGGTTCTGAACACCTGGCTTCAGCATAATGTTTCTCCAGTGGGTTGAGCAGAGCATTGCTAGACACACACACACTCAGAGTCATCTTATCCATCTTCTGCGGCGCAGAACCCAATTGTTCACTCTTGGTTTGAGTCCTCCGAAGGCAGGGCTGCTGGGGGGACAAGGAACAATTATTACAACTACATTTTAATCAACTGTTCCAGTAACAATATTGAACCTAAAAGTTACTAGCTACTAGTTAGATCCTGGCTTGGTGCATAACGGGCACATCAGTCACTCTGTGGTGATTAACATCTATTCAGAACAGAGAATGTATTATGGGCACTAAATTATCATAGAAATTAATGCAGTCTTTTTTAATGGGCTTAAAATATGTTAATAAATACAGTATTCCAGCACCTGAAGTCTAAGGAACCAAAGTCATTAAAGATGGATATAATTATATTTATTATTGCTGAGATCTAGGTGTGGGGGGGGCAATAGTTTAATGAGCATGAATGAAACAGTGGTTCTTTATATAAAACTTCTAACCTAAAGAAACTGTTCCCTTTGAGGAGTTATTTCATAGAATATTTGAATGAGAGAACTATATAAGAAGTAAATCAGAGACAGTAATTTTCTAACCTCTGGGCAATGAATTTCAGAGGTCCACTGGGGACGTTGTAAAACTCTCCACCCTCTTCCCATTGAACTTGGCATGGGACTCAGCTACCCCCACTCTCCCTGCCACCTGCCGGGCTTCACTTTCCTCCACCTTCCCACCCATGCTCTGCCCAAGAGCCACTCCCTCCTTCCAGTTTCTCAGACATACCCAGCTCTTTCCCACCTCAGGGCCTTTGAACATGCTTTTACCCCTGCATAACACTTACTTTGCCACACTTCATTAGTGCATTGCCAGGCTTTGTCTTAACCAAATCTTATTAGCTAATTTAATCCTAGGTTCTTTCTCAAACCCATTTTGCAGGCAGAGAAGTAAGTCAGAGAGAGGTTAAGTGCACTTCCCGAGATCCTACTGGCTCAAGGTCTTCCGTTCACCGAGCTCTGATGCCCCTTTGGAGGGTCAGCTACTACCAGCCCTCAGAGCTCAGCTCAGATACCATCCCTGACACCTTATCTAAACTCACCCCCTCACCACCACCATCTCTCTGTCCGGATCCAGCTTACCCTTTGTAGCACACACTAGCACAATTTGAAACGTCTATATGTACGAGTATTTTTAGTTGACATTTGCCTTCCCCAGCATTATCAAGTCCACAAAGGCAGCAAGTATTTTTATTTGACGTGATATCCCGAGCCCTATTAAAGTAACTGACATTTAATAAATACCGAATAAATATTTGTTTAATGGATCCTTGAACTCATGTTCACCCTTTGCTGTCTGTAGCCAGAATAAAATGATCTTTTTCATCTATCTGTCTTTTCAGTGGATGAAATATACTTGTATATATACATTATATATACATATATATATATACTGGTATATATATGTATGTATGTACTGGTATATATATATATATGATATCATTTTTTAAAAAAATTTTCATAAGGAGAGGGTAACTTTCTTTTGGTGATGAAATATTTTCTTAGTCAATGGATGTGGAAATGACAGCTTAGTAGAACCATTTCTATATTAAATCTGGGTCCTTATGCATAGAAGGTTGGCACTCATTTAGAGTGTAAATCCTACTTGACAGGTAAGGACCCTGAGAACCGGGAAGAGGAGAAGCCACTTGCTGGCAGGGAGCTGGTTAGGAGATTGGAGTTCAAGAGCAAACCTGTGCTCTTGGCTAGTGGCTGCGTGTTGTTGCTGCCCATCCCCGAGGCTGGTAGCATCAAGAGGAACCCACTGGAAACAGCAGCTTTTCTGAGAATGTTACTGAAGAATGTTGTGCTTGGGTGTGGTAGATTGAAGCGCTCTTGTTTTCTTAAACCTCGGGGGCATTCGAGGCGAAAATTAAGTGTCTGTGTGTCCTCCTGATGGCTTGCATTTGGAATGCTATTTCCTCTTATGAGATGGAGGAAGGAAAATAAACAAACACACATGCTGTGGAATTAAGGATGGAGATTTCAGAGGTGCACATCATGCCTGGAGTGAGGTGCCGGTCTTAGAGGAGCCGCTGCGTCTTCCCGGTGGCCGCCAGCTTGCTGAGCGCACAGTCTGGTTACGCAAAACCCCAACACCTCAATTCTTTACAGTGTAGGAGCCGTGGACCGCACTGAGCCTCTGATTAAAGTTGTGGGCTCTGTGCCCAGAGAAAAGGACTCTGTGCAAACGTGAAACATTGTTCAGATTATTCAGGGCACTTATGGACACACCTTTGTCCATTATATGAATCTCCAGGGTCCCATGGATTCCAGTTTAAGAAACCCTGGTAGCTCATAGCCCATAGTAATAGTAATTATAATAGCTAATATTTATTAAACTCCCATTATGTGTTAGACATCGGACTAATTTTATATATGTCACACACACACACACACACACACACACACACACACAGGGGACCCTGAAAACATGGGTTTGAACTGTGTAGATCCATTTATATGTGGATTTTTAAAATAAGTATGACAAATGTATTTTCTCTCCCATATGATTTTCTTAGTAACATTTTCTCTAGCTTACTTTGTTGTAAGCCTATAGCATATAATATAAATACAAAATATGTGTTAATCCACTTTTATAATGTTGGCGAGGCTTCTGGTGAATAGTAGGCTAATAGTAGTTAAGTGCTTGGGGAGTTAAGTTACATGTCAATTTTCAACTGCATAAGGCCTTGGCACCCCTCACCCCGACACTGTTCAAGGTTCTACTGTGTGTGTGTGTGTGTATTTTAACGTAGCACTCAAGCTTTAAAATTGTTCCCATTGTACAGATGAGGAAACTGAGGTTCAGAAAAGCTAAAAAAGCCAGAAAGTATTGGAGCCTGGATCAGAACCCAGGTGATCTGACGCCACAACCACAGAAAGGCAGACCTAGGCCACTTGCATAAAAGAGGCCTCCCCCAGCTTGCATAACGCTGTGGTCAATCCCAGGGTAGAAAGTAAAGGCGGAGAGGGACACCGTCCAAGTGTCAGAGAGGACTGCAAAGGGCCACGGACACCATACGCCAGGCCCTTCAGGTCCTCGTGGAGCGAGGATGAGAATGGCTTCGGTTTATATCCTCTTCCCAAGAACTACCCCTGACTTCCACCATCCTGGGGAACAGGAGTGCCAAGGGCAGGGGCTGGAGCTGTCTGTTCTGGTGGTTTTATTGCAGCCGTATCCAGATTACTTTCCATTTGGGAACATCTATTGTCAAAGGGGCAGATGGGTCCTCTTGGCCTAGGCAGAGCCAACTGGATCGTCAGCACACTTTATAAAGGCTGTCAGGGTGAGGCATGTCCAATTACTTCTTGCTTTCCCTGAGAAACCGAACAGGCAACCCGTTAGAGGCTGCTTTAGAATGTTCCTCTGACCATGTTTGCTTCTTTCTTTTATTAAAACAAGCAAAAGTCATGTTTACTTCGGTATGGGTTATGTGTATCAGCTTAGAACTAATAACATAAATAGATGAGTATACTACTCCGTGTTTCTTGATCATTCATAGGGCCGTTTTATCTTGTAATTAATTCCCTCAGTACCTGTTTGGTCTCAGCCCCTGGCTGGGTGCTGAGATGAAGAGGTGAGTCCCATGCAGCCCGTGGCCACCAGGGACTGGCCCTCTAGATGGGGCGGGGCAGGGCGGGGCAGGTGTGGTGCGCCTGGCGCAGTGAGGAGACAAAGGTGCCTGTGGCCAGCTCACGCTCAGAAGTTTGGGAGTGGTTCAGGCATGAACGTAGAAAAGCAGCTTAGAAGACGATAGTCCCTAAGACAAGGCATCAGAATCTCCCAGAGGCTTGTGGAGACAGACTGATAGGCCCCACCCCAGCTCTGATTTGGTGTGTTCCAAGTGGGTCCCCAAATCTGCACGTCTTGGACACAGTTCAAGGACAAGTTCTTGGACACAGGCGACGCTGCCGGTCCAGGAAACACATGTTGAGAACCCCTGCCTTAGTCTTTCTAGAGGCAAGACGAAACAGAAAACACTTCCCCCCCTCATTCAAAACGCCCCATTTTAGCCCCTCTGTCCTGCTCTGTGTTGTGAGTTTCCTTAGGAAAGCATGTGCTCTGTTGTCTGAAAGGTACCTCTGTAGTATTCTGTGACCCTGACCTTCACCTCTTGTAGGGAAGAAGAGCAGGATGCTAAGAAAAGTGAATTACGGGCTGTGTAAATTCTTACAGCTGGGAGCCAGGCGGGGTGAGGTGGGGGCGGGGGGAGTTTGTCCTGAAGCCAATGCTATGGTCAGCATTGTTTCTCACAAAAAAATCTGGGCCTGTGGGTGGACAATGGAATGAACGAACAAGGTAATCAAATTTCAGACGCACCCCCGCATCTCCTCCACCATCTCAGACCCGATGGGGCCCACATTACATTCCTCGGGGAGTGAAAGAGGATCGGGAGAGAAGGGGGCACCCGAGAAAGTCTAGAACCCTATGGTGCTGCCCCCTTTCCCTGAATAGAGTCAGGTTTTTACCAAAGGCGACGGAAAATGGGAACTCACGTCAGGAAACAATACCAAGTCCTTGCGTTAGTGATTCTTTCTCTGTTCCTTTATTCGTTTGGTCCATGTTGCCCAGGAAATAAGAACCTTGTGGACAGAAAGACCATCATTTGTCAATCCTTTGGCAGCAATTTTCCCAACAGCTCTTCCAGCTCTAAATGCTTTTAAGCATCTGTCAGTATCATATAATAGCCTTAATGGGAGGCGAAAACAGCAACAGCAGCCACCACAACTCTCTGCTGCATAAGAATGAAGCGAGCGGCGCGCTCCTTTCTGGACCATCATGAAAGCGACGGCGCTGTCCATACGTGGGTTTCCACAGGCAGCTGCGGCGTTACTGTTTGCACTTAGACCTTAAGTTGTCCCTAGTTTTTATGTCTAGGAATGACGCTAATTGAGTGAGAGAATGGACCAAGAACTGATATGTGAGTGTGTGTATATATAAATAATATTACACACACACTCACACATCTCATCTTGGAGATGAGAGCAGTCAATAAACAGCTTGGTTCCTAATTCATTCAGGGCCAAAAATAAATGGCTTTCTAAACTGAAACGACCAAATCCAATAACTAACTGTTTGTCAGGGCAGTAATAATGGTATTTGTATCTCTTTTAATTGGCTTTAACCTTTCCCTTCATGTGTGCAGTATTAAAAAATTAAAGAGGAGAGTATTTAGAGGCATAGATTTACAGCACGGCGTGGATTACATGCTTTTAATGAGGTCAGGACAGTAAACCATCCGAGCAGAACCTGCTGCCCAGTGATGAATGCCTCCCTTTTACAATAGAGAGACGGCAGCGAGTGTGTGGGCACACGCACGCCGGCAGGCACGTCCTTGGAGACCAAGTGGTTCCCCAAGGTGCTGTGGAGCTAGCACGGGGTGTTTCCAGTTACCAGGGGTTTCAAGAAATTTTCAAAATACAGAGCTTTCAATGCGCCACGTGAAAAAGGGGAAAGTTGCAGAACAGAATGCTCAGTGTTTATGTAAGATATTGATTCGTGTGCGTCTGTTTATGTATGAGTGAATGTGCAACGATGGCTGTGTGGAAGGAAGGGAAGGGAGAGAGGGGAATGGAGGAAGGAAGGAGGGAGGGAGGAAGGAAAGAAGAAATACAGGTAATTTGGAAGGAGCACACGCGGTGTGCTAGAGCCTGCTTGCACTGTCTTCTAAGCTGGCTGTGCAGCACCTTTCCCAATCCCAGCATATTCTTAGCTTAAAATGATAGATGGCGAGGCTGTTTACTCCACAAAAATCAGAAAATGCTGCAAATCTGAGCTTTCTTTTTCTGGAGAGCTCTTACCCTCACACCACTGGACACACAGCAAATCTTTCAGAGTGGTCACATCTGGGATGTGGGTTCACCGGGAGAGGGAGGAGGAGGTGCCACACCAGGGTTGGTGATGAGAAACAAGGCATTCTCCCCCTTTATTTTACGTATTTCTTTATTACTTGAAGTGTTCACAAGCATTTATTACCTTTATAATATCATTACTATAGTATTCCTGATG
>NW_006292696.1:14018230-14061534 GCF_000327345.1 Myotis davidii
CCCCCCTCAGAGTCACAGAGCTGGATTCCCACAGAAAATGTACCATCCCGTCTACGTGGGCCAGCCTCTCTCTCACCACCAGAAGACATGCTGATACTTCCTTTTTGTCACTTGGGGATGCTGAGACCTCTAGTCCAGTGGTCACCAACCTCTTGGACCTCATGGATCACCAGTGGTCTGCGGACCACTGGTTGGCGACCGCTGCTAGTCACTCCATAAGGGGCAAGGTAAAGAGGGCTCATTGCTTCTCCCTCCCTTCCCCATCCTTGTCATGTATCGTAGTTGTTCTGTCTCCATGACAACCACCTCCAGGTGATACCCTACTCCTGATCTAATTTCTGTTATTTCCTAGGATGCTCCCAAATAAAAGTCCCATTGCAGAAGCCCTTACCTGATTGTTCATGAAAAGAGATGCTTGATATTACAAACGTATTCATTCACCCACAAATATTTCTACATGCCAGGCGCTGTGTTAAGTAAAGTGACACAGTGACAAACACATCAGACAAGGACCTTGTTTTCATGGAGTTGAAATTCCAATAGGCAGAGACGGACAGAAATAGGTTGACCAGTAAAAACACCAGAGTGTACCATTTTAAAAACGTGAAACGATGGTGGAGGAGGGGGAGATGGAGAGTGACAGGTACTTTATTTTCTCTACTTAGGAGGGCCTGGAAAGCCAGTCATTCCTGAGAAGTACACTTTGAACTTAGATGTGAGTGACAGGAAGTCTGTGTATAGGTCTAATTTCAAAATGTATGTCCTCAATGCTCTTTTTAAATGGAAATTACGTGGCTCCCACTCAAGGTGCACCCACTTCTAATACCCGGGTCCAGTGAAGGCCAGAGTGTAGGTGCTTTCTTTCCTTCCTGGTCACTGTTTCACAGCAGGCCCAAGGAGTGTTCACTGCGCCAAGTACTTTTGGGAAATGTTCAAAATTGGGATCGTTTGTGTATGCGTGGCTGATTTCATGTTCTTACACAGTGCTGAGATTGCTTACTGGTCAGGGTAGTGGACAGCCTCGTTTCCACGAAAGAAAGAAAGAAAAAAAAGGCGGTCATAAGCTGAGATGTCATCAAATGTGACATCTCACAGTTGTGAGTGTCTGTACAGTTTTATCAAAGGGACCGTGTATTGGAGGAGAATATATGTAGACTTTGGATCAAAAAACATCTGGGTTCCCTTAGCATAAACCTGGGAATATAAGGATGCCGACTTCCTTGGGTGATGGTGAAAACTGAAGAAGAGCATGTGCTGTCTGTGACGTGCCTGGCTCAGAGTAGTCTCAAGCTTCCTTTCAGAGAAGTTTCTGAAAATACCGCTGAACTGTGACCGACCAGAGTGAGACTCCTGTTGCATAGGGTCTCACTCTTTTCTGTTCATGCCTCAGTCTTTCTGGTGGACACAGAGATGCAATTTGGGACTTGAAGTTGTAGGGCAGTTTTCCTGATTGGGCAAGAAAATTGAGAATGTGGCTGTCATTCTTTTAGCAGGATCTATAACAGAAGACAAAAGGCTTTATCCCCTGGGGACTCAGCAACGGAAAAATCCATGCTTTCATCTTTTACTTATTTAAGAGTTACTCTCTGTCCTTCCCCTACCCTCTTCTCCTTTTTTCCTGCTTCTTTTAGTCCTTTTTTCCTGAAGCACCAGAAATCAAGCGTGGAACTAACTGGTCAGAGTCCTTGAATCACACCCTATGTGCAGTGCGATTGATACCACAAACTGCATTGCCTGAGAGTAGAATCGTAACAACATGCCTGAATGCTGCCTGTATTCCTAGGGGTAGTGGAGATTGCATCCTATACAATAAAAGGCTAATATGCAAATCGACCGAATGGCAGAATGACTGCTTGCTATGACGTGCACTGACCACCAGGGGTATAATTAGCTCAGTGGCATTCAAAAGCGGCAAGATTCTCAATGAAGGAGCTTCCCCCTGGTGGTCAATGCACTCCCACAGAGGAAGCGCCACTCAGCCAGAAGCCCTGAGCCAGGTTCACGGCTGGTGAGTGCAGGGGTGGTGGTGGGAGCCTCTCCCACCTCCGTGGCAGTACTAAGGATGTCCGGGGAGTGGGCCTAAGCCCTCAGGCGGACATCCCCTGAGGGCTCCCGGACTGTGAGGTGGGGCTGAGGGGCACTCCCCCCCATCTCCATGCACAAATGTAATGTTCTGAGCCTCTAGTATGAATATAAAAATAAACAAATCAAAAACCTTGGGAGAAAAATAAACATGACAGAGCAGCCAGATAGTTTCTATGTTTTCACCTTTAATTGACTAAGAAGATCAATGCAACATATTCCTTGAATAGTCTCCCCAGCCCCCTCCCCTCATTTTAATGGGAGCAGGGAGGTGTTTGGGAAGAATAATCACTGAATGGATGAAACAATGCTTACCCCTGGGAAGTCCAAAGGAGAGGTCTAGAAAGAGCTTTATTTTAAGCACATTCACATTGTTTGATTTTATTTTGGAATAGCGTGCACTCCATTTTTAAATTAAGTGTATACCTTTTGAAAAACTGACGAGGGAGAGGGGAGAGTTACTTTCCACACAAGATACTTAACATTGCTTTTAAGTAACTTTTATTAACAAGTGACAATTACTTTTTTATGATACATTTAAGATAGTGAATTATGAATGACTGAAAATCCCCTCCAGCCTAATTGAGAACCATTATGTCTGGTAATTGCCACTGATTTCTGCAAACAGTCATTTTTCTCTGGCCTATTAACATAATTTGAATTTTTAATTGCCCTTCATAATTGTCTATTGGAGTTAACAAACAGTCCTATTCACTGAAGGGTTTCAGACCAGACCCTACCCCCAGAGGACTCACACTGGAAACCTCTAAGACCATCAAGTGGACACTTGAGGACACAAATAGGACTTAGTGGGTTGTCAGATTGAGGTGGCAGTCACGGTGACAAATGTGGCACCTTTCAAGGACCCACCCCGTCCTGGGATGGTACATTTTCAGACTTCTGCATCCTTGGGTTGCCCATTTTGCTTTGACGCTACCTCACCAAAAATTTAATTAATTAACTAATTAACCAACTAACTAAAAGGAAGACTGTCACACTTTTCACAATTTCCATCAGAATTTTTGTCACAATGCCTTATCTATCGCACTGTGATGAGGGTGAATATTCTGGAAGAAAAGAGCATGTCTTACTGTGTCCACTTCCTGCAGGATTTGTAGTATAATTAGCGCAGTGACATCCAAAAGTGGCAAGATTCTGAGTAAAGAACCTATATTTTTAATTAAATTTATGTTCATTTTTTGAAAGTTAAATTCAGAAAGGTACAAAGAGAAAAATATTTAAAAAATTAACTATAATTCTACTAATAATAGAAAATAGTATATTTTTATGGAAGTGCGCACAAGAGTGATAGTGTTTATATTTTCTCACGTGGTTTAATATTATTCTAAATATTATTTCTAAAGACTACAAATGGTTCAAAGTATGGCTTCCCCTTTGGTTATTGAAGTATTGCACATATGTTGGACATTTGCTTTCTCAATGTTACTGTGATAGTCAGCTACCTTGCGTATTTTGTATGCATCTGTGATAACTACCTCAAGAATATGCCCTAAAAGCTGAGTGATTCAAGGACATTAACAAAAAAGTTGTGCTTCAATGTACACTCTCTCATTAGTGTATGAGAGTGCTGAATTTTTCATACTTTTCCCAGCATATGCTATTAACATTTATTAAAATATTGGTCCAGTTGCTCACTTTTTAAAAATAGCATTCCATCATTCTTTAAAGTTGAACTTCTTTGATCAGTAGTGAAGTCATGTTTTGCCATCTAATTATTAATGAGCACATGGCTGTGTATTTGTAAGTCCCATGTTTACCACGACTCTGGCCATTTTTCTTATTGACACAGTCAAGATTTTTCATTCTTTTTTTTTTCAATTTCTGGAGATAACTCTGCCTCAAGACCACCAGCTCATTGGTGCCAAAAAACCACAGACTGTAGAATGGAACACACAATTAGCTCCGGTGCTGTCTGAAGGAAGGTTTGGTCTTTTGCTGCCATCATCATGCCACACTCTTACGCATTTGCAGGAGGTGGGAAGGGATCACTCATCTCTCAAAGTAACACATGAAACCAAAAACCTAACTGCCCCAGGGGCCTCTATGGTTACCTTCCACCACCCAGGGCGCCCCCTTGACCCTTTGGTTCCCCTCAAGAATCCCAGTGAAGCCCTTTGGGAACCTGCACCTGATTTTGAATGAGGTACATAGGAAGTGCTCATAAGAGATATAGACTTGAGCTACTAGTCTGGAATCACAAGCAATTCTCTTAGTACAGGTTGGTAGTGTCTGAATTAAAACAGTGCAATGGTCAGCAGTTCCAATGTGAGCGTCTGATTATTGGACTCAAACCTGTTTCCGAAGCCAGGAGCTCCAGGGTCTTTTTAAGTACCCTTAAACAAAGCTCCCAGCTGCGATATTTATGGGATTCCCCACAGGCAGCCGATATGCTGATGTGGGAGGAAGTCCAAAGCGGAGACATTTGGCCCCGCTTGAAGATGATCAGTGCTGTTTGTATGAATGTGTTCAAAATGGCTGTGATTCTTCATAACTTTTCGGACAAGTTCAATGGGAACATCAAGGAGGGGCACTCAACTAATCCCTGCATGGAAGCTCCCAGCACCCGTCTGCTTGTGACTCTGAGGGTGGCATTTATTATAAATAAGCAACAGTTAGATATCATTCCAGACAACTTTCCATGCTTTCAAGTCCAAACGAACAATCTTATTCCCCTCGCCTCCCCCAAGAAACTCAGTGATAGTGCTTTTTCCTGTGATTCTCAACTCAGCCTGTTTGGGGCAATCTTTATGGGGTTTTTTGTTTTCATTCGTTTGTTTGTTTAATATTTTAATTTAACTTATTGTTTTAAGTTTATTTTCTATTGTTGACATTATTAGTTTTTGCAGAGGAGACACTAGAAAATCTGCTCTTTTCATCTCCTTGACAGAGAGAATGAGCATTGTCTAGGTTTAAGGTAACATTCTGAACCAGGATTTTAGCCACCAATTTGGACTCTTTCATTTCAATACTACATGAGGACTTCTTGGAGGAGCTGTGGTTCCCTTTGAGGAAATTTATGGACAATTGATGGATGGAAGCTCAAGATCTGGAATCAGAAACTGGTTTGAAATTCTGGGTTGGCCACTGTCTAGCGTAAAGATAACTGTTGTCCATGTCGTGGGTGCAGGAAAATTGGGTTGTTGTTAGAATTAAATGAAATGAGGTATATATACAGTACATACTCTGTAAATGTTTCTGTGTCTTGTCGTTCTTTATAATATAATAATATTATTAATATTTTAATGAATTTTAGTAAAACTTAACCAAAAATATTTTATTCAACCCTCAGGACATCTGGGGGTTGGGTACTTATTTATTTCCCTACTTCTCAGCCACATGCTCCAGTCCCAGCTGATTCTGACAGGCCCCATCCTGCTTCTGTGCAGAAATAGAAAGAAAAAATATGGGATGACTTAAAAGATGCCAGACGAATCTTTGCCCCGAAGCCAACTGTTTATTCAGCTCATTCAACTAACAAATAATTTCACTGGTGATTTATTGTTTTCTTCAGTGAAAATTTCCTTCAAACATCCATAATTAAAAAGGGCGCAGAGCAGTAAATCGGTGAACCTGTCATATACCATTTGTTAGCATAGAAAACCGAGGCGTCGCAGCTTTTAGGAAAGAAAAATGAAGAGGTTAGATAGAACCTGAGGTATGGATTTTTTTTAACCTGACTTTTATTTTATTTATTTTTTAAATGTGTATATATATATTTATTTATTTGAGAGAGAGGAAGGGAAAGGGAGAGAGAAACATCAATGAGAGAGAACTATCATAGATCAGCTGCCTCTTGCACGCCCCCTACTGGGCATGGAGCCTGCAATCTGGGCATGTGCCCTGACCAGGAATCTGAAGGTGCGACATCTTGGTACATGGGTCGAAGCTCAACCACTGAATCACACAGGCCGGGCAACCCAACTTTTATTTTAGAAATGTAAGACTGTGTGGGCACATGCATGTGAGCATGTGTGTACTTAAACAGTAGAGAGGAAAATATAGAAAAGAATTAATGTCCAATTAATGGCTTAATTTCCATTGATATTGAAAATATTCCCTGCATTAACAGTGAGTATAGGCAGAGTGTCTTTAAAAAAAAAAGAGGAAAATTTTCCAAGGTTGGAGAAAAACTAAATTACTGACCTAGCTCACAAGATGGCCTAATTTAAGGCGAGTCCAACAGATGCCTTGCCCACAAGGAAGTGTTAAAAGGAACAATATGTAAGCATTTGAAACTCAGAGCCTGCTGGCAGAGAAAGAAAGGTGTAACTTCCACAAAGAGTTCTGAGCAGGCATAGCAGAGTTGGGACCCCGACTTTTATGCCAAAGCAAACAGCTTTGGAATTCGAGTGTATAACGTGACCCAAGGATATAATGATGATAGTTTTAAGAAGATTAAGATGATGGGGGGAATTGACGGACGTCTGCATTTTCTGCTAGAACTGAATGTCGCCCTTTGACAAGTTCTACACACGTAAACATGAACTTGATGCAGAATCATGTTTGTTTGGTTCATCCTGGGGTGTTGTCTACCATCCTTCCTGTCCCCACCCCATGTTAACTGAGAACCTGATAAATCAGGGGACAGTCTGGCAGCCTCACAAAGCTCTGAGCAGTGCCTGGGCTCCCAGGAGAATTGCATTTGGAAGGAGACAGAGAGTAACCACAGGAAGAATCACAAGGAAGAAAAACCCAGAATAAAAGAAATATCAATAAAATATATAATACACCATTAAGGACCTCCTCGAGATAAGATACTCAGTGTCAGGGTAAAGATCACAAATGAATTAATGTAAAAAAAAAATTGGTCTATTGCACTGTGTCAGACTGGGTTGAAAACCCTGTCTGCCCAGGGAACTGCCTCTCGGTAACCTCTGAATGCTGAGAGAGACCTTGCAACGTTGCTTTTCTTCTCACAAAACACCCAGTTTGTTGGAGCAACCATGTGCCACCTGGCAAGACCCCACATTCATTTGAAGAACAGTTGACTTTGATTTTATAATTGTTATCCTCATTTTTATAACTTTTCTATTTTGATGCCACTTCAAGATTACAGAAATAGTGGAAAGAAATAACCCTTCACTCTTTACCAGATTCATCAATAGTGCATATTTGCCCTATTTGTCATTTGCTTTCTATCTGTTCCCCCGAGCACACACACACATTGTTTCTCCTGCACCAGTTAAGACTAAGAGTCCCCCACACCAATCCTCCTTCCCCCTGAAAGAGGTATTTCCAGTGGGTATTTCCTAGAAGCAGAGCCATTCCTCTTGGATTCCCACAGTGCAATTACAAAACAGAAAAATTTAGAATTGACCTTGTGCATTACTTAAACCTCAGTCCATCTTTAAATGTCGGTTGCCCCAATAATGCCCATTCTAGCTCTTTTTCCCTGGTCCAGCATTTGCTTCACACATATGGCGTTGGGTTGTCATGTCTTCTCAAACTCCTCTAAAAAGTTTCTTTGCCTTTCTCTATCTTTTTTGATTGACATTTTTAAAAACTTCTGTGGTAGCATTTTTATACATAGCATATATATATATGTGTATATGTATATATATGTACATATGTGTGTGTGTGTGTGTATATATATATATATATATATATATATATCATAAGTGCACAGGCCAATGAATTTTGTCCAGATGGAGTGCGCCCCTGGTACCAGTTCCAGAACCAGAAATGGAACATAAACACGACCTTAGGAGCCCTCCTCGGCAGTTACCTTTGATTGTACATGTTGTGTAGCCCAAAGAAATACGAATTTGTTTTGCCCAAATTCGCCTTTTCCTCCTAAAGGGTCTCATGGGTGTGGCTCTCAGTCATGTGGCTCTGATGGCAACCAGGACATCTCAGGCCAAGAAGGGGAGGGCGTGGTCGATTCCTGGGCTCTAAATGAAGCCAAGTGTTCGGCTTAGCGAACATGAGGCAGGGGGAGGATATATACGTCCTCAGATCAGAACCTCTCCGACTGTCTGTGGGTGTAAGACTTTCACCTCCAATTTTTCTAGTTCTTCAGGGACCCTTTAAATATGGTCTTATGTGTGTGTGCATTTTGTACCACATGGGAATCACCGTGTGATGCTGAGCTCACCCAATCTGGTCTGTGACCCAAATGACCCATCCCTCCTGGTGGACAGTGTCATCAGGCAATGTCACATTGCTCTGAAAGATTCTGTCCATTGGTTGAAAGGTTCTCTCATTGGGCCTGGTGGGCGGGGGGCTCATGGGCCACACACTTTGAGCAGCACTGGGCTAAGGCATTTAGCTCTGATCAGTCAGAATTCAACTGGTTGATCCCAGCCAGCGTGGCTCAGTAGTTGTGCATTGAACTATGAACCAGAAGATCACGTTTTGATTCCCCATCAGGGCATATGCCCAGGTTTCGGGTTCGATCCCCAATAGGGGTCCTGCAAGAGGCAGCCGATCAATGATTCTCTCTCATCATTGATGCTTCTATCTCTCTCGCTCTCTCCCTTCCTCTCTGAAATCAATAAAACTATATTTTTTTTAAAAAGAGAATTCAGCTGGTTGACACCCTCATGGAACCTTTCTAATGCAGCCTGGTTTAGGTCACCAGTGCATGCCTCCTGCTCAGCACTAAGCTCAGGCTGTCCTGATACTTTTATTTTTGAGGTGACATCATTAGCATCTACTACCCTGAGGACTCTAGGCTCCATGACATGGAGACTCCTTCAGCTTCACCCGCCATTGTGTCCTGGGTGGTGCCAGATGCATAATAGACACTCAGCAGATAATTGTCACACAGACCAGTGACCACATCAGTAGTGACCTCTGACAAATGACGAAACAAAATGAGACGTGGGCTCACCCGAGTAAGCCCAGTGAGATTGCGTTTGGCGTAGAAAGATGGGGATCGTTCTTACTCTGAGAATTTGTGGATGTTTCGCTTGTTTGTTTCGGGTTTAAAGGGGTAAATCCACACTTTTGAAAACACCAAACTGGGTCTTAAGTATCCATAGTAGGCGCTTAAACGCACTGAATCCTTATTAATCATTTTGAGAGCATAGCGCTTCTGTGGCAGTTAAGCTGGGTGTTACTGTTTTCAGGAAATTCTATATTTGTCCAGCTGTGTTCCTTTTTTTCCTAGAGTCACATTTAGCCAGGCCTCATTTCAATGTGTATTCTTAACATCTGCAGGGGTGGGGGTGCAGAGTTATAAGCAACCACAGCCGGATTTATTCAGAAAAATAGAGATTATCCAGGGTTTGCAGGAAAATGAAGGTTTCCAAAACAAACCTGTGAGTAGATTGTTTTCAGGAATTCCAATAGGACCTGGCTGCTTCCTCTCCCGCACTTTTTTCTTCCAAGCATATAATAATGATGACGATAATAATAATAAGTGTTTACCAGTATGCTTGAGTCAATAACAACAGAAACTACCACCAAAATGTCCTGAAACACTCTCGCCTGCAGGACCTGATCTCTAGGGCCAGCAGTTCAAACTGCTTACTTTGAGTTATCAAATTCTGATGATCAGGGGAATATTGTTTGTGCCATGTGGTCCTGCCTCCAATTAGGGCTGAGTTTTGGTAGGCAGACAATCAGTATTTTTTTCATGGAAAGACCTCTCTGTTGGCTGAGCGGATCTTTAACAGTGAAGATAGATACCTGAAATATACATTTCCTCCTCACTTCTCAACTTAGCTTTCTCAGTCTCTAGGTGGCTTTAGTTATGACTTATCACTCAAGGGTGGCATTTTCGGAGAAAATGGTGGTGGGGGGAAGCGGGGAGGTAGTATAAATGTAAATGTAAAAGATACAGCTCATTCCGTCTTTGAAATTGTTGGTGTGAAAAGAGCTCAGCCGCGTTTTATTTAAACAAGGTCGGCTTTGACCTTGATTGACTTGCAGGAAATTGCCTGGTACAAGAGGCAAAAGGAAGTGGAGAGAAAAATGGCAATCAGCACCAAATGTTTCCCACTTTGATTGACAAGCACCAGAGATGTGCGAGAGTAAGATAAATTGGCCAACAGGGCCCATCCTGACAGCTCCTGAGATGGGAAAATTGTTCTTGTTAATTTGCGGCGGGAACCTTGTCATTTACGGAATGTGCACGTGAGCGGCTCCTAATTGTGTAAACAAAGTTCAGATTCCTAGGCAGCCTCGCTCTGTGATGGGGTTTGGTAATTTTGGGGTCTGAGTCACCAAGATGCATTTGTAAACGGTTTTCAAATTGGGGGAGAAAAAGGGAAACAGTGCGCCTGCGTTAAGCTGACATTTTTTGACTGGAATATGGGAAATTACTGCCAGACCTTTTTCATGTAACAATAGGTTTCTTCCCAACACATGTTACATGATCCTCTTCTGGCGTAATGGACTGATGGGCTCTATCGCACCTCAGGGCTGGGTTTGCAGATTTCAGAAATGTACATTTTATTTTAGGCATTTGGGAGTGGTCAGAAACCCCTTTATGACTTTTCTTATCAACCCTCTTCAGCATTTCTACCTTTTGCTTTGTCTTCTCCTATTTCTCTGGCATCCTATTCCTCCCCTTTCTCCCCTTCTCTGAATTAGTGAATAGCTATCAATTCCCAACCCTCTCCTTACATTTATTTCTGAACTATGTTTTGCCCCAAATAGTGGCGATCCATCTGGAAGTCAAGTTTCACCATTTTTTTCCAAATAAGATAAAAATTCATTTTCACTCTAAGGATTTAATTTCAATTAAACCAATGGTTGCAGAAGTTTTTTGCTTTTTTTTTTCTCCCTCAAGTAGAAAGTCTCCCCATCATTACTTTCTCTTTCTCTGAATGTTTCAGACCATTAGTCCGAACTTGATTGGGCAGGAATGGCATTTATTTCCATTTAAAAGGGCTTTGTGAAAAATAACACTAACTTCAAAGACCTGCTCGTAATCACCCTCATTCACGTCACAGCTCAGAACAGTGCATCGTCTTCCCACCGTCTGGGAGAAAGACTGGTCTCCAACCTCCCCGTCACTGTGGGCAGACCCCTCAAAGCTCGGCCCTTCTGGTTTTAGGCAGTCACACCGCCGCTTGCGGCAGCCTGACATTCGGAATCAAATGAGGGCGTGGTAAGGCCTGAAGTGAACGGGAGAACGCTATGCACTTGCTGAGTGCATTCTAGTTTTATACGTACAGACAGGCAGGCAGACAGACAAGCATACATAGTGTTCTGTAGGCTGTAAGGCACAGAATTTACCGTTTCCAAACTAAATTTACCACCTTTAACCGTTTCCAAAACACTCTTCCCAGATATCTCATTTTTTTAAAGTTTCTTTATTATTGAGAGTGTTACAGATATCCCCCATTTTTCTTCTCTCCTTGCCCCCCTCCACCCGGCTACCACCCCACCCCAGGCCTTCCCTGTGCTATTGTATGTGTCTATGGGAAATGCTTATATGCATACTGGAGGCCTGGTGCACAAATTTGTGCCTGGATGGGGTCCGGGCGGCCTCTCCCAATCAGAGCCGATTGGGGCCAGCTGAGGGGGGAGGGGCCACAGGAGATTGGCCAGCTGGCCCTGCCCACAATTGGGGCCAATTGGGGCCTGGCCAGACGGGAGGGCTGGGGGGCCCTTGGGAGGTGAGCCAGCCCCACCCCTGATGGGGGGGACAGATCGGAGCTGGGGACAGCCGGGAGGAGGGAACACAGGTGGTTGGTCAGCTGGCCCTGCCCCCGATCGGGATGGGTAGGTGATTAGGGGTGGGCCAGCCAGGGAAAGGGGCTGTGGAAGGTTGGCTGGCCGTCTCCTTCCCCATCAGACTGGTTGGCCGGCCACCGTTCACATCATAGCAACCAGCCCTTCTGGTCCTTCTGGTTGCTTGGCTTTTATATATATACAAATAATTCTTTTTTTAAAAAAGTATGTTTTTATTGATTTCAGAAAGGAAGAGAGAGGGAGAGAGGGATGGAAACATCAATGATGAGAGAGAATCATTGATCGATTTGCCTCCTACACTCCTCCCTCTGGGGATCAAACCTGTTACCCAGGCATGTTCCCTGACCTCCTGGTTCATAAGTTGATGTTCAACCACTGAGCCACACCAGCCAGGCCATATAAGTTCTAATATGCATGTAAGTTCTTTGGTTAATCTCTTGCTGCCCATCCTTTCCCCTTCCCTCTGAGATCTGTCCATCTGCTCCATGCACCATGTCTCTGTGTCTATTTTGTGCATACACTACATGTATCCGCGGTGCTGACTGGTGGATCATCTGATTTAGCAATTATCCTGAATCAGGAAAGAGGGACAGGGAAACCCTGACCTGTTGGCAGTGTTTAGATGCTAGGAAAGGTTCACCCCGTCATGTCCCACGTGCTGGGCGTCCTTTTTAGAATGGGTGAGTGCTGTTTACAGGATGTGAAGAATCTTTTAAAACATTGAAAACAGAGGAAGCCACAGAGAAAAAGATGCTACAAATGACATTGAAAACTTAAAAGCTAGGGTATTTGGGGTCTTTGATTAACAAATGAATAGCCCAGGACATGCTTCTGAACCATATTCCTGGGGCTGAGGTTCACCAGGGACCAATTTAGTGGAAGCCAAAGCCTCTTTGATTGTCCCTGAGTGGCATCTTCTACTCCACGTAAACAAACTTGATTTCTCCTCTTCTCCCTCCACAGGATCCCATTCCAAATTGTACATTATCTTGAGGACAATGGGGGTAGGGTATCCGAGGATCTTGCTTTGGACTGGGCCAAGGAAGTCATCTTATCTCATTTTATCCACACCTGAATTTCCTCTCTGGCATCCCCTCAAAAGGCTGTCTAACATTTGCCTGATTGCCTCCACCCAAGGTGAACTCACTCCCACACAGGAAAGCCCATTCCATGTGTGTACCAGTCAGATCCTTAGAATACCTTCTATTCCTCTATTTCATGGTGCTTTTCTGCCTTCTGCAAGCAAGCCAGACACATGCCAGTCTCCTTCTACAGAACTGGGCTGTATGGAATGGTTGAATCTGTGCCTGTGCACACCAGACCTTGCTTTCCAGTTCTTCTCCCTGAGCATCTACTTGCCTCCGACCTTCACCTGACTCAGATAGATTCCCAACACCCTCCTGCCCATTTTCTTATGAACACCTCCGGCTGACAGATGTCCGTCTTGAACTGTTGCTGCATCTGTGCATATGTGCTGACTATCTTAGGAAGAAGTACGGTTTTCCTTGATCAGAATGGTTTGTTTGGGGCAAACACCTTCTCTCTGAGCATCTACTTGCCTCTGACCTTCACCTGACTCAGATAGACTCCCAACACCCTCCTGCCCATTTTCTTATGAACACCTCCGGCTGACAGATGTCCGTCTTGAACTGTTGCTGCATCTGTGCATATGTGCTGACTATCTTAGGAAGAAGTACGGTTTTCCTTGATCAGAATGGTTTGTTTGGGGCAAACACATCAATCAGTGTCTCATGCCAGAGCTTCTGCAATATAAAACTTCGAAGGCTTTTTTATATGTGCTTCTGTGGAATCATATTTTCCCATCCAGTACTTACATTGGTTTCTTTCTTCTTTCTTTTCTTCTAAATGCAGAACTTTATATTTACCCTCTTAGTTTTCAGCGTGGGTGATTCAGATCTTTTAGGATCCTCATTTCTTTATCCAAATAGAAGCTTTTAATTCTAGCCCTACAAGTGATAAGACCACTTGTGTCCTTATTCAGTTTTTCAGTGAACCTACTGAGCATGCCCAACCACAGAGCCCTGTGGCAGGTCAAAAGGAACATACAAAGGGATAGACTTCGGTGGATCACTGCAGATATTGAATAGGACCTGAGTGCTGGGGTTGGGGTGGGGGAGGGGAGGAGGTCAGGAGAGTTGCCTCAAAGTGTCCAATAGTAAATGTATAATAATGAGTCACCATAGCTCTTACCCTTAGATTGAAATCTCAAGTGCCTGCAAGGACCAGTTAGGCAATATGAATGAATGAAATAACCAGGGTTAAGTGAGGGGGAATGGTGAGGCCTGTGGCAAACTAGAGAGTGCATATTTCAGTCAAAGGCATTAAAATTCAATTAAGGGGATAAAATACTGTTTTGGCCAAAAGATGTATGTCTGTTGTATGCCAAGTGAGGCCAATGGGCCGCCGCTGGGCAGACTGTCTAGAGAGCAGCTTTGGAACCAAGACATGGGCTCGTGGGTTTCCCCATGCAGACGCCAATCCTCAGCTCTTAAAGGTTTCCGAAGCTACTGCTCTCAGCACGTTTCCTCCTTGGATAGTTGTTAAGATGTTTGTTGACTCACTACATGGTGACTTTTGCCAGAGCTGACAGTGTCAGTGTTATTTCTGTTTACTGTGGATTTGGTGGCTCCCACAGAGCTCAGTTTTCTGGCTGAAGAATCAGGGAGCAGGCTAGAAATCTTTCTCACCACGTCAACCCTACTCCCGGCACCCTGCTGTCAGCGGTCCTGATACTGGGCAGGACGGGCCACTAGAGCAGGTCTTTAAAGCCACATTGTGCATTGTGTTAGTCTCCTGTTACTTTACTAATCTAACAAATTGCCACACACTTAAAGGCGTAAAACAACACAGATTTATTCTCTTATAGTTCTGGAGGTCAGAGTCCTAAAGGAGCCTCAGTGGATGAACATCAAGTTCTTGGCAGGGAAGAATCCATGCCCTTGCCTTTTCCAGGTCCAGAGGCCGCCTGCATTCCTTGGCTCATGGCCCTTTCCTCAACATCACTCTGACCTTTGCTTCTGTGACCTCTGACCCTCCTGCCTTCCTCTTCTCTCCCCCCATCACCCCAGTGCTAGATCCTTAACTTAATCACAACTGGTTCTCTTTTACCATGCATGCTAACATATTCAGTTACCAGGATTGGGACATGGATGACTTGGGTGCCCATTATTGTGCCCACGAGTCCAGCTGGAGGGAGGAAGGACTGTGCTCTGTAATCTTCATTCTCATCCTCTGTGTGAGGCAGTAGTGGGGAGAGGCCCATTGGGAAGGGTGATGCCATGAGGTCGTAAGTGATGGTCCCAGTCTCTATGCTGTACTAGAAGATAGGGAAGAGAGAGAAGATAGAGCCTCTCTCCTGAGCTCAGAATTTAGAAGAAAAAAATTCTTTTCTCTTCCTGTCTTTAACCCAGGGATGATGTAGCCTAGCATCTGAAAGTAAGCAAAGTCATAGAGGCAACCCAGGAAAAGCCTGGTAAATAACTCTCTGGGCCTACACCAGGGATGGGAGCTGCAAGGATAAACCTTGATGGTGCTGTCAGACCTCCTCTCCAAAGCATGTGGTTCTATAGCACCCCAGCCCTCTGCTTCCTTATCAGCCTGCAAGGAGTTAACAGTAGTGCTGGGTTCTGGGACTTGTGTGAGGAGGTTTAGCATGAAAAAAATGCTAAATAATTACAACTCTGCATTTTCTCATGTTCATTCACAAAGGTGTGATCTTTCTCGCCTAGTACTATCACTCTTAGAGTGAATGAATCACTAATTGTTACCCTCATCCCAGGAGGTAAATTTCTCCATGGAACCCAGCAGCCCAGAGCAAAGCCTTTGAAACCTGCTTATGGAGAACTGTGTCAGGCTTCCTGGAAATTGCCATCTCCCTACTTGGAAATTATGTTGATTGGAGTAAGTGGGAGCTTAACTGGGGGGTTGTTGATCTGTGTGACCCCTGGTGTGGGGGATAAAGTCTGAGGAAGAGCCAGTTTATCTTAGTTTATCCTAAGACTCAAAGTCCTGGTATGACGTTCTTTGTTTTAGATGAGAGGACATTTGCTTAATGCTTGTATGGTCACTGATTTAAAAAAAATATAAAGAAATATATCTACAGACACATATATATACTGATTTATTCTAATCCTCAAAGATTTTAAAAAAGAATTTTTATGATGCCAACACTACAGAAATATTTGCTAAACTGAGAAAACCTATTATCTATTTTCCTTCTAGATGTTATTAATCTTGTTTTAGGATATAAAAAGTTTGCCTGAAAGGCTCCCAATTTTGGCCTTGGATATAAACACACCAGAGCTTGAGGGTAGACTTTTTTTTTAATTACAACTGACATATAGCATTATATTAGTTTCAGATGTACAACATAGTGATTATATATAACTTATGAAGTCATCACCCTGATAAGCCTGGTACCCATCTGACACCATACATAGTTATTACAATACTAGAGGCCCAGTGCACGAAATTCATGCATTCAAGGAGGCGTGTCCCTCAGCCTAAATTGTGAGAGGGCACAGGCCAGGCTGAGGGACCCTGCCGGTGTATAATTGGGGCAAGGAAGGGATGCAGGAGGTTGGCCAGCCGGGGAGGGAACACAGGAGGGCTCCAGGGCATGTCCGGCCTGTCTCGCTCAGTCTCAATCAGCCGGACCCCAGCAGAAAGCTAACCTACTGGTCAGAGCGTCTGCCCCCTGGTGGTTAGTGTACATCATAGTGACTGGTCGACCAGTCAACTGTCTGCCCCCTGGTGGTCAGTGCACGTCATAGCGAGCAGCCTTAGCATATCATTAGCATATTACACTTTGATTGGTTAAATGGCCTATCAGACAACTGGACAGTTAGCATATTAGGCTTTTATTATATAGGATTATTGTCTGTATTCCCTATGCTAGGCTTTATGTCCCCGTGACTGTGTTTGTACCTGGCAATATGTACTTCTTAATCAACTTGAGTGTAGACCTTTGACTATAAAGAATTAGAATGTTCTGGAGATGAAACTCTGTTTGAGGACACTTCTGTCTTTGTGGGTAGCAGCAGGGAAAGGGAGTCTTTGGATCAGGACGTACTTGGGTCTTGCTACTAAGGAGATGCTGTAGCTGGAGATGCCCACAGCCCTGGTCTGGGAGGGAGTGGAGATGGAAGAGAAGGAAATAACAATGCCTGTTCCTTCCCTCCTCTCTTCATTTCCCCCATGAAAGGAAGAGAAGCCAAGCAATTTACCTCTTTTAGAAATGTCTCCGACTGTCAGAGTTACATCAGTTGATACTGTCTTAATTGACCCTATAATTTTAAAGAAACAAGGAGGATAGTAATGTTAGCTGTTTATTGCCTAATACTAATTGTGTATACTACAAGAAGAATTTTCCCCACCCTGTAATTCTCATCCCATTACCATGTCTTTGATACCCTAAGTGGAGAACCAGCACGCAGCTAGGCTTGAAGTAATATTTAAATTATTTGAGAAAGACTTCTAACCAAGCTATCGGGAAATATATACATATATCTATGTTAAAATGTAGGTGGTTGAATTGCTTTTCAGCTTTTGTAGGGCTTTGCAAGTTTGAACCACTCAAGTCAAAGGTAGAGCCAATAAAAGCACAGTTGAAATTAATACACGATGTCAAGATTTACAGTAACAAATTATGCTTTTTTGGGCTATGGCGATATCATTAAGCATATGCCAAGCAGTTGGCACATGACTGTAAAAGGTTCATGAAGAAAAGGCTTTTTCTAATCGTGTTCCGTGGTGTTTTTCCCAAGACAGCAACAGCTTTTATAAAATGATGGTTATATCTCCTCATTATAGAATCTAATCTCCCCAAAAGACATTCAGCAGCTGCAAAACACTAGCATCTTTTAGTTGTAAATTGCTTTTTATTATTTATCCCTCTTTAACTAAAAAAGGAACGGCCATCCGATGATTTAACAAGACGGAAATGTAGTGGTTTGACAGCATCCAATTGTTAGCCCATGCATGGATCTCTTTGTGTCTGGGCTTAATGGTAGTTGGTGTGTTTTGGCTTTCATGCCTCTACTGTACAAGCCGGGTATAAGTCTTGGGAAAGCAAGTCTATGTGATTGGCTCTTTTACATTTCTCCTTAGCATGGAATTTGAGATGGTGTGTACTCTTCTTAGAATGGAAGAAACTGAAGAATTAGGCCCAAAGGATGGTATGTCCTGCCATAAACCAGATTCGGAAAGTGTTACTGGTAGGGCGCCCTCTGTATCCCCATCTATTACCGGTGGAAGTGGAGTTCTCACTATGTTGCAAGGAAATGAATTTCCTGGGGCTTGCATGGGTGGGTGAGTGATCTTTACTGCCATGGACTTATACCCCTGGGTTTCCAATATCCCATTTTCCCCGTCTCGCCATGGAAAAGTCCATTCTTGTTCTCAGCAGGATAAGAATTAAGGCCACTACCTAGTGTCTTTGCTCCATATGAAAGCACAGTCCAGGCCAGCATCTTGCAGGTAAAGTACATGTGGCTGCTTAAGGCCACGTGGCTATGATGAGAGGACGGGCAAGTGTGGGTCATGGAGCAAGAGAGGAGCAACCTTATGGGAGGTTACAGGGGCGACACATTCCTTTTAATCCAGGGCAAGAGTGAAGCAAGAGAACACAAGAGCAGAACAAGAGACAGAGAACTCTGTCTGGAGATTATAGTGAAGAGCTTAACCAATTAACCCTTCAAGATTTCACACCCTTGCAGTGGCCTCACCACCCGAGCCAATTATCATTACCCAGGTTAGACTGATAGGCAAGCCCCTTCCCTACATCACCCTGACTTCCCTGTGCATGAGCCCATTTCCCCCTTTGTTCGATCCCTCCCTACAGAGGTCTGCAGGGTGTGGACCAGTGGTTTCCTGGGAAGTGTGAAGTTGCAGCTTCCTGGTGAAGCTGCCCATGTGACCATACTTACAATGTGTAGCCTACCCTTTGCTCTCTTCCTGTTATTAATATTAATTCCTCGCTAACTATAACAATAGAAAATGCCATTATGCACTGGCTTCATTACCCACAAAGTGATGCAGGAAAGTGAGGCAATGGGAACCTCTCTCTGAGTGATGGGATTACGATTGACTGCAGCACATCCATCGCCAATGCTGCTCCAGAAGGGGAGCACTTGAGAGGGTGACTGTGCTCAGTTTGAGACTGTTCTGTGAAATTTAAAAGCAAAATGGCCTAGCCACCATGGCTCAGTGGTTAAGCGTTGACCTAAGAACCAGGAGGTCACAGTTCGATTCTCAGTCAGGGCATATGCCCGGGTTGCGGGCTCAGCCCCCAGTAGGGGGGCATGCAGGAGGCAGCGGTCAATGATTCTCATCATTGATGTTTCTATTTCTCTCCCTCTCCCTTCCTCTCTGAAATCAATAAAAATATATATTTAATAAATAAATAAATACTAGTAAATAAATAAATAAATAATAAAAATAAATAAATGAAAACAAAATGGCACTAATGGGTTTTCTCACCATTCCATTGGTAGAGCTCTTAGGGGACAGCCAACCAATGTAAATATATAAGGTTCCCTAACCCTATGGGAGATTACAGAGGTGACATACTCCTTTTAATCAAGGGCCCCTTGGAGAAGAGGAAATTTCACTCATAACATACTGTTAAGTGCATGGTTCCAATGTGGTTCTGTGGGAATGGTTCCTTTGTCACTGTTTTAAGGAAAATGTTTGCCTTTCTTTACAAGACTTGGCATATTTTCCTGGAAAGGCTTAAGCAGTTTCTCCATCCTTAATATGGCATGTGGGTCTGGAATGACAGGTCACTTGGAACCCATTAAGCAACTGTTTTATTCCCATACACTATCACCATTTGCTTTTCACTTATTCCGTGCAGATTGACATTGTATATTTGTGGCCCACTTATAACCAAGCTTTAGATTTCCAACTTTATAGATAGAAATTTATCTTCCAGTTTGGTGATAAAATAATTCAACTATAGCAAAATTCAAGTAAGACTTAAAAGAAAAGCGAACATATGGAACTTGGCATAAATAGCCGCTTCCCTATCATAATAACAACTGGGAACTTTGTGCTGTTGTGAGCCTCTGTGTCTGTTTATTCAATAATTGTACCCTTATGCTGTTTACCATTTCATTTGTATTATTTATACATCAACCAAAGGGTATGAGGACTAAAAAATAATTTCCCATCACCTATCTTCCATTTCTTCTTATTTTAAAAGCCCTGGAGATATTGTTGTCCTATAAATAATAACAAAAAGGTGCTGTATTAATATTTCAGCACAGATTCCCATCTACTCCACAGACGCACAAATACACACTTGCTAATGTGTACGCACACCCCTCCCTACAAATTAACCGTGCCTGAGGCTTGCAGGAAAATCAGGTCAAGCTAAAGGACAAATCAGAGAACAGGACCAAAATTAATTTACTACTCTGTACCACATGTGAGTATGAGTTTGCAGGGGGGAAATGGCTTCTTTTCTGAACTGTTCCTATCCCTGCATCTATAGAGAAATTTAACTCTGAGGCACAGAGAGCTCGTCTAGTCCGGACAAAGTGAAAGTTCAGCTCTCAGCTGAGACTGTACTAGAGTTCCTTAAGGTGGTAACAGATGGGTACCCATCTAGTCCAGTGATGGCGAACCTTTTGAGCTCGGCGTGTCAGCATTTTGAAAAACCCTAACTTAACTCTGGTGCCGTGTCACATATGGAAATTTTTTGATATTTGCAACCATAGTAAAACAAAGACTTATATTTTTTATATTTATTTTATATATTTAAAGGCCATTTAACAAAGAAAAATCAACCAAAAAAATGAGTTCGCATGTCACCTCTGACACACGTGTCATAGGTTCACCATCACTGATCTAGTCACTTCTCTCTTAAGCTAGAACATTGAAAAGCCCTCTTGGTATCTCTTTCTGGGAGCTATTTTGTTTTGTTTTGTTTTGTTTTGTAAAATTGTGAATAAAATCATGATTGACCTATCTGTCTAAGAAGGGTTCCCTAGGCAACAATTAGCATCATTTCCAAACATTTAGGATGGGTTTTCATTCAGGTATGGCCTTCATCCTGTGCTAAAAATGTGGTAGGACAAACACCTCTGTAACTGTGTTTATTTAGGCCCCAAATTGAATTATTATTGACTCCCTGCTTTCTCTCACACCCACATTAACCCATCAGCAAAACATGTTAGCTGTACCATCAAAATGTACCCAGCTCCCGATCTTTGTCACTCCAGTCCCAGCCCCGATAAGCTATGACCTGGATTATTGCAGACATCTTCTAATGGGTCTCCCTGCCTCAGCCCAAGCCTTCCTGAGGTCTCTAGTCAACACAGCAGCCAACGTGATCTCGCTAAACTGTACATCAGACGTGTCACTCCTTCCTCAGAGCTTTCTATCTCACTCAGAGCGAGAGCCAAAGGCCTCGCAGTGGTTGGAAGGTCTCCATCTTCCCCACCTCTCCCTGCATCCTAGACTCGCCGGCCTGCTTGCTGTTCCTGAAATACACGAGGGATGCTGCCAGCTCAGAGACTGTGTTCATGCAGTTCCTTGCATCCTAATGCACTCCCTCACACCCATCAAATTCCTTCTCTCACTTCCTTCAGGTTCCTATTCAGATGTTATCTTAACTGGGAGGCCTTCCCTGATAACCTTGTATTAAGTAGCACCCACCTCTGGGGTCCCACCCTGCCACCCCTTATTCCCTTTCTTTTTGTCTGTCTTTGCCTAGAGCCCATATATACATGCAGACATATATGTATGTGTTTACATGAATGTGCCTGTAAACACATTTTGTTGTTGTTTTAATTTGTTATTATTTTTGGTATTTATTTATTGGTTTATTTTTTTCTTTCCTCACCAGCATATACACTCCCAGGAGGCAAAGATTTTGTTTTTTCACTTCATAGGCCCACCCCATCGAGCATCTGACAGTATTAGATACTCAAAGGATGAGTGCTGAACAAATGGAAAGAAGGAAAGGAGGGGAGAGAGGGATGAGGGGGGGGGAGGGGAGGGGGAAAGTTCAAGAATTTCTTTTTATGATAGCTAGTCTAGAAATTCTGATGGAAGCCCCCTACTCGTCCTTTTATCTGCCACATAATCACTTATTTCAACTTCTCTTATCCTGGATAGAAACTATTTTAGTTTGAGTACACATATGTCAACTTATTGCTTAAACAATGTGACTAATTTACTGGGATCATAAAAAATTTGTAAGTGGGAAGAGGGAGCCCACCATGCCAGTTTCTGCCTGGACATTGACCAGCACCCCCTCCCACACCCACTTTGCCAACAAAGCCAAGCAAATGCATCCTTACCTCCCAGGTGAACCTTAATTACTGTTTGCACCAAGCTTTGAGATCCTCAGATGAAAGCAGTCATAAAGGCAGAAAGTGTTATTACATTGCAAATGGTTACAGGCTCTCATTTAGCTCTGGAAACTGATCAAGCGGGAATGTTGAATCATGAGACTAAGGTTGGCCAAATATTACACTTGTTATAATTAATTTGAGCTTACGCTTGAACACAGTGATATGTTTTCTTTAAATAAAGTTAAGTCCTCTAAGGATGCATGAATCTTTGTGGGTCTCAGTTTTCAGCTGGGAACCAAACATTTTCAGATACGCAGACAGCGGGACATGAATGTGTCTCTGACTTCTGGTGGGCAGACCGCTTACTATAGAGATGCCTTCTAAATGACTCTCTGTCCCCTTTGCCCCACGGGACAGGGACAAGAACACTCACCAAAGTATGGATTTCGAGCCGGAGCTGAATTTACAGGCCTTAAATCCTATTTCTTTCTGAATGCCCAAACTGTCTCTGTGGCCTTGCTGATAAGGGCTGCTCAGGAATACTTAAATAACCTCTGTGATGGGGAGCTTATTACCTACAAGGATGCCGATTGATTGTTATTCAGCAACTGTTGTGAGAAAGCTTTTTTTTTGCACATTTATCCATTTTGTCAAATATTTATTAAACACTTTCTCTGAGCTAGTATTCTGTTAGGTGCTTTGGGAGATGGAAAGATTAAAAGCAACAACACCTATAGTGCAGATTCAACAACCACCTACAGCAGTGCCCTAGCCTTGAAGAGTAAGAGTTAGTCAATAAATACGTGTTGAATGAATGAAAGAATAGATAACACTCTAGGACAGTGATGGCGAACCTTGTGAGCTTGGCATGTTAGCATTTTGAGAAACCCTAACTTAACTCTGGTGCTGTGTCACATATAGAAATTTTTTGATATTTGCAATCATAGTCAAACAAAGACTTATATTTTTGATATTTATTTTATATATTTAAACGCCATTTAACAAAGAAAAATCAACCAAAAAAATGAGTTCGTGTGTCACCTCTGACACGCGTGTCATAGGTTCGCCATCACTGCTCTAGGAAGAATGATAAGGCACGTGCCTAAGAAGCCAGAAGACTAGCTAGAACGTGCATAAAGGAGAGACATAAATAAATGCAGTAGATAAGAAGCTGCATCCACCTCCTCTAACTTTATCATCTCTGGAACTGACATCTGAACCGGTACATAAAAGTCCACTTGTCCTTCCATGGGGCCTGTGATTTGAAGATTGCTATAACTTTCCTTACCCCTTTCCCAGGCTCAAGAGCTTCAGGGCCTATAACCTATTAAATGATTCTAATGCACCCATCAGTCTGAATGTCCTCCCCAGGGCAAAGCCAGTTTCTCAGTTAGGCTCTTAAGGGGATGTCAGCCTAGACCAGTGGTCAGCAAAGCACGGCTCATGAGCCACATGCAGCTCTTTGGCCCCTTGAGTGTGGCTCTTCCACAACATACCACGTGCGGGCACACACATACAGTATGATTGAAACTTTGTGGCTCATGCACAGAAGTCGGTTTTCCGCCTGGGTGAGTCTATTTTGAAGAAGTAGCGTTAGAAGAAGTCGGGGGTGTTGATAGTGTGCCACAGGATACACAGCGCGGGGGAGGCACACGCAATTCATGCACAAGTTGAGTGAGACAGTAAGTCAGCAGTCTCATTGTGCAGTGGTTAGTGCTAGTCGCATCCGCAAATCGCGCACGGGTGACAAAAGTAAAGTTTACTAAGTTAATTTTAGGGAACGTTGTGGAGTGAAAGAAGATGTAGTGTTGAGGATTGAGAAAGGTATGTTAAGATAGTTTGGACAAATAGAGAGGATGAACGAAAGGAGCTAGACGAAACAAGTATACAAGACAAGATGAGAGAGTTGGAAGGGGTCAACCTCAACGAACGTACCTCAATCAGATAGAGGATGTTTTTAGCAAAGGCCAGCTTAGGAGTACCCTAATTAAGTTAATAACAATGTACCTACCTATATAGTTTAAGTTTAAAAAATTTGGCTCTCAAAAGAAATTTCAATCATTGTACTGTTGATATTTGGCTCTGTTGACTAATGAGTTTGCCGACCACTGGCCTAGACCACTTGATCCAGACGTGATCACACCAGCATAGAGTACAGTGGGAATCTTTTCCTGTAATTCTCATACTTTGTCATGCTGCTCAAAAATCGTTCGGTCATGGAACCCTCTTTCCTGAGATACATGCCTACATCCTGAGAAAGACCAGTGTTCCAAAGAACAGGATATGGACGAGTGTTACTTATATGCTGGGTTTTGGGAGGCAGGGGAGGTACTTTTATAGATCTTGCATTAGAATTGTAGTCCATTGATATGGTTTGCTGTGAAACTAGACTTTCTTTAAACTTTGTTTGTTTGTTTTTTTATTTGTCCTTCAATTTGATTATCAAGAGTTGTGGGATTTAGTGGACAGAGCCTTGGACTCAGATCACTAATTCACTGTGTGGTGAAGAAAGCTTCCCTCCCTCTCCTCTCTCTCTTACTCTCTTTCATCTCTCTCCCACCCCCTCCCCTTCACTTTGTCATCAGCAAAGTGAAATGGTTGGTGTGGATACCATCCAAGATTCCTTCTAGAACTAGCATTCAATGGTCTTTATCCAGATCATTCTATGAATTTCACTAGTCTCTGAAGAAAAAGGGCCTTAGCTATATATATGTTCTAAATAGAAGCATAGCAAGAAGATGAGCATCAGGTCAACACCCACCCACCCCCCAACCCAACGTCTAAGGCTTAACTAAGAACTACATAAATTGTGACCCAAAAGTGAACAATGACCCCAATTGCTTTGTTCTTCTTCTGCACAGTGTAGCACATTTTCAGAAGAAAAGAAAAAGCCTGAGAATTTTGGCACATGTTAACTTCAGTCACATGGCTTCCACCATGATGGGGCTTGCTGGTTGCCCGCACACGCCTGTTTGTTCATGCCCCAAATTGCACATCATTATTGCGCCACCTGACAGGCAAGCCTCTCACTCAACCTGAAGCCTTTCAGCATTTCAACCTGGCTAGCCATGGTTTCTCTCCTGGCAATTGTGATTCGTTGAAATAATGTTAAAGCAAATCATTTCCTTTTTTTTTACCCCCTGACAATCACTCAGGGGCTATGCCAATTCCAGGGTCTTTGCCCTCCTCTCTCTCTCTCTGTCTCTCTCTGTCTCTCTCTGCCATCAATCCCTTTTAATTCAAAATTCCCCCAAGACGATGGGCAGCTGCATCTCAGGATTGGAGGGAGGAAAGAAATGAACATTGCCTAGTGCATGGTGATGTTTCAGGACCACAGAGAGCGACGCCAGGTGGCATTGGGGAGGGGAAACCCATTTTATTCAGCCCTTGCCTGTGGTTTCCAGGCCCCATTGGGAACCCCCCATCTGGTGGAGATGACACAACTACAAAGATGCTTTGCAGTCAGGACGGCTCTCTCCATCACACACAAAGAGCAGATTGCATCTGGGCCCAGCCGTCGGCCGGCCTGGCATTTACCTTCCCTCCCCAGGCTGACCTCTGAAGACGGGGGCCGGCTCTGGGGAGCATTGTTCTAACCAAGCAGCGCTGCAGCCATTGTGTGGGCCTGGGAGAGCCGCCGGCTCCTCTCCAGCCCTACTCTGTAATTTTATCAACTCTGGCTCTGAGAAACCTATATTTATAATGCTAATTAGGAGGGCACACATTTAATTTGAGTGGAAGACTGTTTGTATCTCCCGGAGCCTAATAGGAGGAGGCTCAAGCGACAGCAGTCGGAGGCAAAGCAGGCATTTCTCCCTCCTCCAAGTATTTGCAACAGGACTTACTCTTGCCAAACAATTTCTCTCTCGGATTAAAAGGAGAGAGGGAGAGGGAGAATGCCGAATATGCTGGAGCTGAGAAAACTTTGCGTTTATCTCCTGCCTGCATAATATATTTCTCTGTGCACCGAGAAAACATGCCTCTTATGTTATCTAATTGTTTCCTGACACATTTAGCAACACTTCACACTCTTTAAAGTGACATTAACATTGCTGACAGTGGAGGTGCTTTCATTAGACGGGCTTTGAATTGTAGCCAGGACGCTCCGCAGGTCTTCAAACAGGCTTGTAAAAGGCGAGAAAGGCATTATTTACGAAAAGAGAGACTTGGCCAATGGTCCCCTGGGGGTGCGTATTCATTTTGCTGATTCCGGTCCATTTAAGAACGTGTGCGTATGTGCTCACGCACGCACACAAAACAACTTCCCATGAGCTGGACTCAGACGCCTGCATCATCCAGGGGCCGCTAGACCACCTGGGAATCCTGGAGACACTTCAGAACGTTCTCCTTCCACATTTCTTCAGGCACAACAGAGCACTGTGCTGTTTCAGACGCCAATCTGCCGCCTCGTGCCCAGGCCTGAGGCCGAGACGCCGCGTGGCTGGTGTGTTTTGTGGGCACGATTGCCATGTTCCCAGCTGTGGAGCTAATCCTCTTCTTCTCCCTCGATGCTTCCTCTTGCTCCTCGCAGGCCTTTTGTGATGTCTCCAGCTCTCTGCTCCGATGCACGGCTGTCCTGGAGGGTGGCCTATGTGAGCCTTCCGAGGACACTCCCCATAGCACCTGCCTCTGCAGGGCCTGAAGTGAGAAACTGTGAGATTCGTTCTGACCTCCAGGGAAAATGTAAGCCAGGCTGGGAGGAGATGGGGCAGGTACACGTTGGGCTATGAATTTCTGCTAGGACACACCTCACCTGTCATCTTGACCCAGTTATCTTGTTATGTGGGCAGGATAATATTTTGAAATTTTGGAATTTGAGAGCTGAAGGAGAGAGCTCCCCACAGATTGTTTTGTCACCCCCACACTGCTACCCCTTCTATCCCAGCTGTAATTCCTCTTCTCTGTCCACATCTCTAATGTTACAATAACTCTGTGTAGCTATACAATCCTAAATCATAAATTACTGTCTTGACTCTGCCCATGACTTTACTGTGTAACCTTAGTCAAGTCTGTTGCTTTCTACAAGCCTCAGTTTCCTCATCTGTAAAATGGGAATGATTACCTTCCAGATCTTATTGCTGGAAGGATTACGTAAATTACAAACCACAAAAGTGCTAGGCTTACTGCCAAGAACATCATGAAGTTAGTATTAGTCTCTCTCACTAAAATATGGGTTCTATTGTGGCTGAAATTATGTCATCACATTTCTATGAAGTACTAAGTGCTGTTCCGTTTTTGAACAGTAGCGTTGCATGTATTACCTGAGGCCTGGCGAGGGTAAGCAGTTTGCTCTAAGTCACACAATGGGCTAGCATCCAGGCAGCCCCAGTAAGGAACCCTGGTCCCTAACTCCAGGACTCTTTCTAACTGTGCTTCCAGTGGGGATGTGTTAAGTACAAAACAATGACTTTCAAATGACCATGTGGGGAAGGATGCTTATGATATCCATGGCTTCCTAACAAACTAGACGTGGTATTCATGTAGTTTACATTTCCCATTCTAGTCTCAATGGCATAGTTTGACACCTCTGAGGGGAGCTTTTCAGCCTTTTGGTTGATTGGTGGTGGTTGGACTCCCAAGATATGTATTTGTAGCTCCTTACCAAGGACCATCCAGTGATGAATGGGCGAGTACTGTAAGTGTGGGCAGTAGAGGAATGAAATAGTTCAGGCATCTGCCACCTCGAGCCCATGTTTCATCTTCGTTGTGCCTGCAGCACAGAGCAAAACACAGATTTACGTTGAGAAAGGTTCGCTGTCTGTAGACAGAGACGCTGGAAAGGAAAGCTCCCGGTAATGAGAAGGGAAACAAGTACTGTCCACAGAGCTCTGTGCCATGTGCCTTGTACTCTCATAGGTTATTACTTAATTCTCAGAATGTCCTGGAAGAGACGGGGGTTAGGACACCTGTCTCATACCCTGCTTATGTTTGATCCTATGACTTACCACTTATTTCAGAACATTTATAGAAATGCCTCAATGGACGCTTATAATTATCTGAGAATTCTGTTTATACACACTTTGGTTATCAGTTGAGAACAGAACAGTTAGGTGACTTGCCAAAAGTCACCCAGTGAATCAATGGCAGAGCCAAGGTTTGAACTTCAATCTGGTTCCAACACCAATCATATTACCACATCACAGATAGGCTCCCTATCATTGTGAAGTTAACTAGAGGCCCAGTGTACAAAATTCATACATGGGTAGGGTCCCTAGCCACTGCCGACTGCCAGCAGGGGCCTCCCTTCCCCTGGCTGCCTGTCACCGCCGCCAGCTGGGGCCTCCCTTCTCACCCGCCTTGGCCTGGCACCACCCGCTCCACCATCCTGCTGTGGTCCTGCTTTTGTCGGGTCCCATCGGGGCCAGCAGCACCTCCACTGCCACCCACTGCCAGCGCCACATTGCTAATGCCCTCCATGTTCCGTGCTTCCCTCTGGTGGTCAGCACACATCTAACTCCTGGTCAGTCAAATTCCAGCCTTTGGGAACAATTTGCATATTAATTAGCCTTTTATTATACAGCATGTCCTCAGGTTACATCGGAGATCCGTTCCTACAGCTGACATAACGCGATTTTCGCCGTAAGTTGGAACCCACCTACATAAGCACCTATGTCACTCACATGGAGCACATTCACAGCAGTAATGAAGTGAAACAGTAAAAAAAATTAAAAGATAACAATTCCTGACCTTTAACTTGTGGTAAATAAATAATGAAAATCATAAAGCACATATGTACATACGTCGAAATGACGGACCTTTTTTTTTTATAAATACTGTAAATGGGAGATGAAGACATAACCACGAAACGACGTTCGTCAAGTCCGATGTAATCCAAGGACTGCCTGTATAGGATCACATTCATTGTCATTGCCCGTTCAGTGTGGTCTGAGCTCTAGAGCCAGATTGCCTGGGCTCAAATTCTTTTCCCAACCAACTTGTTCCATCTCAGCTCAGTCTTAACATCTTTGAAATGGGGATAAAATTAAGTGTAGAAGTAGATGTAAAGGGGTTGGAAATAATGCCTGGTACATCATAAGAATTTAACAAATCTTTGGGATTAGCAGTATTGGTATTTCCATGTCTCACGAACCCAAAAGGTAAAGATCAAAGTCAGAAAGATAGACTCCCATGTATATGGAAGATGGGACGCCCTTTGAAAATGAAGTGCTTTTTAAATATATTTTTTATTGATTTCAGAGAGCAAGGGAGAGAGAAAGAAAGAGAGAGAAACATCAATGATGAGAGAGAATCATTGATAAGCTGCCTCCTGCATGCCCCCTACTGGGGATCGAGCCTGCAACCCAGGCACGTGTCCTGACCAGGAATTGAACTGTGACCTGCTACTTCATAGGTTGACACTCAATCACTGAGCCATGCCAGCCAGGCTGAAAATGAAGTTTTGATATGGCTCAGTGGTTGAGCGTCGAAACTTTAAATCTTTCTGTAGCTGTTTTACCCCCACTCCGTTCTTTCTCGGGTGTAATGTAAGTTCCAGGAGAACAAGGAAACAGCCCAATACATCCTCTGGTGTTATTCAGCTCAGAGAGACAACTCCATAAGGGACTGAACTGCCCACATAGGTTATTGTTTTCACCTTGTGTTCTGTTGGGTCACATTTCCAAGCAGTTCCCTAGTGCTGAAGCTTTCATAATTAGAGTAGAATCACATCTCACACAGGGGTTAGGTTCGAAGGTCAGCAGCTGAGGCCGAAATTGTGGTCACACCACCACCCTGGAGAGTCCTTAGAAAAATGCCCCCTTGGAAACTGAGATATTGTCTCTCAATAAATCTAACAGTTTAGTTTTTCCTCAAAGGTTGTCACAGGCTGCCCTGTCTTCGTTTGAGCACCAGATGAAGTAGTGACTTAATATTCTAGCCACTTGATTAAAAGAAAAACAAATACATTGAAAATCAGAATCACTTCTTCTCAGCAAGATACCTACACACTGAGAGGCACCTAAGACCAGCAGCCATGGCACCCAGCAGTGAAGGCAACATCATATGCATTTGATATATACCTGATAAATGTTTCGGAGTGAATTGTTATCATCCACAAGTCCCACTGCTATTTACTGTGTATAGGCTCTGGTTGGGTGTGAGGGAACACAGTGTATAATCCACAGTCTCTACCTAGTCACTCACAGTGTCATGAATGAGCCATTTAGACAAAGAAGTATCCTAATATATTACAAGTACAACAATGGAAGTAAACCCTGGGTACCAGTGGATGGGTAGCAGGAAAGAAGTACAAAGAAGGTGATGCTGGAGCTGAGTCTCTAAGGAGGTTTTTGGGAAGAGGTTGAGGCTACCAGTGAGAAAGGAATGCTTTCCATGCACAGAAGGGATGCAAGGAGGGGAAGATGGGTAGGCAGTTGTGCCGTTGCTTTGATGGCTTAGAGTATGAGGGGTAGGGGGTGGTCTGGCAAAAAGTAATTGCCATACAAGAGATTGAACTGGATTATGTGGACAGTGGTGAGTCTTGGGAGGGTTGAGAGAAGAAGCATGAAACGAGCAAATGTGTGTGTTTAGAAATATATTTGCTCTTATAAGGAGGGGAGACATACAGGAGTGTGTGATACCAAAAACCAGGAAGCAAGAACTGTGGTCTAGACTACATTGTCCAATATGGAGCCTCTAGCCACATATGCCTCTGTAAACTTAATTAGGAATTCAGTTCCTCCGTTCCACTCGCCACATCACCAAAATAGTAATGGCATTTCATCGTAAAGGAGCTGGAAGGTGTAATTAAGGTACATAGCCAAGCAACTGGGAATTTCTACTCAGAATGTATTTGAGGGTGTGTTGCCTTTTGGTAAATGGTTGCATCACTGCAGGCAAAGTGAATTTGAGTTCTCAAAAGGGGAAGCTGCAATGATTCACTGCATTTTACCTTATTACTTTATGAATATGAAAGCTTTGGCATGAGAGAGTCACAGAAATTACATTAGTTCAAAGCTAAGCTCTATCCTCGTCTACAGGCTGATCTATGTTTCACTCCTTCCCCAGTGCAGTGCTGCCAGGAAGGTGTGACATATACACACGTACGTGTTAGTGAGATCTGTGGAGGACAGGAGAATGCAGGGTCCCAAATTGTGAAGACAGTCCTCGCTTGAGCTCCTGAAAGAGGCCCTTTAACTGGGGAAAGTCCAACAGCCTTCCAATAAATTATGGATAATAGCTTGTGTGAAATCGGGATGTTTTGCCAGGGCCATCTGAAAACAATATGTTTTCAAGAAAATGCTTAACTGGGCTTTAGTGAGATCAGTGAAGTGCGCGTGAAGAGGGCAATTAGGGCTTCTGCTGTAAAAATAAAAACTCGAAATGGGGCGTTATGGAATGGAGCAAACCGAGTCAGGCTGTTGCCTTGCAGAGAAGACATGAGGGGTCATGTTCTATTTTTAAGTCCGAAGGTGAGGTTCAGTAATCTACAACTCAGTCGAAACATTCTCCCTTGAGTCTCTCCTCTGTAAAAGCAACCCAACTCTCTCTCAACCAAAAAGTCTTCCCTAGCTCCAGAGGACGGTGTGCTAGAACGTCCCTCCTTGAGGAATTAGACTTGGTTTTGGGAACTTCTCCTGCGCTAAGTTCTCCAGTGGCAATTTAAGCTTATTTGCTTGAAGTTTTCTTGGGTGGGGGGCGGGGGGGAAGAGCTGGCTGAGTCAGAATTTTCACTTCTAATACCTGCCCAATTCTTATCAATTGGAAAAAAAAAAGAGCTACTTAAAAATTGACCAGATAACATAAAGTATACTAATCTAAAACCTTCACACATGGGGGCAGGGTTTCTCAGCCTCTGCATGGTGACATTTGGGGCTGAAATTGTTTGCTGTGGGAGACTCTTTGCATTGTAAGGCATTTAGCAGCATCACTGGCCTCTATCCACTAGAGGCCAGTAGTATCACCCCACACACTCACAAATGTGACAACCGAAATGTCTCCAGACATTGCCAAATGTCCCCTCAGGAGCAAAATTGCCCGCTGTTAAGAATGACTGATCTAGGCTAACATCAGCACTCAATATAAGCAGCTTGCTACAGGGAATATAAATATGCATATGATATCAATATAAACTCTAAATATCTATATAACATAGGTCTATATTTTAATTGTTTAAGTATGTTTTTATTATTTTTAGAGAGAGAGAAAGAGAAGAGAGGGAGGGGCAGGGGAGGGGGGAGAGGGAGAGGGAGAAGAAGAAGAAGAAGGAGATGGAGAGGGAGATAGAAACATCAATGATAAAAGAGTCATTGATCAAGGCCTGACTGGGAATCAAACCAGTGACCTCTTGGTGCATGGGTCGACTCTCAGCCACTGAGAAACACTGGCTGGGCAGTCTCTATTTTAATTTAAGATGCTCTGTTCATTAAGGTCATTCTGTATTCTACAATTATAGTTGAAACTACTGCCTTTGTTCTATTTTTAAAATTTAAGCCGTAGGTAAGAAGTTGCGTCCCTCTCATCCTTCCCCAAGATTTATGTGGCCCATGTAAGGCCCAGCACCAACCAGGAGTTGGTCTGAGTTTCCCTCCCACACTGAGGACAGACAGCTGCTGTGTTGCCTGCTTGACTGGTGGCAAGTAGATGGACATCTGCCTGTATCTCTCCCCCACTCTGTAATGCCCACAATATTCATATAAGTGGACCAGGTATCTCCTACCATACATGAGTTCTCTGGGACCCCACAGGTTGAGTTCTCATGAATGAACATGGAAGAAGTCAGCTTATAAAACCTGAAAATTCATTATTCTGGAGGCAGAAGACCTGGAATCTATTTCCATTTCTTTTTCTACTCAGTAACTGTATGGCATTGGCCAAGTCATTCCTCACTTGGGCTCAGTGACCAGTTATAAGCAGGATGATTTTGGTTCTAAGTGGCAAGTACCTACTCAAGCTGGCTTAAAGAAAAAAAATTAGGGTAGAGTAGAGAATAAATTGGTTCATATATTGAAATATTGGTGCTTGTGAACCAACTGGAACCAACAAACTGCAAGTCTCATTAGCTCCCTCTGGGTCCCTTGTAGCCACTGTGTGTCAAACACAGTTCTTGGGACCTTCCATATATTACCTCCAGTCTTTCACACAACATGTGAAGTCAGTGTTAATTATCAGAGAGGCCAAGGGAGGGGAATCAAGTTGCCAATCTCTCTTTCTCTCTCCCTTCTCACTCCCCCCCCCAACACACACATACTCGCCTTCCTCCTTCCACTTTATCTAAAAATCAATGGAAAAATATCCTCGGGTGAGGATTAACAACAACAAAAAACATAGTGGCTTCACAAACCCCCAAGCATGTGGGGGTAAGTGGATAATTTACTCAGACATCTGAATAAACAGCAAGTATTGGAACAATTCATTAGGGAAAATATTTAAACCCTCTAGCCAACTATTTTGCTTATGTTACTACTGTCCTTTTTGTAATACTCAGCCACACAAAAGCCATATTTTTGTTAAGTCTTTGAACTTATAAAGCCAAGAAAGATTTCCAGTTCTTGACTCAAGAATTGCTTCCTCTCTTTACAAATCACTTGTTCTGTGGGGCAGTCACTGTGGCTGTTTCTGGATGAGCCCTGGGTCATTCCCCCCTCCCCCCAGGATGAACTCTATGGTGCATTCCAGAAGAGGAGCAATGAATTTGGGGTTCACATCGCATTCATTTTTTCTCAATCACTTGTGTCCAATGTGGGAAATAGTTGAATGAACCATTCACAGCTGTAAATGTTAAAAGAGAAAAGTACATGTGAAATCTTGGCTGAGTTCTCAGCTCAAAGCAAGATTACATATATAGGTGGTAATGAGGTCACTGGACTTACCATTAATTATTCCTGTTACTGGTTTTTATTTGGGTTTTGGAGTTTGTTTTGTTTTGTTTTGAGTTATTTGGGTTTTTTAAACTATCTCTTGATCATGTCTCTATTTCACCAAATAACCTGACACCCCTGCTACTACAGAAATCAGTTATGCATCGTCTACACAGAACATTTTCATATCTGCTCTCCATTAATCTTTGGGATGAAAAAGGAACCATGGTTTTCAGTGAACGGGGGGACTTGATTAGCAACATGCCTTCTGTCATAAATTAGGGGCAGGGCATCAATTTCATGGATAATATCTACTGCTCTGAGGATGGAGAGGAGATTGGAGCCCTTTAATCTTGGGTAGAAAAACTAAACCTAGATCCAAATCAGTTTAAGGAGAAAAATGGTGTTGTAATTGAGACAACGGGGGTGAGAGCGATGTGACGTCCTCCACAGATGGTATAGGACCAAGGTCCCAGGTAGAGCTGAGGCAGATGATGGATGGAGCCTGCAACCTGGCTGGCAGAGGGGCTCAGTGCATCTGCTACCTTTCACCCATTCCTGGTCCACACGCTTCCTAAGTGATGATGGCACCGCTTCCCACCAAACCCTGAGCATCTTCAGAATCCTTCCTAACACAGCATTCCCAACAGCCACTTCCAATCCATCAGTTAGCACGCAACTGCTATGTCTGACTATAGGTATTTTCATCAGAACACTTGCACGGGTTGAAACTACCACAAAATCGTATTCATTTAGAAACATATAAATTAGGGAAAATACTGAATCACTCCTCATTTTTAAGGTCACGGGGAATCCATTCACACAGCTAATTAGACTTTGATTTACATGGGGATCTTGGAAAACACACACACACACCCACACATACACAAGACCATATGAGTTTAATGAGTGACATATTGCTGCCTTCTCATGCTTTCTCTTGCTTTTTAGTAAATCAATTAAGTCCCCAGTGTTTTATATATTTGCAAGGGACTCTATGCCCTTTCAAAATGGAACTTCAAAAACAGTTTGGGGGCCAGGGGTCTCTGTAGTGTATAAAGTAGGAAGCAGGTAAGTGCATGGTCCCTGATTACCTGCCCATTGCACACTAGGTATTTTAGTAAGAAATCATGGTCCATGAAGTGAGCCTGTAGAAGTTCCAGCTTTCTCCCCTGCACCTTGGAACCTATTTGTGTCTGTACAGATGGTCTCTGTCAGTTGGAATAGTCAGGGAGAGGGGCGGGGAGTGAGGAGGGAGGAAATGTAGCCTAAGTGAACAAAATTAGCAAATGACACAGCAAATAGAGAACAGCATACAATCTGATTGGGGGACAGATCTAGGGGCTGAGACATTTCCCAAGCAAAGATAGGTGCTGGCAAGCAGAGTTTAGGGCAGTGATGGCGAACCTATTGAGCTCGGCATGTCAGCATTTTGAAAAACCCTAACTTAACTCTGGTGCCGTGTCACATATAGAAATTTTTTGATATTTGCAACCATAGTAAAACAAAGACTTATATTTTTGATATTTATTTTATATATTTAAATGCCATTTAACAAAGAAAAATCAACCAAAAAAATGAGTTCGCGTGTCACCTCTGACACACGTGTCATAGGTTCGCCATCACTGGTTTAGGGAGCCACCAAAGCATGGAGTTAAAGTAATGGGAATCGGACAGTTTTGTGATATGTATTTTAACGCACCCAAGTAACCCCAGTACTTTCATTGTGTTGGTACTGCTCTTCCATTGTCTGTCTTTGTCTAAATTAAAAAGCAGTTCTGTCTGTAGTATATGCAATGAATTCATGCTGAACAAAATTTCAAAAAGTTCATGTAAAGAACAATTTTGTAGCAACAGTCATATCAGGCTCCTGGAAAATTGTGCTTGAACTTCAGTTCCACCTCAGTCACTCAAAGGAATTTCAAAATTGGCTCCCAGCCATCCTCAGATACAAACTCTAAAGCCTGTTGACTGAGTTAAAATCTGTCCCCACCAGAACCTCACTTCCCAGTGTCCGGTCAGGACACCGCGGTGTCTGGGAGCCTGGGCGAGGGGGAGAATAACATTGCTATGAAGGAGCCACTTTGAACTTGATAACAAAATTATGAGAAAGGCTTTGGACTCTGCCAGCTGAAAGTGGCTATAAATGGTTATTCAAAGAAATGTTTCTTCTATGAAATCATGAAAGTGCCTTGGGATTGGGAGATGGGAACCTGGATTGATTGCCTATCCTGTCACCCTGCTATAGGGCACACCCTGCAGAGTGGGTAGGGAATGCATTTGGGAAAAGACAAACCCGAGTTTGACTCCTGGGCCCTTGTCATTTACTAGCTGTGCAGTCTCACTGCTTTGTGCCTCAGTTTCCCCATCAATAAACTAGGGATTATCGTCACTCTAACCTCATATAATTGGTTTGAGAATTAAATAACGTAACTTGTGTAAAGTGGCTAGTGCAGTGAGTGACACATAGTCTTTGTGCAAAAACATTAGGAATGAAGATAGTCATAATAACGATGGTAATTCCAGGGAAATCTAAGGGAGACGGTATGGATTAAATGTGAGCACCGATTCTGATGAAACTTGTATGTGTTCAGTCCATCTTTGCCAGATCATCAGGCATGAGTAGCATGCTTCACATGGCTCCCAAGCAGTTATGAATGACCTGAGTTTTTCAAATGAAACGCCATTTACCTATGGATGCATTTCAGGGGTGATCCTTCTTCAGTCATGTTGGGCAGGAACCTTTAACATGTAAGCTTTAGGAGTATTCCCATCTCCTGTCTCTTTCTTCCACTCCTCCCACCTCAAAAGGGTGATAGGCCAGTGGTTTGATGCCTCTGTGCTGGTGTTCACTGGTTTCCTTTCACCGGAAGTCCCTTCCCTCCTCTTACGAAGTTCGCTTGGGCCCCACCTTTTCTAGGAGTCTTTGCAGGACTCTCACACCTACCTCTACCTGGCCAGGCTGACCCACTGTCCCTATCTCTGCCCCTACAGCACAATGTCCTTAGGTCCTGCTCTTTATCACGTCCTGAAGTGGAATAGTCACCTGTCGCCTTCCCCACTAGACTGGGAGCTCTCTCGGGGCAGGGCGGATGCCTTGCTTATTCTTGTGTCCTCAGTATCTCAGAGGGAAAGGGCCACTCCTACATTTCATTGAAACATACTGGTCTATGAGTAACGCTTAATGCCATCAGGAATTGAACAGGAAATGGAATTGTAAAGACAATGACATTAACATCCATTTGAGGTGCCCTAAAATGTCCCCACATACATAGTACATCTAAAAAGCAGGAAAACATTTCTTCTGCACTTATTGCCCGAGTTGAAACTGAGACCTGCATCTTGAGGAGTTTGCTTTCTCAACACCTTACCCTTCTCCCTGCACCCCTGGCTTTAGGGCTGCTGCTCCGGGCTCATTTTTTGAGCTTTTCCCAAATGAACAAGCCAGCAGGCAAGCACTGACAGGGACCCCAAGATGTGAGGGTGACTCGGGTGAGAGTGCACATGGCAGTTATCCGCACTGGGCGCCTGGCCGCCAGGAGCTCCCTGCCCTGTGCTGAGAGGTTGCTGCAGCCTTCCGAGTGGGAGAACTTCTTGATTCCAGAGAAGTTCCACGTCATTGCCCACCTTCTATGAGGCTCGCTGCTCCTCTCCGTGGCCTGGACTGGCCGTGCTTCTCTTTGTAGGAATTCCCTGTGGTGTCAAAACAACCCTCATGGTGCAGAGAGTGGGTCCTTGGCCAGTTCTTCAGGATGCAAATGTGTTCCCCTTCCCACCTCTCTCCCACGTCTAACCCAATCTCATGGACTTGGTTTTAGTCTCCCTTATTAATTTTTTCATCCATTCAAGAGGTGCAATACGCTAGGAAGACACTGCAGACACAGGAGCAAATAAAATACACAGAGGTCCACCTTCAGATAGTGGTAAGGGCTAGGAACATATTTAAACAGGCTAATAGGATCGAGCAGACAGATGGGCCATTTTCAAGAAGACAAACAGGGAAGGCTTGAACGAAGAGAAGAAGCAGGATTGTGAATATCAGGTGGTGAGTCGGGGAGAATGTTCCATGTTGAGGGCACAGGAGGGGTAAAGGCTGAGAAGGTGGGATGATGTGGCACATTCAAGCAGCGAGAGACTGCTGTGGCTAGCAAACAAGGGGCCACCTGGGGAGTGGTAAGACCACCATCAGAGGGGAGTTAGAGACGGCTGGTGCCAGAGTAGGCAAGACACGGAGATGATCATCCAGGATCTGGACTTCTCTCTGCATGCAATGGGGGAGCGCTCAGCAGGCGAGCGATATGACCTGATTTCTATTTTTACCATGTTCTGCTGCTGTGGAGAAGGGTTGGAGACAGAGGGGAAGCAGATAGACCAGCAAGGAGACTGTTGGGTAGGGATGATGCCATCTACATTAGGACACCAGCAGGAGAGATGGAAAGAACTGGACGTTTTCCAGATGGATTCCACATCAGCCATGTAGGTGGATATTTCTACTCACACTGGCTTTCTGAAACATGCAACTACGTGTTGTATGAATTTAGACCTGTGGAGAAACATCTAACCACTTGAAATAATACATCTGGAGCATTGTCTTTCTTCCTTTCTTTTAGATAATTTTATTGTAAGGTGGTTTCAATGTAACTTTCTCTGGATGCTCTCATGACACTCATTGCTGACCTTTGACCCCTCTGTCCTCTTTCCCAGGTCGTCCCATTCCACCTACATCTTCGTCTAGCCTCCTCCCATCTGCTCAGCTGCCTAGCTCCCATAATCCTCCACCCGTTAGCTGCCAGATGCCATTGCTAGACAGCAACACCTCCCATCAAATCATGGACACCAACCCCGATGAGGAATTCTCCCCCAATTCATACCTGCTCAGAGCATGCTCAGGGCCCCAGCAAGCCTCCAGCAGTGGTAAGGAAACTGTGGTCTGAATGTGCGCTGTTGTGTGCGTGGTCACGTTGCATCTCCAGCAAAATGGCAACTTGGAAACAAGTGCTGGGGAGAAGGTGGTGTGGGGCGCATCCAGGGGGAAATACGTTTGCCGTGACATTATGGTTCCAGTATACCTTCGTCGAAGGTCACAAATAAGGCTTTGCTGGTCTCAAGAGGGTTTGGGCGTCCTTCGGTGAATGGAATTTGGCCACTGCTGCAGTTAGAAGCATGCAGGTCTCAAAGGGAATAGTCAGAGAGACAGCGGAATGTTGAATTTTGTTTTACTGTGATTCTGGTCGGAGCCAAGCACCCTGGACACACTCATGTGCCCAATTGTGTGTATGTCTGATCTCTTGTTTCTGATGGATAAACACTGCCTCTTACTCTCAGTTCTTACTGTGGTTTTCACATTCACAGGTCCCAGGGTTCTGCCTCACTTTTGATGATTTTGTGGCTACTGCCTCAGCTCCAACCACTAAATTTTAGGTGCAATTGCTCCGGGCCCAGCAGTAATTATGCTTTATTTTGATTTCTCCTGTTGGCGATGTGTTCACAAAATATATGAACCTAAGAGCAGACAGTGTCTAGATTTAAGTCCCCATGGCCTAAGGCAAGGCAGCTGTAGAAATTAATTGCTCCTGACTCAAAGGCTTTGGAGTTATCTTCTGAACTGGCCACTCATGGTGTCCATTAACATATCCTGTCCAAGGCAGGACCGAGCTTCCATGCCAAGAATGTTCCTGGAGGAGATTGTATTTGGGCTCCATCCACGATTGTACGCCACCACTGGCCTCAGCCTGTACAATTAGATAGGACCTCATGACTACATTTACGATGATTCATTCTGGAGATGGAATGATGGACTGCTACTTATGGTGGCCCGTGCCCTTCTTCAAAGCCAGGCCTGATATATTTAGTAAACTCATATTGTTCTTTCCCCCAAAAAATTACCTAATCAAATCTCTCATCAAATGGGCAATCCATTGTTGATATTATGAAGGCCTTTAATCTATCATAAATCTTTATTAGAACTTATCAGAGCTTCTAGTTTGAGAGAAATGTGATTATGGCACTCTTAAAATGACATTACATCATTGGGGTGATTGGTTTATCATTTGGAGAAGAGACATCAATCATAACTAGCATAACCATGCAGTAAATGAATTCAACCTTTCTACTGCAGAACAATGACACTGTAATTGCTCAAAATCAGGCTTCAAATGAAATCGGAAAATGCTCTTTCTTCAAATATGATGTTAACTTAATGGAATATATTATAAAAAATCATGTTTGAGGAAATTCTATGTAATTAAAAATATGCAGAAATATATTCCCTTTTCTTCTTTTATCAGAACCTGGTTTTAGCTACAGAACCCTTTTTTTGTTGTTGCTTCTGAGATTATGTTGCATTTAATTGAACGATTCTCACTTATGTTTTGCTGCTTTTTGTTTCATATGATGCAATCATGTTGAATGTTGTATTCAGAAGGACAAGAGGCTTTTGAAATGAGGTGCACCTGCTGATAGCTTTTAAAAACAGACAATTATTAGGGAGAAGATGAGCTTTTAAAAACTATATTCTTTCATGCATTTATAGGTACACAGGCAAAGATGATTTCCATGAGAGGTCAGTTCATATCTCAGAGCCATCTAGTGTATTTTCTTAGTGATGAGGCCATGAGCAACTTTTCTTTTGGACATTGTATCAGAATGTAAGTTGTGGATAGGGTATTCTTGTTGGCTTTATGCCTAATCGAAACCTCATTTGGGTGGACACGATGGATCTATGTGTTCAGAGTCAAACATATCATCCATTTTTCATCCCTTGCTCCAATTTGTCCAGCTCACTTAAGATTGATAGCGATTTAAGCTTCCGTAATAGGGCAAAATACCACAGAAAACTGGAGGGTCCATTTTCACCCCAAACAAGAAAGAGATGAGCTGATATGATTTCTTCACATAAGGGATAAAGACCCAAGTGTGCAATACCCTTGTTTGCAGTGGATACTTATCTGAGAACTCTGGCTTAACCAAAGTGAGTGCAAATCAAGTTCAAATATGTGTGTGCTCACATGTGTGCGGGCGTGTGGGCGCATACAAGTGCATGTGTGTGTCTTACAGAATGGATTTAGGGTCCAGGGCAAATTGAGGATTCTATCAAGATCTGAATGCAGTTGCCATGAATTTAAATTTGACATAAAGGATAGAAAATAGAGTTGACACAGACAAGGCAAAGTGCAGAGCTGGGCCTGGGCGTTCAGAATTGAATTGGATGCGAAAGGGACCGGATTGTTCTGAGGCCATCATAGCACCAGCAGAGCAACCATGTGATTGGCTGTGTTACGTTTAGCTGGTTAATTACACAGAGTTGTTTAAGTTAGTCCCTTGGCAGGGACCTTGTGTTCTGAAGCCCTGGTATCAGTTTGGTCTCCATCTCTTTCTCAGGTGAAATAAAACCCCTTCCCACACAATCAGCCCAGGCATGACAGTAAGCCATGGTTTCCTGCTGTCCTCGATGGTTGCTGTTATTGCTTGGCATTAGCGGAGGCCATTAGTAGGGGAGTCACTGCACACATTTCCTGCCCGAAGTCCCTTTGTTCTAAAGAGACAACCAGACATAAACTGCACAACTAAGATGCTTTGGACAACATGGAAAGCCCTCGAAGCAACAACAGTCCTTTACCTTTATGGCTCTGTGTCATTATTTTCTATGAGTGCAGCACATTCTTTAGTGGATGGTACTAAAACCTTGGCACCTTTGGAGCCAAATCACTGTAACCTTCATTCTGTGCCAATCAAGCTGATACCCAGGGACCCTAGTGAGATGCTTAGAAGAGTGGCACCTCCCTTCCCTCCAGCATCCTCTTCCCCCAAAGCTAAGCTCTGGCAGGTGGCTCGTCCTGTGCGCAGCCTTCTGCCAGGCCAGATTAGCTCCAGCGTTGTTTCTTGTGTTATAGCGGCTTAATTTCAAACCCTATGAAATAACTCATCTGGAAAGAAAATCTGAATCCGAGTGGCAGTGTAATGGAGGGCCCTGCAGATGCAAGCATGATGAGACTGCCTTTCAAACAGGAATGGGGTCTGCACTTTGCTATGAGCGTATGAGGCAGAAAATAAACGGGCAGCCACACTGTAATCAAAAGCATTGGCTTACCTCCCTCTCATAAAAGGTTGTGTTTTCCGTTTTCTTAAAAGTCTGAATGAAGGGGTGTAGAACACTCATTAGTAGCATCAGACATAGGGAAGAAATGTCACCGGATACCTGTCAGACAGGGCCCTCCCACTCGGTCCTCTGTGACGGGGGAGCCCTCCCAGCTGCAAAGCCTCCAAGTGTAACTGAGCACATTAAAGGTGCCCAGGCCCTTTTTCAAAAGCCATTGTCTTGGTTCAATTTTAAATGAAACTTGTACATCCAAACCAGCAAGTTTGGGATTGCCTAGAGTGGCCCAAGAATTCAACTGGCTAGATCATTTAATGATTATCTTGGTTGCCTGGCATCATAAAGCAAAAGAGCTTCATTTATTAACTCATCCATTCCTTTTTTTCCTTCCCTTTTCTTATATGTCCCCCATGATTTGTGAAAGCTTATGACAATTTTTTTTAAAAACTAGAAATGATAATCTATATTTCTCTATATAAAAGCCTAAGTGACCAGCAGACCGGCCGACTGGCTGGTATCTATGATGTGCACTGACCACCAGGGGGCAGACCCTCAACACACAGCACACAGACTGACAGCAACTTGCACTCCGGGACCCCTCGGGGGATGTCGGACTGCTGGTTTCAGCCCGCTCCTTGCAGGCCAGGCCAAGAGACCGTACCGGTGCACACACCAGGCCTCTAGTTAGACAATAAGGGTAAAGGAAATTGTAGAGAGGAAAACATATGTATGTAAAGTCCTGTTCCATTATTTAAGACCAACAAAAATACTTGAGCTTCCTAGAAACCAAAGCAAAAAGGGAAACAAAGAAGGAACAATAAGCACAACATTCATGCGATAAACACAAACCATCTGCTTCAGGGAAATTCTGTCAATCCTCATAGTGAGACTGGAAAGAAGTTGCTTCCAAGAGGCCGAATTTCCGTGACCGGCTATCATGCATGTGCTGAAGAATTCCCTGCTGACATTCTTATAACCTCCCTCCATTTATGCCATAGAAAGCATTTGCAGTTTTAAAAAATTCCACAAGTGTCCAAAAACACAGCCCAAGGACAAAACTTGATCCATACATAAACGTTCGCTCTATAAAGGACCATGGAAACTGCTTGTCCCTTAGACACTAAACCTTTAATATCATTGCTCATAACTAAATGTTTAGGGGAATTAGCCAACGCAAATGTTCTGTGTTACAGATTTGTCTTGACAGGCACAGAGAGGTTCACATTGATATCCTCTCATGGAAACTGAAGTGTGGCTCCTGGATGAATTCACTCCTGGGCCCTTCCCACCAGCCATGGGCTGGTTTTGAATGAGAAAGAGGCGGCGGGGGGGGGGGGGGGA
>NW_006292696.1:14061585-14064132 GCF_000327345.1 Myotis davidii
ATTGTTTTATTAATGAAACTTCTTCACCTTACATTAGTGAGCTTTGGAGAAGAATTTTTCCTCTAACATGTTGTAAGTTTTCTTGCCTCTTAAGCAGATTGTGCCCACTGTAATTTAATTTAGAATTTCCTAAATAGCTCACAGCAATTATTGCGCACATTGATGGTTGTACCCTGCTCATAATACCAGCTCATTTTCTTAAAGTCGTTGTGCACTGTGAGGCTGCTTATCCCACTCCCCTCGTGAGCTGCACTGTACCTCACAGTCTGCCTCCTAGGCTTTCCTTTCTCTTCTCAGCTTCATCCAACATGCGGAGACCCCAGCAAGATTCCTGGTGTTAGGCCATAGTAGATGCTCAATAAGTATTTAGTAAATGAATGAGTTAGCTAATGTCTTTCATAACGGCCTTTATTTTCTTAATTTCCAGATTCTACTATGTATGACGGGGAAAAAATGCATAATGATGGGGAAGGGGGCAGATCATGTCCCAGGTTGGAGGAATATTTTTGAAAATATATGCAATATACCTATATTTGACCTGGGTCTGTCTGAGATATGTTAGAACTTTGTAGTTCATCTGTAAATGAGAAGGTTTGGAAAACTTCATCCTGGACAGTGTGGATTTCATTCCACCTTCTGGGCCACAGACAAAACTGAGCCCTACAGTGTCATGCAAAGCAGCAGCTCATCATTTCACTACAAACATTGAAAAGCATGGTTTGGGGTCCTGTAGCTCCTGTTGGGGTCCTATAGCACCTGTTGGGGACCTATAGCTCCTGTTGGGGTCCTACAAAACCTGTTGAAATGGTGTCCCAGCAGCAACTGGAGAAGGCATAGCTCCTTGTATTCTGACCCAAGCTCCTAGAGAGCATCACCCAGCCTCCAAAACAAGGTTTTCACCTGAGAATTGAGAACTGATGGTTGTTGGACTCTGTGGGCCCTGCTCCCTGGCCGGCAGTGTAGCAAACAGAGATCAGACCTTTTCTTCTTTCATAGGTGCTTTCTTGCCACCATCCCCAATACACACGTAGTTTGTAGGTCTAGCAATTTCCAGGCCAGATAGGGTGCGGCTGCTCCTCCGTACCTCGGTGCACGTGAGCACACAAGCAAGATGGACAGGTAATTCCTTTGGAGAGGTGCAGCCTGGAAGTGACATACAGCACAGCACCGCTTCTGCTCAGCAAATAATCTTGCTATTGACAAAATCCCCAAGGTCGATACGCACTGTGTACATTCCACCTCTCCATCTCTGTCCTTGGCTTCTTGGTACAAACAGAAGGTTGGCAAGATGTCCTGGGGGCTCCGTGTGACATCTTAACAGTTTCCTGCCTTAACAGCTTTTACCCAGAATGTTAGCTTTTCCGGAATTCCTTTAAAGACTAGTTACTTCTAACCAGCTTCTGCAGAATATTCGATAGCCACTTGAAAATGTGGCCCCAACCCCTTGTGAGAGAATGTCTTCGTTCTCTGTTGACTGAAAAGACAGATTCCTTTCACCAGTGGGTAGTTGCAACAGATAGTACAGCCTCAGCCCCAGTAAACCTCTTAGATCGCTCCCAAAAATAATAATAATAACTATCTTCTTAAAAGTATGGATTCTGACATCCATTCCACTTGAATTAGAATCATAACTCAGTCACTTTCTGACACTATGATATTGAATAATTTACTTAATCCATGCCTCAGTGTTCTTATCTGTAAAACAGGAGTGACATCTGTAAGTCCTCAAGCTGTTAGGGATATTAAATGCCATACTGAAATGAGATTTAGACAGTTGGAACAGATCAGTTTGATATTATTTACTTTTTAATTTAATATTTAATGTGATAAAAATATAGATAAAAGGAAATTTATCACTTTTAGCATTTTTAAGTGTACGAGTTCTACAGCATTAAGTTAAATCATATCGTTGTGCAACCATTACCATCACCATCTGTTCCAGAACATTTTCATCTTCCAACAGAAACTCCGAACCCATTTAACACTAGCTCCCCATCCCCTTCTCTCAAGCCCCTGGCAACTATCTTTCATTTTCTGTTTCTATGAATTTGACTATTCTAAGTACCTCATATAAGTGGAATCGTACAACCTATATCCTTTTGTGACTGTCTACTTCACTTAGTATAATGCCTTCAAGACTCATCCATGTTATAGTCAGAAGTCCCTTTCAGAGGACATAAGGAAGGACAAGAGATATATGAAAACATGCTCAAAGTCACCAATCATCTGAGAGATGCAAATCAAAATGACAATGAGGTACCATCTCACACCTGTCAGAATGCCTATCATCAACTAATGTCAAGTGCTGGCAAGGATGTGGAGAAAAAGGAACCCTGTGCATTGCTGGTGGGAATGCAGACTGGTGGAGAACAGTATGGAGTTTCCTTAAAAGACAGATTCCTTTCACCAGTGGGTAGTTGCAACAGATAGTACAGCCTCAGCCCCAGTAAACCTCTCAGATTGCTCCCAAAAATAATAATTAAAAATTACTATCTTCTTAAACTAAAAATGGAACTCCCATTTGACCCACTTCTAGGAATATATGCT
>NW_006292696.1:14064335-14079716 GCF_000327345.1 Myotis davidii
GAAAAATCCCTTTTGTTGAAGACTGAACAACATTCTTTTGTGTCTGAATACCACATTTTTGTTTATTCATCCATCAGTGGATACTTGGGTTGTTCCCACATTTTGGTTATTGTAAAAGATGATGCTATAAACATTGGTGTACAGACATCTATCCAAGTGCCTGTTTCAACTTCTTTTGGATATGTGCTCAGAATATACTGGATCACATAGCAATTCTATGTTTCATTTTTAAAGGACTTGCCATAGTGTTTTTCACAGCAGTTATACCATTTGACATTCCTACCATAGCAATGCACAAGGGTTCCAATTTTTCTACATCCTTTCTGAGATATCTTTTCTGTTGATATTTTTATATATATAACTAGAGGCCCAGTGCATGAGATTTGTGCACTCAGAGGGGCGGAGGGAGGGTGTCCCTCAGTCCTGTCTGCGCCCTTTCGTAGTCCAGGAGCCCTCGGGGGATGTCCGACTGACAGCTTAGGCCCACTGTCTGTGGGGGGCAGGCCTAAGCTGGCAGTTGGACATCCTTAGGGCTGCCGCGGAGGTAGGAGCACACTGACCACCAGGGGGCAGCTCCTGTGTTGAGCATCTGCCCCCTGGTGGTCAGTGTACGTCACAGTGACTGGTTGTTCTGCCATTCGGTCAATTTTCATATTAGCATTTTATTATACAGGATAGCCATCCTATTGCATGTGAAGTGGCATCTCATTGTGGTTTTGACTTGGATTTCCCTAATGATTATTGAGGCTGTGCATCTTTTCATGTGTTTATCGTTCATTTGTACATCTTCTTTGGAGAATTGTCTATTCAGGTCCTTTGACCACTTAATAATTAGGCTTGTTGTTGTTGTTGTGTTGTAGGAGTGCTTACATGTGCTTTATGTCAATCACTTATTAGAAATATGATTTGCAAATATTTTCTCCCATTCTGGCAGTGGCCTTTTGACTCTGTTGAATGTCCTTTTCTATGCAAAAGTTTTTAATTTTGATGTTGTCCAACTTACCTATTTTTGTTCTTGTTTCCTATGCTTTTAGTGTCCTATCGCACACATTTCTAAGGGTTTATTCTATGGTGGCCATTGTTCTACCAGTTTTTACAAATGGTAATACATTTAATCCTCAACACTAAGAAAGACAAATGTAGCCCTTGAGGCTGGGAACGGCTTCACACTAACATCTTGCAATGGGTGCTTCCAGGAGCCAGCCTGGCATTTCCAACTGGGCCATGGTGTTCTGTCTTTAAACATAAGCAGCCTTGCAGGACCCCAGCACTCAGCCAGGCCACTCTGTGACTAGGTGACATAAAATGAAAATGGTGCCATTTCATCATCTTGCCTAAACACAGACAGAAACAAGGCTGCTGTCCCAAACACAAAAATACAAAACATTCCTCTCTCTGGGCTAAATTGTGTAACTGTTCTTTCTTTACCAATTTGTTTTAGCCTCTTCTAGTCAGCCCTTCTCATAGATAAGACATAATGAGACATCTGGTTATAGAATTATCTCTGACAGCACCAAATGAGAGTGAGCCTTGAGGCCTCCCTAACATCACCTCACACAGCCCTTCCTAGCTCTCTTCCGCTGAAGCACCGTGGCTCCCCTTCCTGTGCCTTCTCCCTCCTTGCAGGGAGTTCATAAACCCAACAGTGTGCTGTTGGTGGTGTATGGCTGGAGGACATTGACACCATTGCACTGTGGTTTGGGATTAATATCATCCCTGTTTTGCACATGGGAGAACTGTGGCTCAGAGAGGTTAAGTAACTTGCCCAAGGACAGGTAGTGATTAAGCAATATAGCTTGAACTTGACCCAAAGAATACAGTCTACACAATGAGAAGTAGATATATATTTAAGTAAATGTTTAAAAAACAATTCCAGAGACAAAATATAGATATGTTCAAGAAATAAAAAAAAAAGTCATCGTGTATTACATGGCTCAACTCTTCACAGCATTTATGAGACCATAATGACATATAAACCTTGAATAATGGTCTAAGTATTATATCAGAAGGAAGGGGAAATGGAACAGGTACATATGTGGACTTGGCAGGTACACAAAAAAAGCCTAAGTCTGCATCTTCTATAAGTCAGAAGTTTCTAGGTAATGCCTAAAATTGAAAATGCAAGAAATAGCAGCTAAGCATATTATTTATAGACCTAGAAAGAAAAACCAAAATAATCAGCTAAAAAAGGTAAACGTGGTTGCCTCTGGGAAGGAAGAATTTGTTGATGATAAAAAAAGGATTGCAATTCTTGAACCAAACACATATAAAACTATCTCGCTCTTTGTATGCATTTTTCTTTAGATGAAAAAGTAAAAATAAGAGATCAGGCATATAGAACACTCAATACAATGTTAGGACCCCAAATGGTAGCCGTTTAATATTCTCAGATATATTTCATTCAACAAATAGGTGTTGATTAGGGGCGATGTGTTTGAGATAACACCAGGTGCTATGAACTTGAATGGGTAGGCACTGGAGCATTTTCCTTGAATCCGTAGATTTGTCTGTATCTGCTTCTGTTGATTTGGGAGCCCTGTGGAGTTGTTAGGGCTTTAGTGCTTTATCCCATCCCAGCCTCCAGCCTTGCTGAAAATCCCAGGCTTAGGATGGCATGAGACGGAGAAGATCCTGTAACTACCGTTCCTCCTCATTACTAACCCAGCATCCATCTAAGCACAGGTCCCATCTTTTCCCCAAAGCTTTTCCATCCAACTCTGGCCAAATAGAGGCAGAGCCAGAACTGCACAACAGCCTTATCGTCTGCCTTATTCAATTTAGCACCTCATTACATTCTGATTTGTAATATTCTCTTGGTATTTCATGCATATAAGTCACTTGTGTCAACATTAAATTGCCACCACTTAAAGACAAGGGTCATTTCTCTCATCTTTTTGTATCATTTAGCACTTGGTGCAGGTTGAAATGTGTCCAAGACATCCTTATTGATGTAGCCTTTTACTGGTAAAGGGCAGTGGTGGACCAGGGCTACAGAAAGGTGGATACATTCTGACTTGGGCAGGTCCTTGTAATACCTTTAAGATCTGAGATCATCTCTGATGGGGGTTGTGAGCTTGGTCACTGTTAGAAAGAACAGAAAAGGGACCATAAGGAATGATGGGAAAAGATGCATGTTTATCTAATCTATTGTCTTCATTGGACCCAAGGAATATATTTCCCTTCGTGCCTTTTAGGAGCTGCTGTTCTGAGTTGGTAAGGCCTTTGAGCTAATTCCCTCTGATGATACCTTTTTGATGGTACAGCCAATAATCTAGAGAGTTAGGCTAGTAGGGAATGCCTGGCCTTAGCATCCGTATTAGTTTCCTGGGCCTTCCTTTACAAAGTACCACAACCTGGGTGGCTGACAACAACGGGAACTTACTCCCTTTCCAGTTTAGAGGCTAGAAATCCACAGTTAAGGTGTTGGCTGGTCCACGCTCCCTCCAAAGGCTCCAGGGAAGAACCCTTCCTTGCCTCTTCTCACTTCTGGTGTTTGTTGGAGATTTTGGTACTGCAGCAACATAACTTCAGTCTGTGTCTCAATATTCACATGGCCATCTTCTCCCTGTGTGTGTCTCTGGGTCTCCAAATCCCTCCTTGTAAGGATACCAGTCATTGGATTTAAGGTTCATCCTGATGACCAATATGACCTTAAATTAATCATATCTGCAAAGACCCTCTTTCCAAATCAGGTCACATGCATCAACATCTTCTCAAGGGACAGAGTTCCACTCCCAGCAGCATCCAGCTGAGTATAAAGCAGGAAAGAGCTAGAGGCTGGGTGTGGGAGTACAGTTCAAGGCTACCTTCCTATTTCTGTTACAATGAAGAAACCTCATCCCCCTTCTCTCCTTAGGTTCTCAATCCCCGCCAGCCCTAGCTTCTCCCTGTATTAAGGTTCTCTTCTCTGAAGGATCTTTGCCAGTAGGATTTAAATATGTGGGGATTTATTCCTCTTATTTACAGAAAAGTTTCTCGAAAGGGTTTTCTACCTCCCTTCTACTCTCCCACTTCCCACATACTCCCCAACCTATTATGTTTACTCACTTGGTAACTATTTTTACTACATTCACAAATCACCTCCTATTTGCTGAATTTAGTAGACATTTCTCATCACATCTCACACTTCTCTTCTTCACTCTTCCTTTCTCCTTGAAATGCCCTTTCATTTGGCATCTAAGGTTCTGCTTCTCATTCTTGTTCCTATGTTTCTGGCCCCTTCTGCCTTCCTGCGAATTCCTCCTTCAGCTATCCTTTAAATGCCAGCCTACCTATATGTTAAAATCCAGCCCCTCGCCCCTATTTTTCATGTACTCTCCCATGGGTAGTCATCCACACTCACCACTAAATTACAATTTATGAGTTCATGGCTCCAGTGTCCTTTTCTCTGGGTCAAATCTTTTACCCAATATATCTAAATGCCCCCTGTGTATTTCAGCTAAGATGTCCAATAGATAATTCAAAAACAAAAGTTCAGAAATAAAACTCTTCACACTTAATCTGAAACATATTCTTCCATTTAACTCTCCTCTGGTTTTTCTCATCTTAATGCCTGTCCTTATCATCCAATCAGTCGCTCAAGCCAGCAACTTAGAAACCACCCTTGCTGTTCCTCATTTCTACCTAGAATAAATCTCCAAACCGTATCCAGTTTGACTCTTAAATATTTTTACATCCCTGCTGCCACTACCCCAGCTCAAATTACTATTATCTTTGGCCTGAAGATCTAATTGGTTCTAATTGATTCTTTTTTCTTTGAGTCTTTCTGTTTCCTAATCTAATCTGTTCTCACAACTCAATTAGATTTTCTATTAAATGCATAAGTGAATAAGATACTTCAAACTCTTCTGTAGGACCCCCTTGTTCCTTGATATAGTCTATACCCTGTAGCGTATCATAAAATGCTCTTATGCACCTCCCTGTCCCCATATCTCACCATTCATCCCACTTCTAACATAGTGACTGACTGTGCCCCGTCCACACCTTAGAGTCTTTGCATGTGATGTCGTTTTCTCCAGGAAGCCTTTTGATCTCCCTAATCTGGGTTATTCTTCCTTCCAGAGCTCCCATGTCTCCTCTGTCATTGAACTCACCATTTGACTAGATTCAACATTAGGTTTATGCTCTTTGAAGACAAGAACCATTTCTCCCTTGTGTCCCATTTTACTCTCCATGTTTAGCTAGCACAAAGCAGATGTTAAATATTAAGCAAATGAGGAAAGAAAGAGTGAATGAAGCCAAAGGAGGTAGGAAAAGGTATGCATAAGGTAGTTTCAATTCCAAAGAATGGCCCAAGAACGTAGTAGGGGTAGACCCTGGCTCACCAGCTGGTTTTGTCATTCTGTAGTAGAAGAGGTGAGGGATTAAGGTGTTTCTGGCTGATGGCATATAGCAGTGTGGGCGGCAAAGAAAGCCAGAAGCAAGCAAAGAAACCTACTAGTTAATATTTAAACTCTAGATTCTAAATAAACTAGTATAATATAGAAAAACTCTTTTATATTTTAAAATTCCAGTACAGTCCTCCCCCTGTATCCACAGTTTCATGTTGTATGGTTTCAGTTTCCCATGGTCAAACATGGCCCAAAAATATTAAATGGAAAATTCCAGACATAAACATTTCATAAGTTTTAAATTGTGCGCCGTTCTGAGTAGCAAGATGAAATGTTGCGCCTTTCTGCCCAGAAGGTGAATCATCCCTTTGTCTATCATGTCCACGCTGTATATGCTCCCTGCCCATTGCTTACTCAGTAGACATCTCTGTTGTTAGATGACTGTCCCAGTATAGCAGTGCTGGAGTTCAAGTCACCCTTGTGTACAGCCCAACACTACATCACAATGCCTACGTCATTCACCTCACCTCATCTCATCACCCAGGCATTTTATCATCTCACATCATCACAAAAGGGTGACTACAGTACGAGATATTTTGAGAGAGAGAGAGACAACATTCACATAACTTTTGTAATGGTGTATTGTTATAATTGTTCTAGTTATAATTAGTTGTTATTGTTCATATCTTACTCTGCCTAATTTATAAATTAAACTTCATCACAGGTATGTATAAGAAAAAATGTAGAATATCTAGGGTTTGGTACTATCAGAGGTTCCAGGCACCCACTGGGGGTCTGGGAATGTACCCTCCACTGAAAAGAGGGCATGACTGTACCAGTCCTTCCTCCAATACCCCTCGGGCTAATCCCAGCCCTCTCTTTTGTCATTTTCTGTCAAATCTTTATGATTTCTGTTGTTTTATTATCCTTATTCCTTTCTGATGCTTACTAATCTAAAGATGAGGGGGCACACACATTCTTGATACTGAGGCATTTAGGCAGTTATCACTTAAATTAATGCTTTCTGCAAGAGTTGTATTTTAGTGGAAAACAATAATTGTTTCTAAGACAGCATCTTGGAGTTGAACCAATTCTATCAGAGAACATTCAACCATGGAAAGCCAGCAATAAAGGCAATGATCAATCGTTCTTTCTTTTTTCCTTCTTCCACGCTAAGTCAGATTTTTGCATCCCTTTGCTTTAGAAAAGAATAATAAATGAAGCTGATGGTGTGGCATATTTAAACACCTCAGTGGGACAGTCAGTGGCCCTGTGCAGAACGAACCCTGCTCCATCTTCATCACACTTTCCCACCCCCAGCCCTCCCATAGGATTTACAAAGATGCACTTTGTACGTTGTGACCTTACAAATCCATGCTTTTGAATTGTGTTGGTGTCCAACCGTAGGCTGGGGGTGGGGACAGGACTCGTATTCCTCCGTGCCAGCTCCCCAAATAGTTTCAGTGCATGCCATGGCATTCACACTTGGCTGGCATCGCATTTCAATCTGTTCCATCTGATTGGCTCCTGTGTTTTCTGCCGGGTTGTGGTAATGGAGCCCTCTTCCCAAGTTCCCAAGGTTATTTTCATCTCAATGACCTTTTCCATCTCCCTGGGGCACCCCACCATTGCCCACCCCTCTTTCACTCTCCTGCATAAGACACTGCTTTACATATTATTCTTTCTGCGGGAGCCGTTGTCTCTGATACATTTCTATCAGCGGCTCCGTGGCTGCCATAAAGGAGCAGTGATCTTTACCAGCTCATGACCCCGCCCCCGTTTCTACTGCATTCTTCTCACGTTCTTCTCATTCAGGTCAAGCAATTTGCTGCAAAAAAAAATAAGCAGAGATTGGATGGGACACCACGTATTTAAATATCAGGATACTGGTTTGATGATTTCTTTTGCTGACCTCTGCACCTTCTCGTGAAGACAGAAAACTGGTTAGAATATAAGAGACTGAGGTTGTGAAAATAATTCACAGGGAGGGAAAAAGTCATATTACACGGGACAGACTTGGCCTTTTCTGCCTCTCTTTATTGATCTCCAGTTGCTAAAAGGAAGGGTTCACAAGATAAAAAAGAATCTGTGAAGCCAAGAAAGGAAGAGCCCTAGAGAAGTGGGGGCCAGAGAATCCGAATCTGAACCTAATCCTACAGGGAACCCACCGTGTTACCTGGGCAGTCAGTTCTCTTCTTGCACCCTCCATTTTTTCTTTGTATAGTGTTGAGAGATTTTGTGCCAGCTGTTTAGAAAGGTCTCTTCCAACTTTCGAATGTCAAAATTCCATGAAAAGAACAAGAATTAAGCACAAGACACTAAACCACTTCCAAGGAAGTCTTGGGTCTGGCATCTCTCTTTAGAAGCACAGAAACATTTTCCATCCAAAGATTGGAAACTAAGACTGTTGCTCCTTCCTGGATTGGTGGGGGTGATGATGATGATGATGATGATGATGATATTAAATAATAATCATTATCACTTATGTTTTCATATTATTTTCTCTTTCAAAGAACAAGCTTATATACAGTAATTAGCTCAGAGGTTGCAAAATCTGGCCCTTGGGTTGGACAGATGAGCTTGCCAACCTGTTTAATTTGTCCCGCTTTTATTTTTAAAATGTTTTTATTTAGGTGACAACATTTTTAAAAACTCAGGAGATAATTTTTGTTGTTGTTAATCCTCACCCGAGGATATTTTTTCCATTGTTTTTTAGAGAGAGTGGAGGGAGGCAGGGGGAGAGAGAGTGACACATCAATGTGATAGAGATCCATGGACTGGTTACCTCCCATACGCTCCTGGACCCAGGTATGTGCCATTGACCAGGAATCGAACCCTTCATTATTCAGGCAGATGCTCTAACCACTGAGACACAGCAACCAGGGCAAAAATCAAGAGATTTTTATATAAACATTCAAATTCTGTCTTTCTTAAAAAAACAACTCTAACATTACCGCCTATATCACATCATGGTAAGTAGAGGCTGCCTGCTTCATCTGGGGCAGACCTTCTGTACTTTTGCTCCTTTCTGTGACTTTCCTGGCCTCTGGAGGCCATTGAACTTGCCATCCTAGTCATCTAACCTGTGGGCATCCTGATGACTACAAGCATGGTGGTAGCCACCAGTGTCATTAATCATAGTCTCCCTCTTGGAATGCCATCTTTGCCTTTAGAAAGCACCATAGTGTGCCTTGTTTATTTACAACCCCCATCACTGCCATGTGCTGAGGAAGTATTACCATCTCCACTTACCAGATCAGATATTTGAGGGTCAGACAACCCAAGTGTCTTGTCAGTTCTTATGGTCTCAATGTTTCCACCACTAAGGTCCCTTTTTATTATTTTTTTCCCATATGCTCAGTGTTTTGTAGGAATCTGTCCACCAGTTCACACGTATTAACACATAGTTTGGTTTTTGCCATTTTATGTTACATAAAAACATATGCATGTGTATTTCAAGCTATTGCTTTATTTTAATTAATAGAATTCTTACCCCTTAAGATTGCACTACCCCAAAAATATGTCTTTATCTTCTTGACTGATTTCTTCTAAACTACCAATAGCTTTTTCAATGACATTTCAACTGTCATCTAAGCACTACTCTCAGTGGTAACTTAAATATTTTTACCGTGTAAGATTATAACTGCAAATGGGCAAATTCGCCGGTTCCTTTGCACAAATACTCTGCATTTCCATGCCTTCCCGGGCAAACTCCTCAACAAGCACATCTAGTTAAGAGGAAGGAAAGTTTGCATGGGTCATGAAAAGTTAAATGAGTGTTAGGGAACCTGGACTAAATATCCTTACAGCATAGCTAAGTTTTATGCTGCTCTGCCAAGGTCAGTTACAAGGAGAATTCAAACTCAAGTATTTTGTCAACATGGGAGCATATGAGATGGAAGATTGCCTCGCTTCTGGTTCTGATCTTAGTATAAGAAGCCACGTGCTGTTGGCACATCCCGATTAAAAAGCCACCGTGTGATTATCGTGTCTTGGGTGCTGGGCATCGCCTGGGTCTGAAAGGCCATGTCACACCAGATCACCTCCTTTGGTTTCCTCCCGGCATTCTGGCGCCGAGGAGGTCTGCTGCTCTGAGACTCTGCTGGCCCGAACTTGTCCCCATAACAGCACAAGATCAGTATGAGATTCCTTTTTCAAAACAACCCACAGGCTTCTAGGGTTTGATTTGACACCAGCCTGCTTTGGAAAAGTCTCAAACTTTTACAAAGGGAAACATGCTATGCTGAGTCAATTCTATTTATATTTCACTGTATTTTGCCATGGGATGCCTCACATCCCTAGTGAAAGGGGCCTGCAATGGAAATAGATACATTTGATATATTGACTGTAAAATGGTATTGATGGGAAGCACACTATGGACTTCATTTCAAGGGAGGAAAAAGAAATGCTTCATTTAACATGCATGTTAATCATAAAGTCCTAATTTCAGAAACGTTAAATGTGAAAACCCATTCCCCAAAATGGAGGAGAACTAGCACATACCTTCATATAAACCAAACACATTTTTTTATAAATGTATGGAAGATAGATGCCGTGCTCACATCCATGCCCAGAGTCCCATGTTTTGAATAACCTGGATCAAGTTAGGTTGATCTCCTAAGAAGCATTCCCAGTGCAATGCAACCAAGCTTCAAAGGGGCCTCTGCACAGGCCTGGCTTTCCCTCCCCGGGTGAGGAACCAGGAGGGCAGCATAGCCTGTTGTCAGTGGCTGAACCAAGACAGAGGCCATGGACAGAGCGCTTACGTGGGTTGGCCTGTACCATCCAAAATCCACTGGGGAAGGGGTGTTTCCATTTTCAGAACCTGTAATGTGTCTGAGCTCAAGCTTAGCAAAGGAGCTTGAGAAATATTTCCTCAGAAGGAGAAAAGGAAGCCATGCCCTTATTTTTTCTCCACCACCATTCGGAAACAACCTCTCTTAAGAGCTCCAAAGTCAGCCTTATTCCCTTTTCCATTTGGACTATTGTTACCTTGGGCAAGTTCTTTAATTAACTTCCCTGTGTTTTAGTTTCACCATTTATAACTCAGGGATAATTATGCTTCGAGATAATGTGTGTGGCGGAAAATGCCTCTCCTTTGCACAGCCAGAAGCAGGCATGCAAGTTATCATTACTTGTTTATTATTAGTAATGAAACACCGCGTGACTGTGGCATCAAGCACTCTCCCCCATAGAACTCAGAGTCTTCATCCCAGCTCCCTCAGGGAACCTAGCAATAACTGAGATTTTGCTCCAGGCTAATCAGAGGTGGAGCACTACTTCTTCCCTGGTTACTTCTTCTCTTGCCACCTTTTCACTCTGCATCATCACCTCCTGTAAGCAGTTGAGGGTAGGCTACTCAGAACTCGCTGTCTGTGATAAACGCAAGAGAAATTCAGAATGGTAGGGTAACTCAGTAGCTACTCAGGCCAAAGAGTTGATGGACTGTAAAAACTGTTTATATATCTCAGGTTCAGGGTTGGCACACATATTTCCATGGCCTTACTCTCTCCAAGATCAGTCGTATCAGTTCAAGGTTAGACGATAGATGTGGGAGAAGCAACTGCAGAGAAGTTGAACACACACTCGAATTTCCTACACTGTAGTAGAAAATTCTGCTCATAAAACAACTAGACACACTGATCAAGACCCCTGCCGTGTCCAATTAGACTTCTTTTAAAGGAACAAGCTCTTTAACTTTGTGGGTTTCTGGGGGCTGTTTATCTTTTCCTTTTGGCTTCTCACAACTCTGAAATTACCTTAGCATATGCTTCGTTGCTAGTCTTCTTCCTTTCCTTTCCTTTGCCACAGGAAACAGAAAACGTTCTTTATAAGAGACATTTCCAGAGAGTGTTGGGGGGAGGAATGTTGGTTAATGAAATAAAGAAGGAAATAACTTCAAGGGCTTTTAAAACTGTGCAGTAGGACCATCAGTCAAGTACAGGACCATCCCCTGAGCAGCATGAGGTCTTATGTGACAGAGGAACTGAGTTGGATTTGTCAGCTTTGAATTCTTATTACCCTACTTTCTGTGCTCCACACAAGCTCAGGATGCACACCGGTATGCCTAACATACTTTTGAATGTGGTAAAAAGATTTAGTCCCAGCATGCATATTGACGGCCTGAAAAATATGACAAGTTAGCTCAAGGAAACAAGCATATCATTTATACTTCTACCAGGCCTCTTGCACATTGTACGTACTGTATGATATGATAAACTCCTGGAAAGTGAAAGCTTGGTCTGATTTATCTTTCTATCTTTGTTACTTGTTACTCGCAGTGCCTCACATGTCAGAAGACAGAGATGACTATTGGATGGATGGATGGATGGATGGATGGATGGATGAGTGGATAGGGGAAAAATACTTGGTTTTCTTGATCTTTCAAGTTTCTGTGTTCACCAATGAAAATACAGAAAATAGGGCAAGATTCTCATGCCTAAAAGCCAGACCAGAGCAGCATGTTCAATAAAATAAATTTCCACTGCACTTCGACTAAAACCCATAGCATGTATGTGGCTAACATGATATGGTTTGGCTGGACCCTAACTCTCCTAACTTCTCTTTTCATTCCCCTTTCCTCTCCTCACTCTGCAGCAACTCTAGACTTTTTTGCATTCTTCAGAACCACCACGCTCTCTCATTTGATCACCTTGCTCTTTCTATTGCATCTGCCCAGATCTTTCCCCATATCTCCCCAGGGCTGATCTGTTCATTCACTTGGCTCAAATATCATCCCCTCAGGCAGGCAAGCCTCCCCAAGCCAATTCTGGTTCTCCTCTTTTCTTTCCATACCCTCAATGCTCAAGAGAGCATTTTACACTTAGAAAGTGCTAAATAAATATCTATTGGGTGATTGCCAGATAATTATTCATATTTTCTAAATATTCAGTATGTTACTATAAGAAAATTCTGGAGGCCGTTCTTCCCAAACTCCAATTAAAAAGCAAACAATCTAAAACTGAAATCTAAGGTGAGAAATGTTCCTTTTGTTTTTGCCTCCTTTTTACCACACCCCTATCCTGGTCCCCTCTCCCCCAATGAAAGGAAGGGAGGGAGGGAGAGAAGGAGGAATGAAGGAAGGAAGGAAGGAAGGAAGGAAGGAAGGAAGGAAGGAAGGAAGGAAGGAAGGAAAGGAGTAAGGACTTAGAAAAGACTGGATCAAACAAAGTGTGGAAAGAAACGTTATAGGACTTCTCAGAGCCTTTAATAGGTTCATATGAATGGAGAATCTCCAAGAGAAGAATGGATGCCTTTGTTCTCAAAGGTATTGACTGGACAGCGTTGTTCCTTTTCATCTTCCTCTGCTTTCTCCTGAATATTTTTGGAACTAACCTTCATTGGCAAACATCTGGGGAAACAGTAAGTTTGGAAATCAACATCTGAATGTTTACTGTGCCCCAGGCACTGCACCAGGCTTTTTAAGTTTGGCCCTTGCTTTTGCCCCTCTGCCTTTTACTGGTGAAGAAAATGAGCCTCACAGCACTTAGCTACCTTGACCACATCCACACACACTCACAAATTCATGCATAGCAGTTAGGGTTTGAGCCACTGCTGCTTGAACCTGGATCCTCCCAAAATATTGCTTCTAATTACTCAAAGCAGCGGATCTCAGCGGGCACTTGAATCACCTTTAGAGCTTGTGAGCTACACATTTGGGGGCCCCACCTCGGAATTTTTGACTCAGCAGGTCTTGGATGGACCTCAACATTGGCATTTCTCCCAGGTTCCCAGGTGATGTCTGATGCTGCTGGTCTGGGGCCCACCTTTTGAGAACCACTGGCCTAAAGCTTGAATGTCACTGTTTAATAGGTTTTGTCATAATATTATTAGAGGCTTGAGAAGCTGAAGACTCCGGTGGCTTTTGCTGCCTTCCAACGGTACCACTAGGTCCTTTCACTTCCACAAATATTTATTGAGCATTTACTGACATGTAGAATAGACAGAGGGTCAGAGGTGACTGACCGGGCACATGGCCCTTGGGAGACCCTATCTATTTAGTAGCAGCACAGAGTGAGGAGAGACAGAAAGGAGAGCAAAGGGAAGCAGGTGATTGTGGTACCGAAGGCCGGATGCTCTGATGGACCTGGACATGGTCCTAGAATGGCACAGTGAGGCGCTCCCCACCTGGGCCTGACCTGGGATGGGAAAGATGGTGTCTGACTGAGATCTTAATTCTGACTAGCAGTCAGCTGGCTGGGCAGGTGGGGGTCAGGAAATGCCCGCAGCAGGTGCAGAGGCATGGAGGTAGGCAAGAACAGGGTGCTTTGGGGGAAAGCTGGCATTGCTGATACAATGATGAGCACGCCGATGCATCCAGATCTGGGCGAGGAGGGGAAATGAGGGGGCGTGAGCGTGGAATCTGGTGTGGAGGGCCTTGCTGAGAACCGTGGATTACGAGGGAAGTCGGGGAATTGAGGGATCTCATGGGTGAGGCACGTGACTCCAAAACAAAACATGTGCTATGTGTTCAGACACGAATTCATTCAGGAAGTGGTTTTGAGCCTGTGCCAGATGATGGAGACTTTACAAAAAAGAATCACCCCTGAAACTGGCCTCCAGGAAAAGAAAGAGGACATTTGCAATCTGAAATCCAATGCTCTGGTGAAAACGTGCCCTGCCCCAAAGGCATGGGGACATAGAACGGGAGCTCTGGAGCAGCAGGGGGCGGGGGGTGCAAGAGGCTGCTGACTGGCGTCACAGATGCCACATGGGTGGTGGTGATAACTCTCCCAAGACAGGCAGAGCGGGAAGATACAGCTGTCCCCATGATCAACCTCTCATGGCCGTTCTGTTCTGGATATGCTTACAGACGGCTCTCGGCTTCTCCTCAGAGTGCCGGGAGGGACACTGACACATCAACTCCCAAGGCCGTGGGCGGGGGGTTGCCTGCAGACCACCCCTGCTTTCTCCTCCTTGCTATACATCCAGAAAACGGCCCGCCTGTGCGTGTCCCCTGCCTAGCAAGAGGGCGGATGTGCTAGCCTCTAAATAACTGCGGTGCGGATCTTTAGAACCACCCGAAATGCACGTCCCTCGTTGGGCTGCAATGGCAGAGAGGCTCACAGTGCCGGGCTCATCATTCTAGCACGCTTCAGAGCATGGGAGGCCGGCCCGCTCCTTCCTCCCTGGCTCCCTGATTAATCCGCACTTTTAGAACAGCAGTGAGGACTGACTGATGAGCTGGTTTCGTTGAGGTTTGTAGGATTTTTCCCCCAATTTAGCAAGCAATGAGGACCCACGCTATTTCTGCTCTTTCATTTGGCTCTTAAGTCTCATTTGTGCCATTAGCTGAGCTGGTTCAGCTTGTAGTATTTTTTTTTCCTGTTCAGAATTCAGAGACTCTTCCTTCTCTTGTAATTATAAAAGGGCTCGCAGTCCAGACGGCTCTGGTAAACTTTGCTTTTCAGCACAAGAACAATATTAGCTAAAGAGCTGGTTGTAATACAGATGCATAAAAAAGTAAGCGGGGGTAGGGGGGTGGGGGTGGGGGGAATCAGGTCTTAAAAAATGTATAAACCCCATTCCAGATTATAGTCCTCATTTTCCTTTCTTACTATAAACTCAGGGATTCGGGTAGGAGCGCTGTTTACCCTGATCCCTGTCAGGAGATGGTGAGCACAGATTTATCTGCCTGCCAGGTCAGAATTACCTTTAAAACCTAAATGAAAAGAAAAAGCAGCAACCACATTCTTTCCGGTAATGAGATATTTCAGGATAGCCTTGTTGGCATCCAGTTCTTGGCTGCATTTATGAGCGCTGCCTAGGCTGGTACCCGGGCCTTATTTTAGAAGATGATGGATAGATAGATACAGAGATGGAGCATAAACTCATGAGCCTGAGAAATTCCTTAGGAGTTGGAATTGGAAAATCACACAGGAGCAATCCATAGTGGATTTTTTTTTTCTTTGTGTGTTTGATCTTTGCATCTGCCAGTCGCCTGGCAGCACCCTAAATGTTGGAAGGTTGGAAGTAAGGCCAACATGTTAACTTGGGCCCTTTTACACCGGGCACGGGGATTGCAGAGACAGACTTGCACACAAAACTCAAG
>NW_006292696.1:14079778-14080035 GCF_000327345.1 Myotis davidii
ACCCACGCTACTGCTCTTTCATTTGGCTCTTAAGTCTCATTTGTGCCATTAGCTGAGCTGGTTCAGCTTGTAGTATTTTTTTTTCCTGTTCAGAATTCAGAGACTCTTCCTTCTCTTGTAATTATAAAAGGGCTCGCAGTCCAGACGGCTCTGGTAAACTTTGCTTTTCAGCACAAGAACAATATTAGCTAAAGAGCTGGTTGTAATACAGATGCATAAAAAAGTAAGCGGGGGTAGGGGGGTGGGGGTGTGTTTTC
>NW_006292696.1:14080056-14097690 GCF_000327345.1 Myotis davidii
ATTCCAGATTATAGTCCTCATTTTCCTTTCTTACTATAAACTCAGGGATTCGGGTAGGAGCGCTGTTTACCCTGATCCCTGTCAGGAGATGGTGAGCACAGATTTATCTGCCTGCCAGGTCAGAATTACCTTTAAAAACCTAAATGAAAGAAAAAGCAGCAACCACATTCTTTCCGGTAATGAGATATTTCAGGATAGCCTTGTTGGCATCCAGTTCTTGGCTGCATTTATGAGCGCTGCCTAGGCTGGTACCCGGGCCTTATTTTAGAAGATGATGGATAGATAGATACAGAGATGGAGCATAAACTCATGAGCCTGAGAAATTCCTTAGGAGTTGGAATTGGAAAATCACACAGGAGCAATCCATAGTGGATTTTTTTTTTCTTTGTGTGTTTGATCTTTGCATCTGCCAGTCGCCTGGCAGCACCCTAAATGTTGGAAGGTTGGAAGTAAGGCCAACATGTTAACTTGGGCCCTTTTACACCGGGCACGGGGATTGCAGAGACAGACTTGCACACAAAAGGCACGACGTCCTCCCACCTCCTGCTCACGCGGGGCACCTTCCAAGAGCCTTTTGCTGCAGCATCACCTCCGGTTCCTTCGTCTCCCGGCCTTTAGTGAAGGGTGGTTTTCCTCACCAAGAACTCACCTCCAGATGCCTCTACTAGAGAGAACGACTTCCTGCTGTGCTTCTCCAAGTTTGGTTTCCCCAGGCCAGAAGCATCATCCACTCCTGGGAACTTGCTAGAAATGCAAGACCTTAGCGCCCCTCCCCTCTTCCCCAGACCCACAGAGTCAGAAACCCCATCTGTGGTTTACCAAGCTCTCGGGTGATCCTGACATAGGCTCACGTTTGAGGACCACTGATCCAGCAGCTTGGTCTTGCTCAGCTACCTCTAAGCTGTAGCTGGCTGCCTGGGTCCTGATTGGTTGGAATCATTTTGGGAGTTTGAAACAGTGTGGATACCTGGGTGCCAACCCAGCGATTCTGACATGATAGGACCAGGGAGCAGCCTGGGCAGCAGGATGTTTCAAAGCTCCCAGATGCTTTGGGGGAAGAGTTCATCAGAAAGCGGGTGCAAGACAGGCTGTGGGGGGGAGACGGAGATGTGCAAAGAGTTAGCTGGTTGCGGTAAGACACAGACCAGGCTCCCAGAAGTAAGGAGTGCCTTACCTCAGGCTGTGTCATTGGGGGATGGGAGATGCTAGAGATTTGGTCAGGAAAGAAGCTATAGAACCTGCATCTTGGGTGGATGTGGAGGAATAACAGAGAAGGAAAAGTTGAAGGTAGCTCTGAGTCCTTGAGCATGGCTAGGACATCGTGAGCCCTTTCTCAGGAAAGCAGAGATTGCGGTTTGGAAGGGAAGGAGATTCTGGTTGGGTGGTAGAAAGTAAAGTTCACTCTAAGGTGTGGGTTGGCCAATGGCAGTGCCCCGCCGACAGCTGAAAATTTTAGTCTGCAGTTTAGGGAGGAGACATGGGAGGAAAGGGAAAAGCAGGAAGGAAGAGGAGAGAGGAATGAAGGGGGAGAGAAACAGTGAGACACAGAGACGCTGGGAAAGTGAGACAGAGGGAATTTGCAGTTATCTGTAGAGGTGACATACAAAGCCGGCGGAGAGGATGTCAGTGCTGAGAAAGGGGTCACCCTGCTAGGACAGAGGGTGAGCACAGAGCCTCCAGCAACACCTGCATGTGAAGAAGAGGAAGAGATAGAGGAAGAGGAGGAGGAGAAAAGGAAGAGGCAGGAAAAGAGGAGGAGGGGGAGGAAGAAGGAAGGAAGGAAGGAAGGAAGGTAGGAAGGAAGAAAGGAAGGAAGACGCAAGAGTTGGGAGAAGTCATGTTAATGTAGCACAGTGGTTCTCAACCTTCTGGCCCTTTAAATACAGTTCCTCATATTATGACCCAACCATAAAATTATTTTCGTGGCTACTTCATAACTGTAATGTTGCTACTGTTATGAATCATAATGTAAATATCTGATATGCAGGATGGTCTTAGGCGACCCCTGTAAAAGAGTCGTTCTACCACTGAAAGGGTCGCAACCCACAGGTTGAGAACAGCTTATTGTAGCATCAGCAAAGCTAAAGAAAGAGTGGGGTGGGGTGGGGGCAGGAAACCTGATTGCAACGGCATCAGATGGTAAAGGCTGACAAGGGGGAAGTGTCTCAGGTAGGAGGAAAGCGGGGAACCCATAAAGATAATGACAGCAGCTAGTGTTTATAACCCGCATCATGAGCCGGGCTCTCGGCCATTGCTTTCTGTGAACTCGGCACCAACCTTGGAAGTATCAGGGTGTGCATTTTGCAGATGGAGAAACTGAGGCACAAAGCTGTTCATTACCTTGCAAAGATTCTACAGAGAAAGAGTGGTGGAGGCTGGGGGAGAACTCAAGGCAGCCCGACTGCAGACCCCGCGGAAACCAGCGGGACCCACTGAGAGGGCGGCCCTTCTGGAGGTGCAAACCCCCGGGGCCCAGAATCTCTGTCCAGGGAGATGAAATAGCTCCCAGGTTGCTCCAGACGGAGCCCTGCCTCCCAGTGAGCGGATTGTGTCTCCTGAGAATATCAGCAGACAGGCGGGCAAGCACCTGTCACCTGTCGGGATGGAGACGAAGCCCGGCTCTCACTTCTGACAAAAAGGTGACATTTGAACAAAGAGAATTAAATAAAAGGGAGTATGTTGATCGATTTGAAGGATCCTGTTTAAATCCACTCACGCCAAGGCATTCTCAATTTGGGCTTTTCCGCTACCGTTGGCTCACCTGCCTGAATTTTTTTAAACATATTTTTATTAATTTCAGAGAGGAAGGGAGAAGGAGAGAGATAGAAACATCAATGATGAGAGAGAACCATTAATCAGTTGCCTCCTGCATGCTCCACACTGCGGATCGAGCCCACAACCTGGGCATGTGCCCTGACCAGGAATGGAACCGTGGCCTCCTGGTTCATAGGCTGGTGCTAACCATTGAGCACACCGGCCGGGCACGTGCCTCAATTTTGTTGGCACTGCCACTCAGGGCACACACAGGTTGGTGCCAAGGAAAGTTCTTTTCACACCTGCAACGGTTCGGCCTCATGCCCTGTCTTACAGCATCTCTCTCTCCTCCGTTGTGCCCTCAACCCGCGAGAAAGGAAGGGGCAAAGAGGAGCGTCTTCCTCTGGCAACTTCACAGGGAGGCCTCAGAAGTGAGGCACCGAGAGTGCAGTCCTTCTCTCCCAGTTTTTACAAAATCATCAAAGCGCTTTGCAGACGCGCAAGCCCCAGCACTTATGCAGCGAAGAATTATGACCCGTGTTTCATGCAATGGAAGCCATGGAGCCGAGCGCTTAAATGCTGTCCCCGCAGGAAGAGAAGGCATGGCGCCGGTCCGCCAGGCCAACCTCTCTCTGCGTTTGTGTTTGTTTTCTCACTGGGGCAGCTCTGAAGAACCAGAGTGGAATTTGGAAACCGGGGGTATGATTTGTAAACGCACGGTTTTTAAAAACCATCTCCCATGTTGGGAGGTGGAACGCATACGGCTGTGCGAATTAATTGAAAATGAGCCCAGGTAGGTGAGGCTGACACAGATCCGTGTCTGAAGTGACAGGGTTGGAGGACCAGCCCTGAGTTCTAACTGTTCATTTTCTCACTAATCACGGGGTTGGTTAATAACCACCTTGTCGTGGCTGCAGCAGAGTGAGATGGCCCCGGCGTGTCGTGTCTTGATGGGATGCTAGGAGGCAGGAAGCCTGGGGAGCTGGGGAAGGGAGGGGGCGCGGCATTGGTAGCACCTCAGCTAGCGCTGCCAGGAGGGGGGCACAGCAGGGACTGCCCAGCGGACTGTTCCGTTGGAAACTGGCAGCTCAGGACATGCTCACAGGGAGTCCCCAGGGGCATGGGAGTGTCAACACAGCCTGCAATGTCTCTTTTGAAATGTATGTGCCTTTTCATCTCTTAAAATATTTTTTCATTAATGAGCTGAGTTAAAGATATTTTCTATGTTCTATGAACATAGGGGAACTGTTGGAATATATAGACAAGATTTAAGAAGACAGAGTTAACCTTTTGGCATATGGCTTTACTCTCTCTCTCTCTCCCTCTCCCCATCTCTCTCCCCAAGTATAAGAAACACTAAAATATAAAATCCATGACAGAAGGGATTTTATCTTAATTGTTTATGACTGAGTTGCTCACCTAGAACTCTTACTGAGCACATAGTAAACCCTCAATAAATATTTGTTGATGTAATAATGGAAAGATAATACATTGTATTTATTATATGTAATTATATCATATCTGATACACATAATTATATGTAATTGCATATTTATACAATTCTTAAATGCCAACCTGAGATTCTACTCTCTACATACCATCTTTTATATGGCAAATACGGTATGGTGAACCAGTACACAGGAAAGCTATGGTTTGGATTTGGGCTCTGGAGTCAGACTGGCTGAGTTGGAATCTGCATTCCAACACTTCCTAGCAGTGTGACCTTGGGTAGTTACTTAATCTCTCCAGGCCTCAGTTTCTTACCAGTAATCTATAAAGTGGGGCAGTAATAGTACCCATCCCATAGTATCCTTGGGAGAGGAGATACATTAGTACCACATATGATATGCCAGCACCATGACGGCACACTCATAAGTGCTGGTGGATACTAGTTATCAGTACCATTGGATGTTATGAAAAAGTCCTCCAGGGCGCCATAGTAATGTGACTTTATCATGCCGACGGGCCACAACTGATTTCAACCTACTCCCTTCTTTCAGGCAGTTTTGTTCTTTCAAGTGTTTGCTCTTAAAAACTATCACTGCAAAGATCATCCTTATATAACAGAAATTGCTTTGGGTATCTGCTTCCTTAGAATCAAATTGCAGAAGTATATTGCCGAAACCGGTTTGGCTCAGTGGATAGAGCGTCGGCCTGCGGACTGAAAGGTCCCAGGTTCGATTGCGGTCAAGGGCACGTACCTGGGTTGTGGGCACATCCCCAGTAGGAGATGTGCAGGAGGCAGCTGATCGATGTTTCTCTCATCATCGATGTTTCTAACTCTCTATCTCTCTTCCTTCCTCTCTGTAAAAAATCAATAAAATATATTTAAAAAAACACACACACAAAAAAGAAGTATAAATATAAGATCATAGGCAGTAGATCTTTCTAGAACTGTGCATAACATACCATCCTTGACATGTCATCACAGCATAGTAACCACCAACAGCGTGGGAGCCAGCTGTTTCCTTTTCCGCGGGCTCGTCTTGGAGAACACGTCCCCTTAACGTTTCTGCGGGTCAGCTGGAGTGAGGCCGAGGAGTTGCTCTGCCAGCTATCGGGGGATTTTTAGGAGCAGGTTCTGGGCGGTGGTGCAAGCATGGGGCAGTGGGGCGTGGGCAGGGATGCATAGGTGTGAACCCTGTGTCCCAGGAAGCTGCATGAGTATGAGAGATGAGCCAGACAGTCGCCCTCAGTAAATCCCCGTGCTCACAACCACGTGGAGAAAGTGTTCTACTCAAGGCATGGACCGTGGCTGGAACCCACACGCGGGAGGGCAGAATGCTGTGTCTGTTTTGGTGCACTCGGTTGCCCTGTCGTTGGAATTACCTTGCTCTTCTCAAGACATCCCATTTAAGGCCATTCCGGCCCTCTTGGCCCCCCTGCTTCTGCCTCTGTGACACAGATAATATAACCCACTTCCTGAGGCTGCCCCAGCATAAGAGGATTAATCCCTCCTCCGGAGTTACCTCCTCAAGAGGAAAACTGATAAGATGGTTGTAAAACTCCTTGGAGAAATGGAATAAGTTGTCTAAATAAAGTGTTATGGCAGCCGACTCCTCGCGAATGAGACCCGATGTCACTGACGTGCTCGGAGCTCTCTGTATCTCATGAAGGGGAACCTGCTTTCATATTGCAACGCCTCAGCTCCGCCTGGGAAGTGATCGTGTGTGACAGTTTGCTTTTGTACTCCCCCAGTTTATATGAAAGGAGCCAGGCACTTAGGTTTGCTGTATTTGTTGCGAACAGGAAAACAAATCTGGCATTTTTACATATGATTCTGTACTCCTGGGGAAAAGAGCTTTGGCAGCCTCGGGGAAATGTAGTTCAACTGCAGTGATTCCCACGAATGTTGTGATGTAAAGTAAACGCACCATTTGACTGCACAGTGAGTCCATTCATCTAATGATGATCACACACCCACCCCAAGCCAGGACTTCTCTAAATACTGTGGGCCTCACGGTCCCCAAGGGAGATGTGGCCCCTGACCTCAAGAGGCTTCTATTCTAAGGGGAATGTAAACTCTTGGATTTAATAAAAATATAATGATTACCCATGTGAGTGCAATGAGAGAAACTCCCAGGTGCAGAGACAGAAAAAACACATAAAGACACCTACTTAGGTAGAATGGGGATGGGGGGGAAGGCTCTTGAAGAAGTGACATTTTTTTTTAGCTGGAACATGAAAAGTAAAATTGAGGTCCTCATCTAACAAGGTTTGGGGGAGCTGGGGCTAGGACAGTGGCAAACGGAATATCAAGGAAAAGGGGGGAAAGCCCTTCGTTATGTTGAGGAACTAGAAGAAAATGTATGTGGCTAGAATGTAACCAGCTCAAGGATGGGACACCCCAGGTGAGATGGAAAAGTAGGTGGAGCTCAGACCAGCAGCATCTGGGAGCTTATGACGAATGCAGAACCCAGACCCCACCCCAGAGGAGGCATTGCGCTAGACTGGATCCTTAGGTGTTTGGGGCACCTGCTCGTTTAAGTGTGAAAAGTGCTGAGACGGGCAGTGGGAAGAGGTTTAGGTCCTGTTTTAATTGCAATGGGGAGTTATTAGTAAATTTCAAACCAGGTGTGGCACGCTCTAAGGAAATCTTTAAAGATGCCGCTGGCTGAATGGAGAAGGATCGAGGGCGGCAAGAAGGAAGCCGTCATAGTATCTCACCCGAGAGGTGACTTTAATCCAGACCATTGCTATCTACCTGGGAAGTTTCTCTTCTGTCCCATGAGAATGGATAAGCAGAGAAAAACATGTCCGTCTATGTCCCCCAGGCAGGAAAATAGCACATTTTATTTCCCCTAAATTAGATGCTTTGTCGTAGGATTATCCAGAGAGTCTACACCACTGAGGGGTGGGATAAACCATGGTGTTCTTTCTTCCCGAAGCATCACCATAGAGCGTGGGCGGTAGACTCGTCAGCCCTCTGTCCCCATCTGCCTCCGCTGCACCTACCTGGGCAACACCTACCAGGACCACATCACTTGCACTGTCTATCTCTGTCTCCTTGCTGGTAGAGAAGGGAGACAAGTAACACAGTACTTGTTAGTGTATTGGTTTGTGTATGAATTGAGAAGATGCATTGAAGTTCCTTAGCAAAGTAATTTAATAAGGACTCTGTAAACATGGGCTATTAATATTCATAATGGTCTTTCAGAAATATCTATTGGGACCTACCACAGCTGGATCCAGAGCGAGGCACTGGAGCCCAAGTGGGGAACACAGAAATCTCAGGTTAATTGGGAAAATAGATATAGAAGGTGATTAAACCCGGGTTTGGGGGCCGTTTTTATTTATTTTCCCTCTTTCCCATTCATACCTTTGTCTCCTCCTCTGTAAACTCAGAACGTAAAGGGATCCCGGTGTAGAGAACATCTTACCTGTGTATTTGCCGGTTCGCGGACAAGTTCATTTTATTTGTAAGTAGCGTGAACAACCGTCCCGGTTTGCCAGGGACTGTCCAGGTGTTTGCATTGGCCTCCCAGAAACCCCTCGGCCCCAGGCCAGGCTGGACACTGGTAGCCACTGTGGTTAAGAGTCAGGAGAGCATTTCTCCATTTGATGGTCATAGAGTAGATGCAAGGTCTTAAGCAACTTTTAAGTTTTCGTTTCTTTATCAGTAAAACTGAATATCAAAGCAGGGCCTACATAACTCAAGGCATGGTTGTAGGAGGAAATCAGACAGCATTTCCCACCATACACAATCAAGGATGTTGAGTCCATAGCCATCTCCTGGTCACGGGCATCTGTAAGAATATTGTAAGGCCCAGCCAGCGTGGCTCTGTGGTTGAGTGTTGACCTATGAACCAGGAGGTCACAGTTCGATTTCCGGTCAAGGGCACATGCCCAGGTTGCGGGCTCAATCCCCAGTAAGGGGGCATGCAGGAGGCAACTGATCAATGATTCTCTCTCATCATTGATGTTTCTATCTCTCTCTCCTTCTCCCTTCCTGTCTGAAATTAATAAAATTATATATATTTTTTTAAAAAGAATATTGGAGGTAAAAGGCAAAAAACAAACAATTTCCAAACTCAAATACAACTGTTTGCTAGAAACCCTTTGTCAGTCCCTGTTGTTTCAGTTAGAAACACATAGGTAACACATTCAACTTTCCAACCTCGTGGTTTTGTGATGGATGGGGTGGGGCGAGGGGGGTTGCATAGCACATTACTGCTGATGAATCCTCCTTGGGATGAGAGGTTCGACCTGTTGAATGAGTGAAAATGAGCCATCATGAATGATGATTACAAGGAGCTAAATTCACACCAGCGTGGCGTGGTGGCCTGCTGTCTGCAGCTGGGCCAGCCTGGGATTTTAGGCTGGGATTTTAGGCTGGGATTTTGCATTGAGAGTGAGCATCCGGCTTCAAAACCCCACAGGAGGGAGTTGGGGGCGGAGGAAGGAAATTCAGGAAATTCCTCCGAGACCTTTTAAATTTAGCACTCAAAGTACTAATAGAAGCATGTACCAGTGTGTGGATGAGAAAACGAGGGAGTCTTTACAAACAGGAGAATTCGGAATACCTGTGTTTTGAGAAATTCTTTTGGACAAAAGCGGAGAAAATGACATTATCTGTAATTAGAAATAATAATGTGTAATTGGTTCATTTGCCATATTTCTACAGTTCTGATTTAGTTGAACAATGTGATCATTATGCCACCAGTTTTCAATAGAGGTGTCACAATGAAAAATAATTGCAATATTCCACAATATTAACTGCACCCTAATTGCAAAAGTTTTGAAATATAATTACCATGAAAGCTAATGCGACAGGGAACATTAAGCATAATTAGTGTGTGTGTGTGTGTGTGTGTGTGTGTGTGTGTGTGTGTGTGTGTGTGTTTCCTAGAAAAAAAAAAGGAAAAACTGTTAGGAGCTTGTTATTGTCTAGGAAGGTAGCTTCAAATTAGCTGGCTGTAGAGCCCTTCCATCCAGCTTTTGTATAATTTTCATTATTAGCACAGACTGTAATAAATTTATTTGACATAGCTCACACCTGCCAGCCCTGCAGGAGATAACTTACAGTGTGCGCCAGCCCCGAGATTTCCCACTGAACCTGTCAGTGTTTCGTACAAGGAGGCAGTCGGGAGCGAGGTTCTTTTCTTTATAAAAAAAAATAAAATAAAATAAAATGAAAACCCTCAATTGCACATTACACAGTTCAGATTTAACACTTAAGCTGTGTTTTAAGTAATTTCTGCAGAAAACCAAGCCTCTAGGAATGCAATTAAGAGCCTCTTGTGGGTGGTGCTTCACAATCAAATCAGGGAACGTTTCCAAGAGCTCCGAGGGCGCAGGCGCCTTCTCTGGTGGCTCACAGACTCCACCGGGGAGCCCCCAATTAGCCTGTGCACCTGTTTGCCCAAGTGCAGCCCCTGATTTTCCGAGAAAGGCACCGCTCCCCGCCAACCCCGAACGCCGTGGCCACGATCAAACCCTTCAATTTCTCCTTTGACAAAATGACTCAAGGTCAGCAGCTGGAAGCAGTCAGCGGCACCTCCTCCCCAGGCTGGCCTCAGCCCGTGGTAATGGGGCTGAAGAGGCAAGATCTTGACTCCACGTGGACCATCAGCTTCAGCCAAGAGTGCCCTCAGCAGGCGGGCGCACGCATCAGGGGGCCATTCACATTGTTTTCTATGGAAAGTTGGGCAGGGGGGGTGTCCAATGTGAATGGAGCCCCCTGTTGCTGCTTAGTTCTCTTTTCAGGCTCACTGCTGATTGACCACATTACATTTCTTTGATAAAGAAAGAGAGGACAGGAAGCCAGGAAAAGGAGGGAGAGAGATTGGGAGTAGACATTTTTGAGAGCTGACATAAAATTCAGTTAAATGGGCCCTCACTCCTCCATGGCCCAGCAGATGAAATAAAAAATGAAGGTGGCTTATAACTTGAGAGCATAAGCTTGGACTTTTATACTGTATATCCTTGTATCTTTATTTTTAGAGCTGACAGAGCCTGGTTTGCAAATTACTGCATCAAAAGCTGAACATTGTCCCTTTAGATGCTGTTACTAATGAGACCAACTCAGTTATAAAAAGAGGTATATGCCCTAACCGGTTTGGCTCAGTGCATAGAGCGTCAGCCTGCGAACTGAAAGGTCCCAGGTTTGACTCCGGTCAAGGGCATGTACCTTGGTTGCGGGCACATCCCCAGTGGGAGGTGTGCAGGAGGCAGCTGATCGATGTTTCTCTCTCATCGATGTTTCTGAGTCTCTATCCTTCTCCCTTCCTCTCTGTAAAAAATCAATAAAATATTTTTTTTTAAAAAAAAAAAAAGAGGAATAGCCTGGCTGGTGTTGCTCAGTGGTTGAGTGTTGGCCCATGAACCAGGAGGTTGCTAGTTTGATTACCATTTAGGGCACATGCCCGGATTGTGGGCTCGATCCCCAGGAGGGAGTGGAGTGTTCAGAAGGCAGCCGATCAATGATGTTTCTCTCATCAAAGTTTCTATCTCTCAATCCCCCTTCCTCTCTCAAAAATCAATAAAAGTATTTTAAATAAATAAAAAGAGGTATAAATAAAAGTAGGCCCCAATTTTCTTTTTCTGGTCAAGGTGGTCCTACAACCTTTAGTTTGTTTAAATCATCCTGGAAATGGAAATATATAGTTTTTTAAAATTATTGTGGCATATGTATAGACCTAAAAATACAGAAGAGGTGTCATTCCATTTCTTCTTCCTTACAGCCCACCATGGGAAAAAAGGCATCACAATTTTGTATTAATAGCCATACAACTAATTTTCAAATATGATGCTGCCCTAACTTAAATAAATCTGATAGAACTGATGACATTGAAGTTCTTGGGAAATCTTGCAGTTCTCTGCAGCATAAAGACACCGTGTTTTACAGCAAAGACCACAAGAGAGTAATCAGTTGTCTATATGCCTCAGATTCCCCATTTGTAAACAGAGAACATTCGACTCGATGATCTTCTAGGGTTCCTTCTAGAACTGAAATTCTTTGTCTCTTAGTTAAAATAAGTTTTAAATGGGAACATTTCTTCTTGTTGCATGTTTAATATTTCCAGCCAATTACTGGTTGTCAGAATCACTCTCTTCTAGGCTTTCTGTTGTTAGAACCACACATTTTGGTAGCAACAGATGAGCTTACAAGCGTTGTCTAGGGACTATTGGCAGGACTTCAGCAGGCTGTAAATCCTTAGAGAGAAAGTTTGTATTCACTCTCTTCCTTCTCTCTTCCTCTCTCCCTCTCTTCTCTCCTTCCTCCTCTCTCTCCCTCTTTTCTCTCTCTATTCCTCTCTCTCCAGCACAGTCCTCGGCACACGGGTTCTCAACAAATATCCTCTGACAAAAGAGAAAAGAAAGATGTTGGTACGCCCCCAGGCAGAGTGCATTGCTTGCTTGGAGAGCAAGCTACCCTGGATCTGTGTTAATCTCTAAGTCTACAGAGCATGGGCATCTCAGGAGCTTCCCTTAGTTCAGCATTTGAGGCCCATAATCTGCTGAATGCGGTGCCTTTCAATTTATGGAAAGGGGTCACACATTTTAGTGGTTATGCATGACTTAAATAATGTGTAATGCTTATTATGATTCCTTGGTGTGACATTTCTGCTGAATTTTATATTTTCCTTTTCTCTTCTCCTTTATTTTTAAAGCAAAAATTGAGCCAGTTTTATTCTCTTCCAAGGGAGAGAGTTTTATTTTCTAAAGAGAGAAGAGAAAACAAACTAGAAACTCACAGCATAATTTTTAAAATCTGGGATGCCGCGCAGAAGTTTGTGTGTATATTTTTACTTTATCCTGTGTCATAGTTCACAGTTGGACTTTTAAAAGGGTTAACGGTCGGAATGTCTGATCATTGCTTACATTCAAAATATTATCTATGTTCCCTTTGTCCCGCTGCATAATGTAATCACTGCTTTAGAGAATGAAGGATTATCAAAAGTATTGTTGCAATGCCACCATAAAAATCACTCTTAAAGAGAGCCACTTTGTCAATACTCAGCTGTCCCTCTTCATTTAACGCTGTATGGCCATTAATTCTTATCAGTACACTTTAGGGTAAAAATCCTCTCAGAGCCTAAAAGACTGACCTTCCTTTAGTAATCAGTCATCAAATCTGTATTTGCAAAGATTACAATTTTACTTTTTAAGTAAAAAATATAAGCCGTTGGGATTTGAACACAAAGATTAGGGTGTTGCATTATCACCCAAATGTCTGTATTTTTTTCATGAAAATTAGAAACAGAATTTTGAACAAGTAGTTTTATTTTGTAGAGAAAAATAAATTAGTTTAGGATTAGCACTTACATCATGAGTGGAACAGAAAACAGACTATTGAATTCATGTGGTTAGAAAGGTCTTCTGAAGTTCGCACCTGGCTTTGTAACTGTGCATAAGCCATTTTTTTCCCCTAGCATAAACTACATATGTATAAAGTATAAAACGTTGTGTCTATATATATTTAATTTTGAAGAGCTGATGGGGCTCATTGCTATATGATTTCTGACCCCTGACATTTTCTAGGACTTCCACAGGACTTGATTTTGACTTCTCTAACTGTGTGGCCCATTTACAAGTGTAGCTTCATTTATCTGTCTGCAATACCAACACAATGGAAATTTTCTCTTCTAGTTTTTGAATTATATCCATCTTGGCGGATATTAAGCACATGCGCTACCACATCTCATTGTTGCACCCGAGGCAGACATCACTAATCGATCACAGCCCCCTTTCCTGCTGGGAACAGATGCAGCTTGCCAATACTTCTCAACAGTCCCCTAAGCAGCCACTACTAATCAATCAGATTGGCATGCATGATGAAATGCACTTGCCATTCAGGACAGTAATCGCATAAAATAGCAATCTCACAGATGTGATTCTATGGGGTAGCCAGGATGCCAAAACCTATTATAATTGCCTCTTCAGAATGTGTATTTAATATTCCCCCTCCCCCGCCCTTACAAATGAAAGAATAAAGGCACACTGAGTAGATTCTGTTTGGGAGAAAAACTTCTAACATCTTTGCATTTCTTTGTGGCTCCAAGATCTAATCCTTTCATACACAAAAAGCCATCATTGAAATCCACTAACTTATAGCTCCATTTATATTCATTTCCCCTAAAAAAAGGTAAAAGCAACCTTTATAGTACAATTTTGCGATTTTTAAATCACTCTTCTATGGGCAGATAGTTCTGAATGCTGTGTCCTTTGTCTTGAATACTGATCCTAAATCGTGTCCTTCCACAGAACGAACTATTCTGAATCTCAAAGGAGTTATATTTATGGAGGAATAATTTATCCTAAGTTACATTAAAATAAGTCAATCCGAGACAGCACAGTTAAATTCACAAGAGCAAGAACCTATCATTACGCTCAGAATCTCTTTGGATCTCTGCTAAATTGAGGACTATGCAATTTATGAATACATTTTTGTTGTTGTTGTTAAACAAGCCCCAAGGAAAACAAGCATGTTTATGCATCAAAAACCTGTTATTAAGAGCTCCAAATATAAACTTCTTATTAGAAGTTTTGAATTTTTTCCAACTGCAACCATCTCTAGGATTAAGAGTGATTTTCTGTCTCCTTTTGATTTAAGGGACAATTGTGTCATATTTTCTTGAGTATGACGGCCTGTGGTTTTCATCGTTGCTGTAAGATGGGCTTGTTTCACAGAAAGGGTGATGTGTGCTATAGAGTGGGTAGTGAGGTGAGGGACTCTAATGATATCAAGAGCGCTCTGTTGAGTGCCTACTCTGTGTTATGCTCAGAACTGCACCTGAGGTGGCCCTGGTCCATCCTGGAAGCTCTAACAGGAGTATTTGTGATAGGGTGGAGGAAGCAGAGGGCAGTCCACTCCAAAAGCCACACATACAATGAATATTTATGAATGTGGTTTGTGTGTGTGTGTGTGTGTGTGTGTGTGTGTGTGTGTGTGTGTGCTGGGCAGTCTCCTTACCTTCTGGGGGCACCATCGGACTATAGAAATATGTGCAACCAGGGGTAGTGGCTTACAACCTACAAATAATCATTTTAATTTTCTTCTGAATGAAGTTCTTTGGGGGCCGTGATCATGCCTGTCTAGTTCCTTATTGGATCCCCAGCAACTAGCAGAGTGCTGGCACATAGTAAGCACTCAATACACACACGTTGACTGAATAAATTATACAAAAGGAGAAGAGGCATTGAGTGAGTGAGTGTGATTTTGCACGTTCCCCTGGCCAACAATGAGCTCCCTAAGGGAAGAGCATAAGCCTGCCATCTCCGTGTTCTGAGATCTTGGCGTCTCATGGGCATGCAAAAAAGTGTTGCAGCCCTGGCTGGTTTGGCTCAATGGATAGAACATCACCTGCAAACTAAAGGGCCCTGGGTTAAATTCTGGTCAGGGGCACATGCCTGGGTTGTGGGCTCGATCACTAGTAGGGGGCATACAGGAGGCAGCCAACCAATGATTCTCTCATCATTGATGTTTCTATCTCTCTCTCCCTCTCGCTTCCTCTCTGAAATCAATAAAAATATATTTTTTAAATGTTGCAAAATGATTGTAGAATTATCCAAGGAATTAGAGGTCAATCAAGGGTCAAGATGTGAAGCAACAGGAAGGACTACAGTATAAGGTTATTTTAGACAACTGTGATTTTGAAAATAGAAGTCCAAGTTACCTTTTCCTTCTCTCAAGAACAAGTGAAGAGTGGAGGTCATTTACTCAGTGTACACGTTCTGTTCATCATTATTCCTTGTGCCATATGCTGGTATACCTTGGGCAAAGACAGGAAAAGGAGATGGCGTTCCCAGGTTGAACAGGACTGGCCAAGCAGCAAGGAATGTTCAAGCAGCCATTAAAGTGATGGATGAGGGGGTATCTCTTAGAAGGCCCGGAGGCGCTCATTCCTTAACATCCTTGATTCCAGCAAAACCATGCAGCAACCTCAGCAAAATGCAATAACCCAGACATGGTGTTGAGAACCATGAGGGTGCTCACCAGAGCTCCCTGGCTGGCTGGCTGAGTACTTTAACTCTGCCTCCTCCTGTCTCTTTTCCCTGCATCACCTGGGGCTTTGCCTGTGTTCTCAGGGTGGAATCCATCCTCTTTGCATGGCATCTCAGTGTGTGGACTCTGTGCCAAAGATCAGTGCCTTTGATAAATTTAAATAAAGCAGTGGAAGCAACAAGTTTCACATGCTATCACCCTCTGAATTGTCATAGCGAGCAGGAAGAATACATGTAAGTGATGTTACCAAGCATATTTATTTATGTAGACACTCTTTTAGGCTTCTGTATTAGTTCAGCCATTGATAGGCCATAACAAAGTACCACAAATTAGGTGGCTCCAAACAACAGACATTTATTGTCTCATAGCTTGTAGGATCATTCTCTCTTTCTGAAACCAGTAGAGGGCTCTTTCCTTGCACCTTTCTAGCTGCTGGTGGTTTGTTGGCAATCTTCAGTGCTCCTTGGCCTGAGACTGCATGATGTCCATTCCTGACTTCATTGTCACATGGTGCTCCCTACATGTCTCCGAGTCTTCACACGGCTGTTTTCTTATAAGAACACCAGTCGTATTGGAGTAGGAGCCAGAGCCCACCCTGCTCCAGTATGACCTCATCTTAACTAGTTACATGTGCAGCAACTTTATTGTCAAATAAAGTCACATCTGAAGGGTTGAGAGTTAGGACTTCAATGTTTGTTTTTTTAAGGGGGAGCACAGCTCAACCCATAACACCAGATATAAACAGCATACTCACAGGTTTTGGGGATGAGGACATGGATGTCCTCAGGGGGTCATTATTCTACCCACCACCCCTCCCTTCAAGTCACATCTCTTTCCTGGTTGGGATGAGAAAATAGAGCACAGAGTGAGAGAGAAAGAGAGAGCCTGATGTTGCCCCCAGCATGGAAGTGCTGCCTTCTCAATGACCATTCTTGCATGAAGAGACAGACCCAAATTCCACATGAAGGACCACTAGACACAGTGTGGTCAACAGGGATTTCAGTCCACCGTAGAGAAGGGAATCAGAGAGAGAGAGGAGAAAGAGGTGAAAGTGTCTCTGACAACATACGGTCAGATTTCATCCCAATGCAGCTTTCATTTAAGGTGTCTGAATTGTTCTTGGAGAGGTCTTTTCCCCTCCTGTCCAGTGAAGCTTGCCCCAAGTTGAATTCCTTTTCTCCCCTCCATTCCCACAAACCACCAGAGCTTGCTCCCTTGCTCTGCTACTGGAAGATATGTAGAATGTGTGGCCAGGTTGCATGTTCCCAGCAAAATCTTTTGTTCCCCTGGATCGATTCACCAATTATCCCGCTAATCCCCATTTCCCGGTCCCTCCCCTTACAACAGAAGCAACAACAGAAATGAAAGGCAATAGCCAAAAGAACAGAACCCCTCCCGCCCTCCTGGCATCCCTGAGAGAGACAACCCATGCACTAACAAGGAAGTCTAGCTGCTCTGTGTTCCTTTCTCCATGGGAAAACATATTCGGGATTTTGTTTTATTCAGAAATGGCATTTCCTTAATTTGGCAGGCATTAATTGTTCCAAAATAGACTTCACTGTTAACTCTTCTAGTCCTAATGCAAGTCAGTCTGTGCGTAGGTAGGAAAGGGGGTTTCCGGTTCTGATAGATGAGTGTTTATCTGTGTTGTCATTTTATCTGACTGACCTTGGGGAAGTTACTTCGGCTCCTTTTTCATCTGTAAAGTGAGGATTAAAAAGTATTTAGCCCTGGCCAGTGTGGCTCAGTTGGTTGGGCATCGTCCCATGCACTGAAAGCTTGCCAGTTTGATACCTGGTCAGGGCACATGCCCAGGTTGTGGGTTTGATCCCTGGTTGGGGTGCATGTAGAAGGCACCTGATAAATGTTTCTCACTCACAGTTGGATATTTTTCTCTCACATCGATGTTTCTCTCTCCCACCCCCTCTCCCTTTCTCTCTCTCAAATCAATAAAAACATGTTTTTTTTAAAGTACCTAATCTACTGATTTGCAATGAGGATTAAGGAGCTAATGCTATCTATTGAGCACTTGCTGAGTGCCAGGCACTGTGCTGGGCACCTTGTACCGACTGTCACACCATGTTGTGTGCCAGAGTGTCAGGTAAGAGTGCTTCTATCTCTGTGCCTACACCGCCTTTTCCCATCTGCCACAGGAAGCAAAATATCCTTCCTGCTCTTTCTGTCCAGTCCCGGAGCCGGCTCAGAATTCATAGAAAGAGCCCCCATTTCTCTCGGCCCTGGTCTCAGCCTTTATGATGCTACATTTCTGTTCAGTGAGTCGGAGCCCAAGGACCTGGCTGGTGAAAATTTAAATCAGATCGGTGAGCATCAGCACTCTTCATCCCCCCCACCGCTCGCTCCACACCTTTGCCACAGGGTCAGAGAAATCGGCAGTCCCGGGGAGCAACTACAAAGCCCTTTCCAGAGCCAAT
>NW_006292696.1:14097740-14098142 GCF_000327345.1 Myotis davidii
ATTCCAAAAATGATACTCACTTCAAAGCCAGCTTTGATCTGGACCCCCTCCTTGCCTTCTCCCCCAGCCTCTGCCGGGAAGCACGTCTCCAGGAGTAGAGGGTTCACCTTAAAAGGCTGCGATGCCAGCATGCAGAGCTGGGCTCTTCCTGAGAGGGAGGGAGGCCTGGAATCCAAAAAAAGAAAGAAAGAAAAAGGGAGCGAGAATCCGTGGGAGGCCTCACTTATTCTCAGTGGTCGACCGCCCTTGACTCAGAGTTCAGCTCCTTCTCGGGGTGAGCAAAGCCGGTGATGGCCAAGCAGCGATGCTACCGCTCTGATGTCAGCATTGCGACCTCGCCTGCTGTTGCTACATAAGCAAGGAACTTCGCTGGGTGTCTCACTCAGGGCCCTTTCGTGGAGG
>NW_006292696.1:14098160-14137590 GCF_000327345.1 Myotis davidii
GAAGCAGGTGAGGGATAGGGAGGAAATGCTGTTCGTAAGGCTAGGTGGTTGTGCCAGGGCCACTCAAACCCAGGAAGGCCTGTCATTGGTGCTACGGGGCATCAGACACACCTGACACATCTTACAAAGGAAGAATTCTCTCGAAGGAGATTTCTTTTCTTCCTCCTGTCCTCCTCCCCTTCCCTCACTCCTAAATTATCACCTGGAATCTAAGCAAGACTAAGACACTCAGACACGTGTTCCTGGACCCAGTGGCCTGGGGAACCCAGGAAGACTTGCAAACCCCAGCAATAGCTGAAGACAGCATTCCCCGGAAGCTGAGCAAAGGGGAAGGGACAGTTAGGTGAGCAGAACTCTCCGTCGACCAGAATTCAGAGTCTCCTGGGCTCATAGGACCGAATGCTATAAACCCAGTAGAAGTGTGACATCATTGTCATCTGTGGGTTGGGCATGTCAGGCTGTCCCAAGGCAGGGGGAGTTCTCATAACAGTCACCGTGTTTAAGGACTGCGCCTTCCTCACCCGCACCCTACCTCTGGATAAGGCAGCAGGAAGAAAGATGTGTTCTTGGGCTCTGACTCGCTGATTGGGGGCAAGGACTACCACCTGCTTGCTGATGACTTTGAAAGACTCACCTCACCTTCTGGATGTTGGGTTCCTCACTAATAAAATGGGGACTATGTGGTGAGGGTGAAAGATTAAAATCCATGTGAAGTGTTCTAACCAGTGCCTGACACGGTCTGAGCTCCCAAGTTCATTGCCCAGTAGCTCCCTCTTGTCTGGCTCCCTGTGCCTTGGACATGGCCTTGCATGTCTTCAAGACTCAATATGTACTGATGACATTGAGTTGACTTTAAAAATAAGTAATATTTGCAACATGTTGAGGAACTACTGTATAAGGGAATCTTGGGACAAATAATTTTGTCAAGTGAAGAATTTTTTTGTAACCACCCAATACTATTCTATCATTATAACTACTATAATCAATGTTATTATTATTATTAGTGGCTATAGAAGAAAAACCATAACAGCTACTGTTTCCTTATAGATAGCATTTAGTGTAGTATTTCGCACAGAGATAGCACTCAGTGATATTTCAATAATAGTGAAGCCACACACAGCCTGCCTTTCCAAATGTTGGTTCTCACACACATTTTTGGCATTGCACCTGTGAGGTAAAGAAGTAAAGAAGCGCTTGTTTCTCTTTCTCTTTTTTATTAAAGCAAAATAGTTACATTGAGGAAATAAAAACAGTTAGGACTAATCCCTAAAAAGAAGTTCTGGGACGTGTGTTGAGCAAGCTCTGAACATTTCTACGATGTGACCGACTCGTTGATTCGCACGGCATCACGCTGACCGTCCTGCTAATTAATAGCCACCCTGACACCTGAAGGGCCTCAGGAAGGAGATGCCGCCCAGCCTGGGAAGACGGCGGGGCACGCTCCCGCCTGCACACCTCCCCGTTAGCTCTGCCCCCCGCATCAGCACGCTGCACGATTGTAGGAGACGGAGCCACAGCTGAGCCCACAGTTTGATTTTTGTTACCATAAAGGCAAGACTGGAAATGACACTAGAGTAATTAGGAATGAGTCCTCAGATCTTGACTTCTGCAGCACGCTGCCAGGGAGGAAGGAGGAAGGGGGGAGCTGCATGGCAGCGTTTGGGAAGCCGAGATGGTGACCTTGCAGGTTGACCTCGCGCTTCATCTTTCTATCAAAGAGACCAGTGAGCATTTGGCCAGAACCCACTGTTAGGCTGACAACCTGAGAAGGGTGGGGTGTTATTTTTTTGGTTGTTTTTTGGGGTGTTTTGTTGTTGTTGTGTTTCTTTTGCGTGTGTGTAGCCTGTAGGCACTTAGACAAAAAAGGAGCCAAAGAATGAAGCCAATATGGGAAGCAAAGTTTCCACGGGGACAAAATGTTCTCCCGAGCAGCTTGAAATGAGCATAATTTTGGAGGATTTCTGCAATCTCGGGTTAATTCGTAATTGGGTTTGCTGAGCAATCAGCAATGTGTTGCTTATGTTTTCATATGCTGGGAGCAGATGACTCCGTGTGTGCGTGGTCTAATGCTCCGGTACTCTGATACTTCGCTAATGTGCAATCTCTATTTCTTGCTTTTGTCTGGGGGCCTCTCATATTGCATTTAGATTGTATCCTTTATCATCCCAAATTGACATTTATGCTTTTACTTCTATTGTTTCCCTAGCTTCTCCCTGGTCTGGATCAACAATTTGTTTTAATCTGTGTCACTTCCCTTATCTCCCTCGACACAGAGGAGCAGTCATTTTGCACCCCCATCCGCCTACAGAGGTTGTGCTACCAAGAGTGTGGAGGGGCCCCTCACCCTCTCCCCACTCTCTCAAGTGCTGGTGAATGTTAATTGCTTTTCCAGTTAGTTTATAAGAATGCAGAAGCCGCCGAATGCAGTTGACTGGTTTTGATGAAAGTAATGAAATGCTAGTGCCTATGAATAAATAAATCTGATTTACCGAGGGGGCTATTGTGGTAGTGGATGGAAAGCCGCCCAACGCAAGCAAATTATAGTTTAAGGACACATTATTCCTCAGCTTTTATTCTAAAGTGAGGGAAAGGAGTTCAAGCTTTCTTAGGTTCCCAGAGGGGGAGGCGGCAGGTGATCCCTTGGCCTTGGGAAAGATGCCCTCTGTGAGCAGCCCTGGTTGGGAACTCAGGATGCGTTTTGTTTGGAAAGCAGCTGTGTGTCTCTGTCTGGAATCCCCTTGCAGAAAGCACGCAGAGTAGCAAGTGGCAATGAACAGATGAGAAGTGCCCTGAAAATGGTTGAGTGCCTATGAGAGTGCTTGGCGATGGGTCCAGCAAAGACTCTTGGGGGGAGTCCATATCACAACTGTTTCCATTTCGAGTTTATTTGTGTTTCCAAAATTCCTGCAAGATCATGGCCACTCGAAACAGAATAAATCAGGGCCCTCTTTTTGTCAGATGAGACGAGGCCAATAGGAAGGATTGGTCTCCTGTCTGAGTACAGTGATCGCACTCACCGCCCAGGCGAGAGGAGGGAACACTTTCCTCATTGGCAACATGGTGGGAGTAAGAGAAATAACACCGGGGTGTCTGAATCTTGGGGTGTCCAAGGATTGTCTTGTGATGGGCCCATGTGACAGGAAGGAGCCAGGAGGAGGATGTTACCAATTCAAGTTTGCACCTGGACTAAACCCAGAGCAAAAATGCTGTTTTAAAAACAAGAATCAGTGGCTTCCAATAAATGAATAAGGATTAACCACCACAGTTCAATCACCCAAAAATATTTGTAATCTATAATAATAAAAGCATAATATGCTAAGTAGACCGGACGTCCTCCCGGACAACCTTCCAGACGAAGCCAGGGCTGTGAGGTCCCGGATGCCAGAGGGAAGCCGGTGCTGGCAGCCGGGGAAAGGAAGGCCTACTCTTGCATGAATTTTGTGCATTGGGCCCTTAGTGGGTCAATATTATTCTAAGTGCTGGGGTACGGTGGTGAATAAGGCTAAGTCACTGTTTTCAGGGCATGTGCATTTTCACACCCAGCCCTTGGCAAATTCTGAACTCGAAGGAGATAAATAATTGAGGGGGATCCTGAAACTTGGATACAAGGCTCGAAGTAAATAAAATCCCCAGAAAAGGAAGGAAGAGTTTTCTTTGCATTTAGTGCCATTGACATGACCACATCCGTAGTGCCTAAGAAACGTCCCAAAGGAGCCCAGCTTGCTTGCAAGTTAGGAATTAAGTAAAAATCATCAATAATATAAGGGAGGAATAACCACCTGACTTATTTTGCCCATCCCAGGGTCATCGGCCTATAAATGTATTTGAAATTAGGTTATTATCCACTATCTCCCATGCTTATCTTCCATGGCCTTCTTAATCATTCCTCAGGTGCTGATGATGTATCGATAGGCTATAGATTAAATATGAAATCATGACAAATTTCAAGCATCCAGAGATTTATGGGCTGGGGCTTGGGTCTTGTATCAAATCAGCCATCTAGGAAAATATATGATTTCACCAAAATATTAGAAATTACTCCCAGCATCTTCATCTTATTCGATTGGTGTTATCCTCATGATAAGCCACAGTAAGCAGAGAGGGAAATTGTGTGATAAATTATGGAGCGCACATTGAGAAATATACTTATTACATTTGGTTGTGCAAGGATTTCACTCTCTGTGTACTGAGTAAAGAATTTATTTTTATTAATGCCCACTTCGGTGTCATATATTTTAGAGTCTCAGAAGACTAGGCGATCTTCCGTTGGCCCCAATCGCAGGAGTGAAATGCAGAGGTGGGGAAACAGAGGGTGCAATTACAATGAAGCTCTTTGCTCTAAAAGAAAGTGTTTTCTGTCAGCGTAAATGACATGTGCTAAAAGAGCAAAATTAGTTACAATCTGCATGTACTTCTCCTCTCTAGGATTGCCTAGAGAGTCTGGGTCCCTGTTCCTCAAAGTGTGGCCCATGGACCAGCACATCAGCAGTCCTGGGAGCTTATGGAAAATACAGCTTCTCAAGCCACACCCCACACTCTCTGAATTAGACAAGATGCCCTGATGATTCATAGGTGCATTACAGTTTGCGAAGGACAGACCTAGAGTCAAATCTTGTTCTCATGGACAGGAAGCCTGAGAGGAGGAGGGAAGCTCTTAATGTATCTCAGAAAGTGTGCTTGGTAACCATGAGACCCAAACACTAGTACTTTTATGATCATTGAGATTGGGAACAGTTCTCTAATCCTTGTTTGTAAAGTAGGGATACCAGGACTCTTCCCACAGGATTGTCTTCTGAAGGTTGTATGGGGTCAGGTGTATTACGGCCTTTGCACAATGTCTTGTTTGGTGTAAGACATTTTAGACGCATTCCCTCCAATATACGTCTCTTCCACACTGACCAAAGCTTTATGAAGAGAGTGTGGGATGTTTCCTGGTTTTAATCCATGATGTGAGGACACCTGGTCTACCAGCCACCTCTCTTCCAACAGCCATGTTTGCGTCTGAATAGAAATGGGATTAATTGATGAATAAAGAATCTAAATTACCATTATGATCTCTGAACCTCTGCCAATGAGGTAGAAAGAGAGCTCGGGTGAATTCAAACCAGAATGATGTCACCCACAGAGTCCATTATTAGATTCAGTCTACTTTTGAGTCCTAATAATGTTTCAAGCTTCATAATAATAACTTCCATGGGTATTAGCTTGTTTATTTCTCCTGGTAGCCACCCATATAAAATTAGTGTCTTCACTGCCATTATACAGATGAGGAAATTGGGGTCCTAGATGTGGTAAATATTTTCCCACATGGCACCCACCTAAGTCTTGTAATTGGGAGGTTTGGAGTTAACTCTCAGGAGGGAAGCTCATGTTTCCTACCGTACCATGCTGTCTCACCCACAACTCTCTCTTTACTGGCCCTTCTCTTTCTCTCAGACCTTCTCAGGATATGTATGCATATATGTATGCATCTATAGAGACAGGAGGTATAGCTGTGAAGCAGAAAGATGCCAGAATAAAGCATTTGTGAACGTCTATCTTAAAGCTCTAAAATCATGCCTATTGTGTGGAGACACCTGTGTTTATATGAATGACCAACTGAGTGTGCTGACAGACGGTCCAAGTCCTGGGTCTCCTTATTTCTGTTCTCTTATCTCCTGGATGCACCCTATGGAAAGGAAGCTTCATTTTAGCTCAGGGATCCGAAGATAGCGACTCTTCACATCGACACTTGAGTCACGTATTTGTCTTTATGCATATTCTTCACAGGTGAGCAGAGTCAGGTGCAGTTCTTGGCTCTGAGGCCCAGTTAGCTGAACACGGATGACAGGTGGAGTGCTGTTGCTGACACCCATGTTGGTGTCGTGGGGACCAGTTCTGATCCATTTCTGTCCATGAGCACCTGCCAGGAGCCATGCAGGCGCGTCAATAGGATGCCTGTTGATGGGCCAAGCATTGTTTTTCTCGACAGGAGCATGCAGAGTGAGTGAGAATGTCCAACTGGCTGGTCTGACCTGTGAGCTAATTTTTCTCTCTCCTGGTGATAGCGTAAAAATGGTAAAATATTTAGAGTTTGTGATGGAGATTCACACTTCTTTTAACTCAAGATTACCCAAGCACAGATCAAGTGTTCATTAGAACTCAATACAAAGGACTGCACTGAGTTCATATGTCAGAAATGCAGAAAACTTTCCGCAGGTCTATATGTCAGCATGAAGTTGGGGGACCACCAACTTAGAGGCACCAGAGAGCTTGAGGTTGTAGGACTCCTCACTTGTTGCCAGCTAGAAGCTAACATGGGCTTTAACTGAGATCAGACAAGAAGTCTCGTCCACGCATTGGATTAAAAATGTGTCTCCAGACCCTCATTCTGCCATGTCTTTCTTTGGGTAGAAAGAAATAAAAGTTACATGTCATTTCACACCCATCAGAATGGCTGAAATTAAGAATGGCGGAAATTAAAAAGATGGACGCCACCAACTGGCATGGCATAGAGTACCTCCTATACACTGGGTGGGGGGGGGGGGATGTACATCAGCATAATCACTTTGGGAAACAGTTTGGCATTTTCTTCTACAGTTAAGACCATACCCAGACATCCCAACCCTAAATGTTAACCCAAAAGAAATAAAAATGTATGTCCAAGGTGGACTTGTGTGTGCATGTTAGCAGCAGCCTTGGTTCTCACTAACGACAAACTGGAAACAAACCAACTGTCCACGTGCAAGTGAATAGATGAGCAAGCACCAATGACATCAAACCATGAAATATTATTCAGTGATGCAAAGGAGTAAGCTATGGAGACACATGACAACATAGATGAGTCTCAAGGACATGATGCAGCATTAAGGAAGTCAGATATAAAACAATGCATCCTATCATTCCCTTTATATACCTTCAGAACATGTAAAACGAATTGATGGTAAGAGAAATCATAAGTGTGACCAGACGGGTGGGGGATTGCCTAGGAAAGGGAACTTTCTGGGACGATGGAAATACTAGTAGTCTATATTGTGGGAGACCTGAAAGTTACCTGGGTGTAGATGTTTATCAGACCTTTTCAGACTGTATGCGTAAAAATTGTGTGTGTAAAGTTCACCTGAATTTTTAAAAAGGAGGGTGGAAGAAAGTGCATGTGACTATAAAAGATGGTCTTGGTGATGGTAAATATATGTCGTGTGTCTTGGCCATGTTAATGTCAATCTCTTCTCTGTGATTTATGCCATTGTTTTACATGATGTCAGTTCCTATTGGGGGAAGCTGGATGAAGGCTACCTACTTTCTCTCTGCATTATTCATACAACTGCCTGCCGATCTACAATGGTCTCAAACTTACGTTTCAATGAAAACAAAACAGTGAGCATTTGGTATTAACAGCTTGGGGTTTGAATTTTGTCTTCTTGTAAATAACCCATTGTGTCTGTGTGTATATGTAAGTTTGCATGTTTTATGGGAGAGAGAGAAAAAGAGGGGTATTGTGTTTTTAAATTTGTTTTGATTTTGATGTCTCCATTTTTGTTTTGATTTTCATTTTGTGCGATCCTGATTAAACATCCACTTCTTCAATGAAGCTGACTTCATCAGTCGAAGCTCAACAATCTCTGTGTCACTCCCTACTTTCTTCCCAATGTCTTATAATCCCACATTGCCATGCAATACAAGGAATCCCTTTCTTGAATGTTCCATTATTCCACTGACATTGTGGAACCAACAGCACCTGGGAGATATCTGTGCTGCTGAGTCAGGGAGATGTCAGCCCCGTGTGATTTGCACATCTCCCGGGCGGTGCGTAGTGCTAATGTAGACTTCTGGTTGCAGGGACACCAACTGGGTTTATGGCACTCCCTTGGGAGCCTTAATAACATAAATCAATTCCTATTTTTGCCATCCCATACAGAGGGCTTCCTCATGTGTGCTGCACGTAGGGAGGGCAGGATGCCTCCTTAAGCAGACAGCTTGCATGTGAGAAAAGCAAGGGATGCATGCAGTCGCAGAACCTAGTTTTAGGGTGTTTTTGTTTCTTTATTTAAATCCCCTGGGCAGGCTGCTCTGGCTTGGACAGAACTAAGAACGAGGGATTCACCAGCTGGGGCGAGGTTGCTGTTGCCTGCCCTGGCTTGCCTGGGCTGCAGGGCGCCTGCCTTGTGTCTCCATTGCTGGCCTGTCTCCTGGCACTGCCAACACTCTCTGAAATCAACTCGCCTGTGGATTCTGCCATAGCAGAGCCTCTACTATAGTAAGGCTGGTGTCCTCGGTTACAAAAGGCATGGTGTAGCCTCGGATAACACCAGTGGTTATCAAGGTGTGCTTTAGGAAGGCTATCTGCTTCTTTTGGCAAGGATATCAGAAACATTATCCGAATATGCCCAATGATGTCCAGGAGGTGGGTTGATATGGTTTAATCTCATTTCGAAGAAAGGAAAGTCAATTAATCACAGCTAGACAGCTGCCTCCTCCTCCTCCTCCTCCTCCTCCTCTTCCTCTTTCTTTTTTCTTTACCTCTGCTTTTTCCTCTTTTTCTTCTTTCTCCTCTCCTTGTCTTCTCCCTTCTTCCACCTGTTCCTTCGCCTCCTCCTTCTAGACACAGTAAGAATCTAAGACAGGTATGGGAAACTATCTTTGTCTTTTCTTACTTGTTCTATGAGCATTTCCTTACCTTCTCTAAGAACCCTTTCAAATGCCTGTGGTTTCCATCTCATTCTCACTCCAGCATCAGAACTTACCAGTTCTATCTCTCAGTCCCTCAGGACCCTGCGCCTTGATAAGACAGAGGGTGACAATTAGATTAATCCAATAACGTGAAGCTTTAACCTGTTTTGGAGGCATCTATTTCCTCTAGCTCCAGAAAGGAAATTCCTCATGTCACCCCAGGCACCATAGTAGAGTTGTGAGAACGAGATCTTTAGACAGATAGCTAGAGCTTCAGGAAATTTGATCATGGGAAGAGCAGCACAAGTAATTATTCAGTGATCATTGAAGGTGGGGCGCTATGCCTGTATCTTCCCCACAGGGGTGCCTAAGAGACACCAAATGTGTGTTGGAAGAATGTGTGCAGAAGGGCAGACTTTTCTAAGAGCATCTGAGAAACACCTCTGAGAGGCTGTGTGAGCCTGCCTTGATTGCCCATGCAATAGCTCTACTCTAGAAAATTCTCAGTCCATGCAAGAACATACACATCTTTGTCCTGTTATCACAAGTAGACATTTTCAGAATACCCTGCACATTTCCATTTCAACCACTCCTCAAGTTCTATTCCAGTTGTCAGTCCCATCTACTGGCCTACAGACTCCTCAGGAATGGGGACTAAATCGTAGACATTACTCTGTTCTTAGCATCAAGCTCAGGCCCAGGTACAAACAGATGCTTCATAAATGTTTGTTGATGGCCGGCCAGTGTGGCTCAGTTGTTGAGTGTTGACATATGAACTAGGAGGTCATGGCTCAAGTTGCTGACTCAATCCCCAGTGTGGTGGTGGGAGTACAGATGGCAGCCAATCAATGATTCTCTCTCATCATTGATGTTTCTATCTCTCTCTCCCTCTCCCTTCTTCTTTGAGATCAATAAAAAATATATGTTTATAAAATAAATAAATGTCTGTTGAACCTCTTCAGCATGATTTCTGGTCCATTGTCAGGAAAGATTGCCCATAGATGGGTTGTCAAAGAAGTTGGGATCTGAGCCAGAAGGGGTCTGAGAGGTATTCTTATGTATCTTATTTCGGATCCCTTCAAATCCATACACGGGAGAGTGGATTCCAATCAAGGTTAGCCACGGGCCATGAGCTAGAATAGAGAGTGACAAAGCTGGTGGGGGCAAGATTTATGAAACTTGCCTTTGTGGCTTGGGGCTCTGTCTTCCTGCAAGATAAGAGTGCTGTCCCTTAGACAGGAGTGGTAGTGAGCAGTTCAGCTCTGCCTCCCTGCCTTCTGTCCTCTTCACGCACCAGTTCTCAAGACAATGCTGTTATCGTGCCAGAAAATACAGCCCAAAGCATTACAGATGTCTGGTATGAGCAGAACCCATATTAATGGTTATTGCTTAAAGAAGAGGCATGCTCAGATCTCTTTACTGTGCTCTGGGGAAATACAATTTTTTACTTTCTTCCAGAGACCTAAAAAGATCAGTTAGGTTTGGCCTTCTCAGATGGAGGAGGCTTTTTTAGAGGTAACCGAAATGATAAGCTTGCCATGACCTGAGACACAGCCCACAAATACAGATTTCTTAACAATTAATTGTCATCAGGGCGCTGGTAAGTGTGTAGTCACCCAATTTTCAGTTTGTTGGAGGAACAGATAAGTTAGAGACACTATGTGAAGAATGAATGTAAAGGTGTTTTTTGTTTGTTTTCATTTTTATTTTTATTGATTTTTAGAGAGAGAGGAAGGGAGAAAGAGAAAGAAACATTGATTTGTTGTCCCATTTATTTATGCAGTCATTGGTTGATTCTTGAATGTACCTTGACCAGGGATCAAACCCTCAACCTTAAAGAAATGTTTTAGTGTTTTGGCATGGACTCCAGACTTGCTCCAAAAATCCTAATTTTTTAATGTTTGTTGACAATTGGCTTATGGTTTAATTTTAATTACCTTACCTTTTTTTTCTTAAAAAAATACAAAAAAAAAACAGCTGGCATGGCTCAGTGGTTGAGCATCAACCTATGAACCAGGAGGTCACAGTTTGATTCCCAGTCAAGGCACATGCTGGATCATGGGCTCAATTTTTACTGGGGGGGCATGCAGGAGACAGCCGATCAAATATTCTCTCTCATCATTGAATTTATATCTCTCTCTCCCTCTCCCTTCCTCTTAAAACCAATAAAAATACATTTTTTAAAAATAATAATAATAAATAAATAAACAAACAAAGATGCTTGGTTTTAAACAGCAAGCAGATTATTACTAAAGCACACAAAAACATTTTTTTAAAGGAAGCATGATTTCTTTGTAAGATTTCATTAATTGAAGCAAACTGAAAACTCATTAAATGACATTGAGAATGGCTAGAAAAAAAGTTACCATTTTTGCTTTGGTAGAAAAGGGCCAATTTGAAACACTTCCTGAGAGATACATGCATCCTATCTTATCTTCCCATACTGTTACAACTTGGCCGGTGCCCGCCTCAGCCAGGAGGCCTTATTTCCCTTTGTTTTCCACAAAAAAAAGCAAAAGATCCCAAAGCAATCCAGCACCATTCTGACCATGCCTTACACCACATGCTCTGGAAATAAAATAGCCCCTTCGGCCCTTGAAAAGCATAGCCATCTGTAATCCGTCCAGCTCCCTGCTAGCCAGACGGTCCCTAGCGAGAGACACTTTTAAATTGCTTGCCTTTGATGAAAATGAACCCGCTATCCGTGAAGCATCTCTAAGAAAATAAAGGCGGGCCTGATTCCTGCTATGCAAACAGATATATACAGTAACTCCCTGAATCAGCTTTTTCTCGCCTAAAAATGGAGCTGCTGCCGTTGATTATGATGTCAGAGGGCGAATGTGGACGAGAATGCACTTCTGATCATTAAGATCCTATCAGGTTTGCAAAGCTTCATTCCTACAAGGAGATGAAAGTTCCCTGCTGGTGTAGACACGGATGCTGGTGAACTGAGCCGCAGAATGGTCATGGAAGTGTAGGGATGAGTTTGAAATGACTTCCTGCACGAATGTGCCCATAATGCCAGAAGGGAGAGTACCCCAACCCCATAAAAAAAATCCCATTTAAAAAACAAAGCAAAATACGAAGCATCTCTCGGAACAGGCAGGTGGTGGCTCATACGTTCCCGGGGTGGAGAATGAGCTTCTTGCTTTTAAAAAGCAATTGATTTTATAGGGAAACGTGTCAAGAGCCCTGGTTTTCAAAATGATTCTGTTCGTTGAGTGTTGGGAAATCATACATACTGCTAATTGCCTGGGAAATAGCTGGATTATTTAACTTGGGTTTCCAACCATGGTTAGAAGGAAGCGCCTGGGCCTTTCCGCCTTTCCCATCACAGATGAATAGCTATTTCGAGGCTGCGTCTGACTTAACTCTCCCAGGGGTGAAATCTGCATCCCCTCACTTTGTGTCTAGGGCAGTGGTTCTCAACCTTCTGGCCCTTTAAATACAGTTCCTGATGTTGTGACCCAACCATAACATTATTTCTGTTGCGACTTCATAACTGTAATGTTGCTAATGTTATGAATCATAATGTAAATATCTGATATGCAGGATGGTCTTAGGCAACCCCTATGAAAGGGTCGTTCGACCGCCAAAGGGGTCGCGACCCAAAGGTTGAGAACCGCTGGTCTAGGACATCAGCTACCCTTGTTTTTTAGTTCAAACTCCATGAGTGTCCTAAAATAGCAGTGTGACCTGTCTGTTTCAATGAAGCCCAAATAGTAGATGAGATATAAAATACCAGAGGAGAAACATGTTTCCTGATTTTACCAGCATCCATGCTGAGCTGCCTAGGTGAGCAGGTTCAGGTAGGGTGCTGAGTGTCCATGGGGAGGGGCCAGGGGGGTGTTAACGCCCATGAGTGGTCAACTTTTGGACATTTAGCAGCTTGTCCCTTGCCCTAATTTCATAGCTGAATGCCTCAATCATGTTTAGATTGACTGGAGGTAATGTGGAACCTGAGAAAGGAAATTTGCTTTGGTGTCTTATTTTTTTTCCTCAGTTGTTTCTTCGAGGCACGAATGTGAATGTGTCTCATGTAGAGAATCTGTGTTTGCTTGCCGTATCGGTCCAGTGGAATGAGCCAGAACCCTAGTCCGTGATCAAAGTTAATTGAACCTACCAGCTATGCCTGTTTGTTTCATCAGCCAGTCATTCAAACACATGTCACATGCATACAATAAGCAAATGCAGCTATACATGTAAGAGGAAGTAGACCCTAATAAATGTAAAATGAGACCACTCATGCACCTCTTCCGCCAGGAAGCCTTCCCTCCTCCACTAGGCCAGGGCTTAGCAAATTTTTCCTGTGAATGTCCAGAAAGTAAATATTTTTGGCTTCACCTGTGAGCCACCTATGATGTCTATGACATAGTCTTTTTTGCTTTTACTACCCTTCAAAAATGTGCAAAGCCTTCGTACTTCCGGAGCTAAATATGGTTTGTGGCCATAGTGTGCCAACCTGAAGGCCGAGGCACGTGGCCCTTGTTTCATCGCCCCTTAGCAGCCTCCACATTGTATAGAAAAGAGCTGAACTGTGAATCCTCAGAGAGGAGTCCTTGGAACTTTGCAGGCCTCAGCCCTGGCTAGTGTTCATTTTCCAAATATCCAGTGACCTCCACCCTTCAGTTTCATACTTTGACTGGGAAAACAAGGTCTACACAGAAACTGGTGATGCAACAATTTGGAACACAGTGGGTGTCCTTGACAGGCCCTGGCAACTTGGGCTTTCCGGAATATAACCCCAAGTTGAGAAACAAGTGTTTACAATGCCTTCTTTGTCCTCAAACTCGCTCTAAGGGAGACCTTGCTCTGAGGTTCATTAGCTCCTTATCTGGGGTCTTATTTGTTCTCATTTAACATGCAACTTTTAATCAATAGAATCGCTTTGTGAAAATCAGAACTTAAGAGATGGACAGCAACAGAGAAGGGGAGCAGGTGGTGATGGTGCAGAGCAGAGCAGCAGGCCCAGGAGCAGCCCTGAGATTGACACCTGCCAGCCTGGCCTCGGGGAAGGAGACAGAGTAAATGAAGAGAGATGCCGAACTAGATGAGTGCAGAGCACAATTATGTTTGCTCTTAATAGGTTTTCAGTCATCAATTAAATGTTGAATTATGCTCATTATGCTCTCTTTAAAAATGCAGCCAAATTTAGCTTCCAATTTCAAAGTATTAGATCTACATACACATCATGGTTAAAATTCAAATATGCAGGCACTTGCAGACAGTCAGTTTTGCTTAGCTGCAAAGTTCACTCATTTGGACCCCCTCACATATGAATAATAGGGGATGGAAGACCTTGGCCACCCACCTAGCATGAAGAGCAAGAGCGATGAGCTCAGAGGGCCTGAGCTGGTCCTCCCCTTCCAGCTATGTGAACCAAGCCAGGTCCTTAACCTCTCTAAACCTCAGACTCCTCATCTGTTTAATGGGCACCTTCCCTTAAGGTCCTGGGAGGGCTAGGTAAGATTATCTTGCTTAGATAGTCATATTATTCTGTGATTAGTAAGTAAGCATATTATTACATATTATTCTGTGGTAAGTGAAGTTCTTAACACAGAACCTGGCACAAAATGAGTGCTTAAATAAGCTAGCTACTGGTATTACCATCCTTGTCAGCACTGTTTATGATGGAGTGTGAAAGTGAGTTCGGCACCCACACAGCACTGAAGGGCACTGCGGAAAGGGTGAATGCGGGGAACACACCTGAGGCTGCACCTTGTAGGAGGTGCTCCTTGCCCTGCAGCTCTCAGCCCAGTTCTAGAAGCCAGGCCAGGAGTGAGACAGATTCCCCTGGAACACATACCACCCCCGGACCACTCTGCTTGGTTAGGTTGGGAAAGGCTGTTTTCTAGTAAAAATCTGCCCACGTAATACTACTACATCCGATTGCCCTATGTTCTCCCTAATAATTTGAATTCCTGGCGCCCTATCACATTGTTTTATTCCTAAACAGTGGGAGGAGGAAGGGCGCGTGGGAGTGAAGAGTAACAATTGCGTCTACTTACCTCAGCAACCCAGACCCCTCCTCGGGGAAGAGGAAAGATGTCCATTTTCTCTCCTGAAATTTTCTTTCAAACTGTTCAGCTTCACACTACACTCCATTTTATTAGCCGAGTGTGACTCAGGGAGGTGCAGACATGCCCCCTGGGCCGTCGCCTTTACCAGCAAGGACCTGAAAGGCCTGCCCCCCCCCCTCCTGGGAAACACATCCAGCCACTGATGTAACGCAGAGAAAGGGCTGTTGCCGAGGGAGACACCGGGACGAGGGAATTTGGCTGGAGCAACGGGAAACGTCGGGAGCCTGTGGGCAGTCACCAGACTGACAGTGTGATCCCTGGGAGGTAGCTCTGGCCGCTCTGACCGGGGCTTGCCCACCTGGCTGCCCCTGTCCGCCCTTCCCTAAAGCTGTCCCCATTCATTGGGGACACCGTGCCCACATCGGTGCCACCCGTGTGGCCAAGGCTCTCCAAGCCCAGTGTCTGTGTCCTTGGCCACACAGGCAGCTATTGCAGCAGCTGACCTTGGAGCCTTGGCGTTCCACGCGATCCACTGGGCATCTGTGTGGACGGCTCTGCCCTTGAATCATCCAGGTAGGCAGAACGATGGGCTTTTTATTGACGTTCCCTGAGACTAGAAGTGAAGGAAAGGGGTGGGGAACAGCAAAACAATAGATGGCATGTTCGCTGTGTCCTCATGAGTCATGGTGGGAACGGTCAGAACACCTAGGGACAAGCACGGAGCCAGGGAGAGAGGGGGCCGGGAAGGGGAGGGGACAGCAGACGTGGATCCTGAGTTGTTTGTCAGCGCCTGCGGTCCCCCGGTCGAGTTCTTTGCCCTGTCCCCTTCCTGGGACGAGCCCTTGGAAGCCACAAGGACAGTGTCACTTTCCCTCCCTCCCTGTCCTTTCTGCTAGTTCCCAGCACATCAGCGAGGAACCTCTGGGCTCTAAGGACAGGACCGCTGCGGCTCCCAGGTGCCGGCGCTGCACAGGCAGCTGTGCTAATCACCACACCTGTGTCCGGGTTAAGCGTTGCTATTGGAGATCTTGCTATCCCTTTCCATTCATTCATCCGTTCACCAGCAAGCGGGTATTGCTGCTCCCCCACCCCTTCGTGTGACAGACCCTGGACCCGGGGCTCAGCCCCTCATGCTGGGGGACAAGGCCAGTAAGGAGCAGCGGGTGGGCAAATCCCACCTGTGTGTGGGACCCGGCCCTGAGAGAGAGAGGAGTGAGTGCCACCTGCAGGGGAGGCGCGTGGTCAGGCAGGGATTTCGGGAGGATGTGCGATGTGAAAGACGAGAAGGTGTGTGCCAGCATTCACAACACAGGGGCCAGAACAAGCCAAGGCATCCTCCTCGGCTCCACCAGTCACCAGGCCTGTGCTCAGCGCTGCTGGCCTTCCCTGCATCCCTGCAAGTGCTTTTCCTATAAACCCAGGGCAGCCGGGAGGACTGTCTCCATGTCTGCACTCATGCCCAGATCTCTACCTGACGGGCTGCGCTGTGAGTGCCCTTAGCTGTGCCTTCTAAATACTTTGTAAACTTTGTTTCTTCTGTGTTTTTATTTATTGTTGAGAGGGCAGAGAGAGAGAGAGAAAGAGAGAGATTTCTTGTGCCACATATTTATGTGTCCACTCATGCCCAGATCTCTACCTGACGTGCTGCGCTGTGAGTGCCCTTAGCCGTGCCTTCTAAATACTTTGTAAACTTTGTTCTTCTATGTTTTTATTTATTGTTGAGAGGGGAGAGAGGAAAGAGAGAGAGAGAGAGAGAGACACATACTCTACAGATCTATAGGAGTTGTTCCCTTGAGTTAGAGTTTTTGCCTATTACTAATCTGCACATATAGGAAATGAAATACCTAAAGCCAAGGAGAAGAGAGAGAGAGAGAGATTTCTTGTGCCACATATTTATGTGTTCATTGGTTGATTCTTGTATGTGCCTTGATCTGGGATCGATCCTGTAGGCACCACCCTCTAACCAACTGAGCTACCTGGCCAGGACCCATTTCTTCTTTTATTATGTAGCACTTTTTCCCTCCCAGCATCGACCCCTTCTGCTGTTGGAAATTTCACAAGACAAACAGAAGTTCCTCTTCCTGAGTAGCAATCTCCATTCATGAAAAATGGCCTCGCGTGCAGTCAGGAAGCAGAGCAGGTTGCGAAGCTCCGTAATTTGTTTCCCATCAACTAATAATCTTATTGGGATGAATAATGTAGCGCCGTTAATGCTTCCACGAGGTTATGGATGGCGCTGAGTGTCGGGAGGGAAGCCGGCAGCTCGGGTGGCAAAGCCGTTCCTGCTCCTTTCGCAGGCATCGCTTCTTAAGCGCCTTGCACAGATACCTGAACTTTAGCAAATGATATGCAAATGAACGGAAATACAAAAACTATTAGCCATGTGCTGATGGGATTTTTACACAGAGGTTGGTCCCATTTTGGGCGTTCTTTTTTTTTTCCAGTTCGCTTTCTAAATTATTTTTCATTGTTGAGAGAATTACAGATGCCCCCCCTTCTCCTCTTTGTCCTCTTCCCACCCCCTCCTTCCCTCTGAGATTCATCAGTCTGCTCCATGCTTCCATGTCTCTGGACCTATTTTATTTTTTATTTTTAAGGACATGATATGTCTGTTGAAAACAGACTTTCAAGATTGAGGGCGGGTTTGCTCCTTGTTTTTGAGAGAATGGCCTCATTTCTCTCCCTGAAGTGGCTCCTGCCTTTCCTTCTCCCATTAACACCAAATGAATGTGTCCTGTTCTTTGCATTCATTGAGGAATTTAGTTTTTATTATAGACTAGAGGCCCAGCACGCAAAATCGCACATGGTAGCCCGCCGCTGCTCGCCAACCTCACTGCCCCGTCCACCTGCCCACCACCCCGCCACGCTCACAGCACCACCTGCCTGTTGCCTTGCTTTGCTGCATTCGGAGCCTGTGGGCCGTGGGGGAGGGACGGAGAGGTGCTCAATGCACCTCATGGTGACCGGTTGTTTGATTGTCATCATGGACACTGGCTTTTTATATATATAGATAGAGATAGATTTTTAATTATCACACAGTACAATTGCCTCTATTGTGTGCAGTTCTATGAATCCTAACTCATGGATAGATTGTATAGCCACCACCACTTTCATTACACAGAATAGCCCCATCTCCTCAAAACACTCCCTGTGCTCCCTTATGTAGTCACACCCTCTCCCAGGCCCACTCCCCAGCAGTCACTGATTCCTCCTCAATCCTATCGTTTTGTCTTTTTGAGAATGTCCTATGAGTGGCATCAGTGTGTAACCTTTTGAAACTGACTTGTTCAATCAGTATGGTGCCTTTGAGATGTGCCCACATTGTTGCCAGTACCTATAGTCAACCTTTTCATGCCTGCATAGTATTCCATCGTACAGGTTAGTCCACTCTGCTTGTTTATTCACTTGTTGCAGGGCATCTGGGCTGTCTCTGGTTTTCCATGATTATGAATCAAGCTGCTATAAATTTTCACATGTAGTTTAGAAGGAATACAAGTTTTTGTTTCATTTAGAGTGAATACCTGGGGTTGGGAGTGTCAGGTGATGTGGTGAGTGTAACATCATGGGAAACTGTTTTCCAGCATGACTGAACCATTTAGTATTCCCACCCCAAAGCGTGAGGATTACTACCATGGTATTTGGATTAGAGTTCATGTCTGTCAAAAGTATATTCTAGCCCTGGAAGAGTAGGTCAGCTAGTTGGAGCATCATCCCAATACACCAGGATTGCAGGTTCAATCCCTGCTCAGGGCACATACAAAAATCAACCAATGATTGCATAAATAAGTGGAACAACAAATCGATATTTCTTTTTCTCTCCCTTCCTTTCTCTGTCTCTCAAATCAATAAAATAATAACAATATGTTACAGCATAATACTTTTGTCATGTGCCGATTCTGGTTAATTTCACAAGTCATTTATTTCTTAATGCCCTAACGAGACAGTCCTTAAATTTTTTTGTCAGTTAACTCTTTTTTAAGAAGCATAAAATGTATTTGCCTGCTTTTCTCAATTCTGATTATGGTTTCTTTTTGGTGCAGATTACATGTGTTTTAATTAGAAAAACATAAATAATGGGTGTGTCTTTCTATGGTTCCTGGCATCAGGGTGACTGCTCAGGGGGCTGGTAGATGTGTAGGTAGATTGGACAATCAGAATAAACCCAAATCGTGAAACCTCTTCTAACCTTCCACCTCCATTTTCACTTTATGAATCCAATATCTCATCCTCAGTATGTGTCCAAGGAGTACTCCAGGCCGTGGGTCCTATGGCTGCTTCAGAACCCAGAGTGGGAATTCCCAGTCCGAACCTGGAAATGCAATATGGCACAAGTATTCCCCGTACAAGGTTGGGGACTCCAGTTCACTGTGTTCTGTTATCTAGAATTAAGCATAAAAGACGGTTGCTAAATACCACATTCAGCTGAAGACTCAAATGAACCAAAATGATACAGTTTCTCTACACAGGTAATCATTAACATTTGCGCCAATTTCTCTATGTCCCAGGGAGCACCCTGGTATGCTAACAAAAAGCCTTCTACCCCAGGACATGCATGGATGTAGGCCCAACACAATAGTGAGCTAGCCTCGTGAGATAAACCTGATGGGGAGAGCGTGGGGGGAAATGGTCACGTATACCTTCATGATATGCATAGATGAAAATTTTTCAGAGCAATGTTTTATAATGGCCCTTACAAAATTTTTATACGCGGAGCTGAAACCTGAATGAAAACATATATGGAAAAGTCAAGCATTTTTATAGTTAACAAGGAGGGGAAAGATAGAGTGGAATTTTTATAGCTCAGCAAAGAGGTCAACATAAGATATGACCCTTTCTTTACCTTTGTAGAGGTCAGAGACTCTGTAGCCTCAAAAATCCATGGGACCCAGCAAAAATGCTCAATAATGAATTGTCCAAAGAATGAGCATGTGAACCGATGAAGACATGAGTGAAGGAATGAACCAACAAATGATGGGAAATCGTTTGCCACAGCGAACTGAGCTCATGTGTCCCTGGTTTTGTGTAAGCAATTTAATTGGAGAGAAGGCAAAAGAAATTGTGTGGGTAGAGGTGTCATGTCTTTGGATTTCTCCCAGAAAATAAGCGTTTCTCAAGTGGCTACTTGCATGTGACATTGCCGGGCTCTGTACAAAGAGAGAGCTGTAGAATGAAAACTCTTTCCAGTTGTGTGCCATGTATAGTTTAGAGAGATACGGGAAGATTTAATGGGATAAATATGGCCAACTGGAGTTTTTCAATATACAAAGTACCAGTTTTCACTCAAATGTTAGTCCTAGAGCAGAGCCACCGTCAAATGCCTTATACTTGTCATCATAGCGTCAGAAAGCCCTTGAATTTCATTCGATCCCGTCTATAAAGTCTTTCTCAAGGGGGAGGCGCCCCACATATCTTGCTTTTGACTTGCAAGCTCTCTGCAGAACTAGTTTTTTCTTTGCCACATCCAGTTGTTTTTTGTATCACCAACTATATACACATCACTGAACCAGGATTCACCCTGCTCAGGTAAGTCAGGGGCCTGTCACAGAGATTCTTTAATACAACAGATTCACGATGGAAAGCAAACCACTTCAGGTGGCACAGAAGGCCACCAGAGATCCTGTTAGTCAGGTTTTGGAAATGAAATGTGTCTGTTCCCACATGGGGTGTGTCAGAGGCCCCTGCCATTATTAGTTCTGCGGGGATTTCTGCTTAGATAGCATTTGTTGGCATGTTTTGGTTGCTGCAGGAAGATAAAAATATTGCCACCACTTGCATGAGATAGAGCTGTGTTTTGGCAAGGAAGCCACAACAATGATTTTTCCTTGAACATTGGTCAAGTTTAAGCTTTTGAGATTTGTCTCAAAAGATACCATGCAACAACTCCTTTCAAAGACGTTCATTTCTGTTAGAATTTGGACTGTTATCTAGAATTTCCTTTGACTCCTTTGTAGTTACTGTACTTCTCATTATGTAACTAATTCATTTGATAACCCAGAATTGTGTTTGCTAAGTGTTCCAGGGGCCGAGAATTCGGTAGAGAATAAAATAGCATCCTTGCCTTCAAAATGCTTACTTTCTAGAGCTAAGGGACAATTTTTAACAATGTGATGATGTATGCTTTTGAGAAAAAGGAAGTATAGTAAGGAGAGTGAGACCGCTGAGGATGTCTAGGAAAAGGTGGCTTAAAAGGCGACATTTGACCCTGGCCAGCATGGCTCCGTGGTTGAGCATTGACCTATGAACCAGGAGGTCACAGTTTGATTCTTGGTCAGGGCACATGCTTGGGTTGCGGGCTCAATTCCCAGTCTGGAGCATGCAGGAGGCAGCCGATCCATGATTCTCTCTCATCATTGATGTTTCTATCTCTCTCCTTCTCCCTTCCTCTTTGAAATCAATTTTTTAAAAAATATTTAAAGGTGACATTTGAGCTGAGTCCTGCACATGTTGAAGGCATGAGCCACTCGATCATTTGTGTCCCCAGGCCACGGGCATGGCAAGTGCAAAGGTCCTGAGGCAGAAACCTGCTTGCCTCAGGCCCAGATCCAGCAAAGGCAAGTGAGGATCTGGGCCTTTCATATTTATTTCAATGTTTGTGCTGAGAACTGGGCTTGAACCTGAATGAAAGAGACAAAACTAGGCTGATATTCTGGCCAATCCTATCCACATCCCAGATTTCAACTGTCTTTGTTGTTGTTTTTCCCTCTGCCTGAACCCTTGTTCCCCCAGACACTGGAATGATTCTCTCTGTATTTCCTTCAGGTCTCTGATCAAATACGGTCTTATTGAGAAGCCTTCCCAGACCACACTATTAAAGTGTCAGATAAACAGTGTTAGGGATAGAAATTATTTTCTCCGCTAAATCTAATTATTTCACGAGAGAGATGACTCACTTTCTCTGTTATGGGATTAAGAGTGATCCCATTGGAGATGATAAATACCAGAACATCTCAGGAACCCAAGAAGCCCTGAGAAACAAATTGCTAATTCATGACTTAAACCATCGAAATGTGATGAATTAACTCAGGACCTCGGTGAGTTGTTGAGTGGTGAAGTGCAAGGATAGAGCAACCTGCAGTGTTCATGGGCGAGTGTGAGTAAAAGCAACTTAAAAGCCTTGACTACCATTGGCTGTTCATGCAAAATGGGGGCTGATGTTAAACTGGAATACCGGGATTTGGCAAAACCTGGGCCTTCTGCGGACTGGTTTTCCGAGGGAATAAGAAAATGTATACGAGGTAAAAAATAATAATAATAATAATAATAAAAGCTACTGTGAGGCCCTTCAAATTGCCCACCATTGAATGGTTTCATTTCAGTTGCAAAAAAAAAAAAAAGGTGAAAATAAGGAGCACTGATTATCTTTATGTTCTGCAAGACCTAGAGCTCCTGTAACTCATTAGTAGGACAAAGGAGCCCTTATTCTTAATGGTGCTATTTACCTTTAACATATCTGGCAACAGGAAGTTTTCCAAGTCATTAAATTAATAATCTCTGAATCACAGGGTCTTTTTTATTCCTCTCTTCACACCCGCAAGAGAGAATTCGCTTATTTAGGCAAAAATAAATGACATTTCCCAAGTACTTTCTATTTGAAATGCATTTTCTAAGCACTTTCACTTTAAGTATACTATCTCATTGAACTTTCTTTACCAAGTAGGAATGGTTATTAACAACTTGTGGATGGCGGCGGGGGGAAGGGTGGGGGCAGGATTTTTCTCATCTTTCCCTGCTTAGCACTGGGTACCCCTGCGTTCATGCTACAGAATAAGAAGGGCCGCCCTAACCGGTTTGGCTCAGGGGATAGAGAGTCGGCCTGCGGACTGAAAGGTCCCAGGTTTGATTCTGGTCAAGGGCATGTACCTTGGTTGTGGGCACATCCCAGTAGGAGGTATGCAGGAGGCAGCTGGTCAGTGTTTCTCTCTCATGGATGTTTCTATCTCTCTATCCCTCTCTTTTCCTCTCTGTAAAAAAAAAAAAAATCAATAAAATATTTTTTTAAAAAAAGAAGAAGAAGAAGAGCCAGAAGCAATGTAGTCCTGGGCGGACTTCTTGAGGAAGCTCTCAGATATTTGTTTCCTTGGGTAATTACCTGACTACACGTATGCATGTGTGTGCGCGTGTGTGCATGTATGTGCGCATGCTTGTGTGTGTGTGTGTTTTGAAGGCAGAAAGGGTCTCCTAAGAATATCCCTAGGACCCCCGATACATCCCATCACCTCAGCAGCCACCAGCCATGAAAGCAGATGCAGCTTGAGGTCTGACATTCAGCTGACGTCTGTTTATCGAGTGTGGAGAAACTTTTGTTCCCTCGCACTGTAAGGCACGGACCATGAGAGATTTGGGGAAAAGGTCACCCAGATAGTAAGTAATTCTGCTGAGCTTTGAAGTGAAAATGCCCAGGAACCTCTATTCTGCACTTGCCCTTTGACGGGTGTGCGCGGGACTCACAAACACTGGACAGCAGAGCTGGTGCCCGGCTCCTGCTCGTCAGAGTCTCATCTGGAATCAAAAATCATATTTCATCTTTGTTCCATCGTCTCCCTGTGTTCAGGGAAAAGCACGGTGACCGTCTCATAGACAGAAAGAAAAATTATGAGATACACCCCACGGGAAACCTGACGAGCTAAAGAATGCCATCTTGATGGAAGAAAATCCCTCTTCAAGTTTTATTTAAAAGAAAGAAATATATATAGTTTGGTCTTCAAAAAACATATTACTTTTCATGGGAAGGGAAATATCCAAATTTTGCCCAGCCAATTTTACAGTGAGACCTTGAAAAGCTATGCGATGAGCCAGAATGAGGGGAGTTTAAATTTTTGATGCAATTCTCTGCTCGGGCAAGTGATAATGCAGCTCAAATAACAGAGAGTATTTTCTGCGACAGCGTAACAATCAACATAATGCCTGGGCGTATTAATAATTTCACTCCTAAACTTCTCGATGGGGAGAGCATGGGCCTTAATAGCACTGGCGAGATCCTTGGGGCAATTGAAAAACCCAAAATCATTACTTTCCACTGATAGGCTTGCCTCTCCCCGAGGATGCCTCGATACCAGGGGTAATGCAGATTTATTGAAATGCGCCGGTAGGCGCTGCTCGGATGAGCTCTGCAATGAAATCTCTTTAGAAGGGCTCCTCTCACATATTTCAAGTGGTCTTTTTTCGGCTTTGTCATTTGGAAAGGAGCTAAATGGAGTTGACATTGATCTCGAGTGATACTTTCCTGATGATTTCAGAAAGCAAGAGTGTAAGGAGTATGGGAAAATGATGTGGTACCTATGATTAAAATCCCTTTTGACCTCTCCTATGTGAGAACTTGCCCTATTTGGGCAGAATGGTCCCAAACCTGCAATCGCTGGTTCTACACCCAATTCAAGAGTTCCCTCCTCCCTCCCCCTCCTCTTGTGTGGGGCTCTCTCTCCGCTGGGATTACAGCCATGCCTGCGGCATCAGCACAAGTTCCAGGATCCCTGTGGGGCCTGGAGTGTGCAACAGGCGCTCAGATGGCCATTAATCACTTAACAATCTCCGTCTGAAATATATCCACAGCAGCAGGGTCCCAGCCACAGCTCCTCTGAAGGATCAGTTTCAGGTTGCCGGGGAAAGATGTTTGGGTGTGGTATGAACTCTGAAGTGTTCCCCATCTGAGATCTAGCTGTGCTTCCAGTGGGGCTCACAACAGACATCTTGGTTATAAAAAAAACAAAGGGGGAATCACCATGTATGTGTAATGTCAAGAATAGGCGAATCCACTGCAGACTGAAGGGTCCTGGGTTTGATTCCAGTCAAAGGCACATGCCTGGGTTGTGAGCTTGATCCCCAGTGTGGCGGGGTGCAGGAGGCAGCTGATCAATGATTCTCTCTCTCACTGATGTTTCTATCTTTCTCTCCCTTTCCCTTCCTCTCTGAAATCAATAAAAATATTTTTAAAAAAGAATAGGCAAATCCATAGAAACAAAAAGGAGATTACTGTGTGCCAGGAGTTTGGGGAAGGCGGGACTGGAGAGGATACTAATGTTAAGGAGTTTCCTTGAGGGGTGATGAAATGTTCTCCAATTGGGTAGTGGTGATGGTTGCACATCTTGGTGTATATACAAAAAAACAAAAACAAAACCACTAGAATGTGTACTTTAAAAAGCTGAATTTTATTACATAGTAGTAAAGCTGTTATAAAAAGAAAAAAAAGAATAGGTGATCAGGAAGAACCAGGGAAAACAAACTGATAAAAACAGAAGGGATGAGAGTCGAGTTCCCTGTGTCCAGCTGTCTCCCTGTTAAAGAACCCTCAAAGGGCAGTAAGAATTCACTGAATTAAGCTGAAGGAAGACCCATCAGATTTCAGCAAACAACTGGAATGCTCAAAGAACAGAGGCAGAGACCTGCTCTGGCCCTTCTCCCCGGAGGCCCTCCAAAAGTAATCCCCAGGAGTGTAAGTTGTTCACTCACCTGTTTGATCATTCATTCATTCAGTCAGTCATCTACTCATTCATTCCTTCATCCACTGGGTACTAGTTCTGTGCCAGGCACTGCAGCCTTGCACTGGGGATAGAAAAACAAGAGTGGCAGGCTCCTGGCACTGGGTGAGTCCACAATGTAGCAGGAAAACAGGAAAGCCCAAAAAGAATATGAAACCATGTGCCAAGGGTTATACAACGGAGATGTGCCCAGTGTGCCCTTGAGAGGGGCACAGGTGTATCACAGTTAAACACAAAATTCAAGGAAGGAAACATTATTTAACCTTCCTGCACCTCAATTTCCTCATCTTTAAAATGGAGAATAATATTTGCTTGGAAGGTTATTATACGTTTTAAATGAGGTGAGATATGGCGAGTGCTTAACACAGCTGGTGCTTATTCAGTGAGGGCTGTTTTGAGATGATGGAAGATGTCCCTCCAAACCCTGGTGTTTTAGGAATGCAGGTGGAGCCGACCACATCTTGGTTTCTAAGCCTGCAAATAATCGCACCTTACGACTGCAGGCCTTGCAGCATGGATCTGTGTCCTTGAGAAAGCACTTGGAAGGTTTTCCTCTGAGGTCATATATTTTGTGGAAGCAAGAGAACAACAAATCATTGCTTATGAGTGAGCACAGCCATTTCCTCCGCTGGCGCTCTGTGCTGGCTGAGGGGGGCCTTTCCATCCAGAAAAGCCCCCTGCTCCAGAACTGTGCAGGCGGGCAGTGGATGCGCTGGCCAGAGCTGTGGCCTCGGGCCTGGAGATGAGAAAGGAGACATGACTTGGCCCCTTCTTCTCCTCCCTTCTGAGCCATGGGGAAAGGCTGCAGCTTGTGACAATAGTGGCCAGATCTGACAAACACTGCAGACCAGCCAACGGCCCTGCCAAGCCAGCAATACCGTACGTTGGTCAGTAATCCTATATAATAAAAGGCCAGGGACCATAAGCATAACAACCAGAATGACCGCTCAACCAGTTGCCATGAGGTGCATTGACAACCTCTCAGTTTACCCCCCCGCCCCCACCCTGGCCCTCAAGCAGTTGCGGGCAGGGCGGCTCATGGCAGCGAGCAGGAGGGGCGACAAGCAACAACAAGCGGCAGCCAGCTATGGGCGCACAAAATTGTGCGCTGGGCCTCTAGTCAAAAAATAAAAGCCCATTCCTTAGGAGATAAATCATTCCTTAGATATCAAGACAGGGAAGAAGGAAACAAGCTGAATCTCCAAAGTGCCCAGTACGTAGGAAACTAATCAAGAAATCTCTTTCCATCTGCAAACACAGGAGAAGGCTGAATCTGGACCCACCTCTCCATCCCCTGGTTTTTGGCAAAGTACCTTTTGCCAGAGCAGGGAGGACAGCTGGGACTGAGCTGGAACCCAGTGTGCCCTTGTGTCTGCCTCTGGCAAACCTAACCGCTAACCATCCCTCTGCGAGCCAGCGCTGCAGCTCAGCTCGAAGCAGGAAGTTTAAGGAGGGCCTTGGGGGAAGGCGCAGGAGAGGGACCACACTGCAGTGTGGTGGTTCTGGCCTATTTCTCCCAACTCAGGCAGCACTGGGAGGTGCAGAGATTGGAGCCAGGCAGTTCCCTCCAATTTCGTGCAAGATTTGGTTCTGCCATTTAAGCAAATGTGCAAAGAAGTGGATTGAGACAGTTGTCCTCTGTATTTGCAAGGGCACGGATGCACCAGGGCAGGGCCTGGTTCTTTGCCTGTGCGAGTGCATCCTGCGGCCTGGTGCTCCTTTGCATCTGGCAGAGTGGGGAAGAGACCTCGGGGTCGAATAGCAGCTCTACCTCTTACTAAGCCACATGACCTTTGGTGCCTTACTTGACCTCCCAGAACCTCACCTGCTGGATCTGTGAAATGGGGATGATAGCAGAACCTGCCCCACAGGAGTGCATGGGAGTACATTGAAACAATTGATGTACAGCACTTAGCCCAGGACCAGGCACACAGGGAGAGCTTAACTCCTAGCAGAGGTTTCCAATAGGAGTGTTGTGTAGTGATGAACATCGATTGCTTTGCTTATGGGAATGAAGCAGTTCTCAATCCCAAGTTTCGTTCCCACAGGCTCTTCCAGAGACGCTCTGGAGAATGCCTGTCTTAATGCCTGGGCCGTGTCACTTAGCCACTGTGCCCTTCTGCAGAAAATCTGAAGGTGGCGATGGGGTCTGAAGTTGGCAATTTTGCCTCCATATGTTGATTTGATCTCATCCTACAAAAAGCTGCCACTCAAAGAGCTGGGAAAACGAGAGTGCCCCAGGAGGTACGCAGCATTTGCCCCAAAGCCGTAGTTGTTGTTGCTGTAATTACTATGATTCCTGTTATTAATTATAACACAATAACATATGATAACATTTATTAATAGCTTGCCGTGTGCCAAGAATTGTGCAAGCTTCTAATAGATAGTCTCATTTGATTCTCCCAACAACCAAATGAGAGAAGTACAGTTATTATACCCATTTTCCAGATGCAGAACCTGGCTCAGGGAAAAAAAAAATTCGGAGCTTTCCAGAGGTCACCCAGCTAGTAGGTGGCCGAGCCCAGGTTCAAAGCCGACCACCAGCCTGGCTATCTGCAACAGACTCTTCTTAGCTCTCACCAGAGGCTGTTATTCTTGAAAATCCTCACCTCTAATTTCCTCTGGCTCCCATTCAAGGTCACATTTGAACAGGGCGTCCTGGTGCCAGTTTTCATCAACCAGAGCCTGCAGAGTCTCTGCCAACAGCATCCCACATGTAGCATCTTTAAATTGCTGTCAAGATAGAACTCGCTCCATAGACATGATTTGGTAGAAGGCAAAGAGTTTGTGGTTAATTCATCATCTCAGGGTCTGAGGGGTTGAAAAATTTAAAGACCAACATTTGGCATGGCTTCTTTCAATGAGTGAATTATTAGCAGTCAGGCAGGCCTCAACTTTTTATTCTGTCATACCTTTTATGATCATTTTTAATCTCTGGGGAAAAAAATTGGTGTGGACGCTAGAGTAAGACAAGGGTATCTAAGTTTATCCCTGCCCTCTCACCCACGTGCCTCCACCCCTATACCCCAGCCCCTTGGCAAGGGTAGGCCCAGCCTAAATGCCTCCCTCAGCTGTTTATTTAAGAAGATGCAATAACAATGGCCAATTATAAAGAATCTACTCCCTCAGCTCCAAAGAAAATCCTTTCTTTATACGTTACTTGCAGTGTGGGTGTGGGTTGTTTCTATAGGCTGTTAGAACACCGCTAGTCTAGTCAACACAAGAGTTGCTACTCCAAGATTTTCCAGTCCCCACATCTAGCTTTGTTGGACTTGATATTGTTACCCAACAAAGAAGCACTGCTTTATCTTTCTTAAGACTCCACTGTCAACCTATTGACATTTAGGAAGAACAGAGTATGTGAATGGCATGCCTGTCGAAATCAAAATTTCTGGCAACTCCCCCACAACGGATCTAAAAACACAGAAGTAGAGATCATTCAGGCAAACAAGACCAAACAAGCATACAGGATGTATTAAGTGCATATTCAAATGTTTAGATTGTCAATAGACAGGAAGCACCTTGTCCACACTTGGACTTACCTCTGCTGGGTGCCTCACCTGTCCCACCCTGTCTTTTCACAAAGGACCGATACACAGCTCCTTCTCCCTAGGACAAAAGTCACCCAGTCCCTAAAATAAGTCCCAGGTTCTCAGCTCAAGGCATCTCAGGTGCACTATCACAGGTTAGCCCCGCGATTTTAATGACAGTTGCTGCAAATGGCATACTGATTAGGTTGATACTATGTAAGCATTTATGTGACATAGTTATTCGTGGCTCAATTGCATTATTATGTGATTTCATATTTATGAAATAGAAGAACCATTAATAATATGCACATTAATTAAACCCAAGAAATGTGTGAAACACAGAGTGGCCGTGAAGGTTCTGGGTTACTCCTTCTGGTTTCACCGTAGATCAGGGGCCTCCGTTGCCTTGGAGAAGGGCATTTTCATGTAGTTTGACTCTGGGGAAAGCAGTAAGCATGTTGCTGCCACTGTTTGTATTTCTGGAATGGAAAGCCATCCCATCCAGCAAGCACATGGGATGGCTGTAATGAAAACTGATAAACACAAGTAGTGCCTGAGATCAGCAGTCGTAGCAGAAGTGTTATCATGTCAGGGATACGTTATCCACTTAGAATACTAAGGGGCCCAGGTTAAACCAGCAGTCGAAAGCACAGATGCCACCCTAGTGGGTTTGGCTCAGTGGATAGAGCATCGGTCCACCGACTGAAGGGTCCTGGGTTCGATTCCGGTCAAAGGCATATACCTAGATTGCAAGTTGGATCCCAGCCCTGGTCGGGAGCATGTGGGAGGCAACCAATCTATATGTTGCTCTCACATTAATGTTTCTCTCTCTCTCTCTCTCTCTCTCTCTCTCTCTCTCTCTCTCTCTCTCTCTCTCCCTTTCTCCCTGTCTCCCTTCCACTCTCTAAAAATGAATGGGAGAAAAATATCCTCTGGTGAGCATTTACTAAAAAACAAAGATAAGGGGTTGTTCAGGTTGGTGGCAGAGCAGAAAAACCAAGTGAGGGTGTTCAGCTCTATCCAGTTGCTGCCGTGAGAGAATACAGAGTCAGTACTTCTGTTCCTTTTTTATTTTCAAGAGAAGTCAGGAAACCAGAACACTGAACAAAATCTTGACTTTGAATTTTTGACAATACCCACCTTGGGGCAGCCGCTGTGTGACTTCTGCCCTCGATAGACCAAGTTTACTTCCCCTTTGCAAGTCTGCAGCTCTGTCTTGTCTGCCCTTTCATTTCCAGAAGAACTGAGTGGTGTTCCATGGACATGTTTTGGGGGAACATTCCAGCCATCGTGTAGCATCTTTCACAGTTTCCATTCATCCTTCCCCTCTCACTTTTACAGCAACCCTCCGGGAAATTACTGCTGTTTGCACTGTTTGGCAGATGGGTATGCTGAGAATTAAAGAAATGAGGTCCTGGGCCCAGGTTCACACATCTTGAAAGTGGCAGACCCACGCCTTGAGCCCACCTCTTCAGATCTGACCTCCTAACCATGGCTGGATGCTGCCCCCCGCCCCCCCCCCACCAGGCACTCCCACATCACCCCACATAGACCCCAGTGGTGGCATTTGGCACTCTGCATCGTAATATCTTCCCCTTCTGTCTCCTGTTCCTAATTGAAAAAGATGACTTTGGGATAGATAGATAAATGAGCAGATGTAATCAATGTCACAGTGGAAATGAACAACGGTAATGAGGAGACCATCTTCCAATGCGGAGGACGTTGGGTAATTTTTGTGGTTCTCACAATAATTTGATTTACTTGCAGCGAAATGGCATGTTGCTCCATAGGAGGGCTGGGTGAGTGGAGAATTATGGATGCTTTCATCCTCCGGATTCTTCTTTCCCCATCTCCCCCAGGAAGCTCTTGGCCTGCTCTGTAGGAGAAGTGCAGAGAGCTGGACTCCCCCGGTGAACTGGAAAACGCACCTTCCACTTCCTTTGGAACGTGCCAGGTCGGCGCTTGCCTCCCCCTCAGCCTCCCCCAGGGTTGTATCATCAGCGGAAAGCCAACCACAGGAATCCCACCCACACAGAGCGCAGATGGACAGAGAAGGGCCACACAGGCTGGAGTGGGCAGAGCAGCCTTAGCTCGGGGTGCACAGACAGGAAGCAGGCAGGTTTCGGTGTCTCATTTAGTGAATTAAATGCCTCACACAGCCTCTTTGTACTTTGGGAGAGTGTGTGGTCTCCAGAGCTGGAGAGGGGGAGCCAGAGGCAGAAGGAGATGGAAAGTTAGGGCTTGGGGGCCAGGGAGGGAGGTTCTCACTTGCACACTGATTCATCTCATCTTCCCCAGGCAAGTCTCATCATTATCCACCTAATGGAGAATAATGACACCACTTGGATGGGCGTGGGGGGGTGGGGGCTGGTGAGAGAGGTGTGCGATTCATTAGCCGTGAGTGAGGGGTTTGGCCAGCATCTCTGAAGGATCGTGATTACATCATTTCACCCCCTTTTCTCACCTCTTTCCACTAATATGAGACAAATGCTAAATAACTATATAATAATACATTACTAGACAGAAAATATAATAGCCTGCTACAGCTATGAAACTCCCTCAAAGATATATTTAAAATGTCACCGTGCATAGTGTAAAATGCGAATTACAGGTTCATTTGGAGGACGCGATTTAAAATCCGTACAATTGTACAGTGGCATTTCCCACTGGGTTTGCGCTTTAGTTGTCTTTCTCTGAACACCAAAAAATAAAAATAAAAAAAAAATCCTTCAAGTAATTTCGGCCCAAAGATGCAAACTTCGAGGCCGTATTTTCCTTTCCTCCGTATTTTCCTTTCTCGTTTTCATTGGCCAGGATGCTCTGCAAACCTAGTATCTTCTTGACACGTTGTCTTTTCCTGGGGATGAGTCTGCAGGCATCACAGAAGCCACGGGGTGTAGATTACACCTTTTGGAGATGTCGCCCGGCCACAGAAGGATACAAGTAGTTGAAATGTGTGTCCAATTGCTAGCTTAAATGACTTGAGCCAACTTCTTAAAGCCAGGACAGCAGGGGCCGAGGATTTTAGAAGTTGGCAGGGGCCAAAAATGACAAGGCTGGGCAGTCACCTGCGGAGCTGCCAACCCTGACTGGAGGCTTCAAAACATAAACTTCCTCAGAGGACACAAATCAAAAGTCATGTTTCCGCAGCCCTTAAAACCAACTCATAGGCTTCCGTTGCATCGTGCACCACTTTGATTCTGATCCTGCTTAACATAGCTCATTGTGTGGATCGAGCGTGGGTTGCTCGGAAAACCCTGAGCGGGTTGTCATATGTGGTCATAGTTACAAGGGACTTCGTACAGGGGTGGAGCTCTCCTTTGTGTGTGTTTCCTGCACGGAGGGGGATTTCAAGGTTGGGAAACAGGATGCAGTTTGGAGTCAAAGGTCATGGCTTGAAAACATCAACCCTGACCCTCGCTGGAGAAGAGTCCTCAAGGTTCCTCTCTCAGAGGAGAGATGGCATCAACCCGCTGGTTTGAACGGGCTCCCAGGTGTGTGGGTGTTGACTCCTTACAGATAAAAATGTATCCATATATGTGGACACACATATTTTTAGTTAATTGTCAACCTTTATTTTTTAAGTGGGAAATTTTATCTCAAAATCTAGATCATTCATTTTCTTAGAAAAACTAGATCTGCCCCTTGAGCCCTAATCCCCTCATGGCCACGTGGGCCTGGGCCTGAGTGAGGGCTGCCCCTACCCTCGCTGGTTCCCCTCCATCTGACAACTGGTCCATGTCAGGTCCTGCCTGACCCCTACAGGTGTTCAAATTTGCTTCTCCGTGGCTCAGAGTGTGCCATGTTCTCATTGTCTTTAGAAGAAGGAAGCCATTTCACAGAATGTGCACGGTCTACTGTTTTACCAGGAAATGGAACGGGGACTTGTCACAGGTATGATCGGCCTTGAACTTGCCATGCAGGATTAATATATTTCAAATAACTCCACCGGTCAGCCTGCTTTTGCTAACCGACTTTCTCATTCTTCACTTGATGCCAATGGAAAAAGGCCAATGGAAACACGTTATTATTAGTAACCCTGGGATGCTTCACGTGGTCTCAGCTCTCTCTAGTTTGCAACGTTCAGCAGCCGCCAACATACTCACTTTGGTTCCAGGCTTTCCTCCCCAGGTTTGCAGAGTATCTGCGGCTGTAACCTGCAGTCACTGATGGTCGTTTCTCCTTTCTCTTTCCAGGCCCTCCGAACCACAGCCAGTCCACTCTGAGGCCCCCTCTGCCACCCCCTCACAACCACACGCTGTCCCATCACCACTCGTCCGCCAACTCCCTCAATAGGAACTCGCTGACCAACCGGCGGAGTCAGATCCACGCCCCGGCGCCCGCGCCCAATGACCTGGCCACCACGCCCGAGTCCGTTCAGCTTCAGGACAGCTGGGTGCTAAACAGCAACGTGCCGCTGGAGACCCGGTAAGTCCCCATGGCCGATCATGCCCGTGTACCTACCTGAGCCACCCACACTGAGCCCCTGGGTGGCTCTGAGGTGCAGTGGGGGAGGAAATCTTGGCATAAATAAATGAGGCAAGTCTACCGCCTCTTGGTGGTTCCCTGGGGAATTTGACCCTGGATGGTAGGGTGATAGGTATTTCTCTGTTCACACGTGTTTCCTTTCGATGCTTGTTTACTCTCTTAGCTCCTGTGTACCGAACTAATAGAATTAGCATAACATATTTTTCCTCAGAGGCTCATGGGAAACATGCTTATAAGGATATATTGACTGAAAGCTACTGATAAATTATGCATTTGGCCTTTCTTGAAGTAATAAATGAAGACTCATTTGAAATTAAGTGTTTTGGGAGACCTTGAGAAACAATCCCTGATTCCAGACTGACGGAAGTATAGTTTTAATTTATATTTCATCCAGCAAGCGGTCTCGCTTTAATCCCTCCCGTATACACTGGTAGCCCGAGGGGCAAACAGTAATGTGTAAAAACAAACAATAGAAAAGGGGGCCGCGCGCATGTTGGGAGGGGAGAGTTTCAAAGTGATCTTCAGGCCTGGCTCTGTTTGGGTTTGCCTTGGCTTCTGTCCTTTTCTCACTTCTGGTCTTCCCAAGTGTGCCCCCCTTCAGGGCCTGGAACAAGGGTCACAGCGCGGCTGCAGGGATGTGATTGACAGCGAAGGCCACACGTGGGTGGGCCAGGCCTTGCTGCTCCCTCCCCGGACACCTGCATGGATTCTGTGCTCACGCTGTTATGGTTTCCTTGTCTGGAAGAATCACAAAGACTGAACAGAGAAAGGGGCTAATTCATAGGGACCCTTTCAAAAGTTCTCACACGAGTTTTGTTGGTGTTTTCTTCTTTAATATGTTTTTATTGATTTCAGAGAGGAAGGGAGAGATAGAAGCATCAGTGATGAGAGAGAATCATTGTTTGGCTGCCTCCTGCACACCCCCTACTGGGGATCATTTGCCCTGACCGGGAATGGAACCATGACCTCCTAGTACCTAGTTCATAAGTGACACTCAACCACTGAGCCACACCAGCCAAGCTCTAACTGGTTTTTAGACTTTTTTATTTTCAATTTAATACTAGCTTTAATGAGGGCACATGTAATAATAGTCTTAACTGCAAAAATGTTAGCCACATTTAGAAAAAAACTAACTAGGAATATAACTATGTATTTCTCAATGTCAAATGACAGAATACTAATTCTTTTCTTGTAAGTTACTTAGGTTTAAGGAAAGATAGATATAACCTGTAATTTTTTTGGTAACAACCATTGACTTTTCTGTGCTGACATGAAAACAAGGTTACAAGCCATAGATTTTCATGTTGTTTGTTTGTTTTGTTTCTTTGTTTTGTTTCACGTCAGCCACATCGCCTTTAATAGGAAAGGTCCTTTTTGTAACTGAGGTATGTAATTGACATATAATATCATATTAGTTTCAGGCATACAACAGAATGATTTGATACTCATATGTATTGTGAAATGATCACCACATTAAGTCTAGTTAACATCGGTCACCATAACAAAGTTGTAATAAAAAAATTTCTTCCAATCAACTTTTAAATTCTACTTTCTTAGCAACTTTCAGATCTGCAACACAGGAAGCTGGTACCTTTTTACCCCCTTCACCCATTTCTCCCACCCTCCATGCTCCCGCTCTGGCAACCACCAATCTGCCCTCTGTATCTATGAGTTTGGTTTTGTTTTTATAAGATTTCACGTATAAGTGAGGTCGTAAAGTATTTCTCTTTCACTGTCGACTTATTGCACTTAGTATAGTGCCCTCAAGATCCATCCACATTGTCACGAATGATAAAATTTTATTCTTTTTTTATGGCTGAATAGTATATTGTTTCTCATCTGTAATATTTTTTGTTTTAATAAGGCCGTGAGCATTAATATGTTGTACACCATCGTCCCTGTCGTCACTCCAAGTTTTATAATATTTTATTTTCCGACAGTTATAGGTAATTCTTAATCATGCCCACAATCTTCATCTCTAAGGCTTAAAATATGTGAAGTCAGTGGAAACCATGCATATATTACAGGTTAGCAGTAGACGTAAACATCTGCACTGATTTAGTAACCCTCTAATAAACCGCTTTGCTGGCTGGTTTCCAGGCTGACGCTGCCTGGTCCAGCAGGCTGTACGCAGGGTGTCTCCATGGTCGATGGTCTTTAGGCCGGATCAGACTTCCTGTCTTTTCCTCCTTGTATTTAGTAACTGCCATAGACTTTGTTGGGCACGAGTCAGCCAGTTTTTACATTGACAGACTGTTGTTTGGAAAAACAGTTTCTGGACATAAAGGCTACATAGAGTGGACTAGATGAAGAAGGCGATGGAGGCAGAGAAAGGCAGGGAGAAATGTAACAGCTGTTGGAGATGAAGAAAGCAGAGAGGAAGGAAGCGGACACTATCCCCATGAACAACCCGTGTTTGTTGTGCACTTTGCATGTGCAGGACCCAAGTGCTCTGCATGCCTGTCTCCGTCAAGCCTGACAGCCATCCAGTGGGGTCCGAAGGAACCATTATTATCACCCTTTTAAATATGTGGAGTCTAAGTGTTATAGCGGCAAAGTCATTGCTGGGAGGTCTTGGGCTTCAGGGAGATGGTAAGCTAGGAGCCATCGTGGATGGCCCTCTGGTGGCTCCACGCATGTCTGACAGGTGAATAACCACACACCTTCGCTGGCCGCCCTCACTGTTACATGTCCAGGGCAAGCTCCATCCGAGCGGTTGCTCCTCACAAAGATTTCCCCCTTGGCAGTAAGACCGAGTGTGCTCACACTGCCTCCCGTCTCCCATTGGTTTCCCCGCTGCTTTATTTTGAGTCACTTGTACTTGTGTTCTCTTGACGAGGATCTAATGGAAAGGACCGGCAAGGCCATGCCTGTCACCTTTCTGTTTTAAGTTCTGCTAGATGTGGGCTTCTTAAGGATGATTTTGGAGGAGGCAAGTTGAAGACAGAGCTTGGGGAGCAGATAGGATTGCTGAAACCTGTAAGCCTAGCAGAAGGAGAAAACCTCTTCTGCTCTTTGGTCAGGACGTTCAAGGTCCCAGGATTAGAGAACGCGAGGCCATTGGGATGGAGTTATTACCAGAAATCAAACATGGGATACAGAAGTCAGCAGATAATTAAAATGCTGTTCATGGAACTGAATACATATAACATGGATGTGCCACTGGTCTCATGTTTAAAAACTTTGGCAGTAAGTCATAGGATTATTGAGCTTTATGTTTCTCTTTTCGGTGTCTGATTCATTCGGTGTCTTATTAGCAAATATTTACTGAGTCCCTCATGTTATACCCAGGGCTATGTTAGGTACCGGGGAGATAATGATCAAAACGTGTATCCTGTCCTTCAGGGTTACAGAAGCTACAGGAGGAGAAAGGTACATGAACAAAAGGATAGTGTAGTGTATACAATAAACGGAGTGTGAGAAGTGAGGAACTCTCTCGGGATGGTCAGGAAATGTTTCACAGCCGAGGGGCTGTTTGAGCTGGGTTTTGAAGGATGAGTAAGAGTTTACCTCATGAATAAGTAGGAAAAAAAACCCTCAAAATTGTAGCATATTATTTGTTCCCATTCCTCACGGGCTTTTCATATAGTCTTGGAAACTGTAGAAGTGAACAGATCCACTCATTCAAATGCTGAGGCATTGTGAGTTTAAGAGTCATTTTCTTACTCACAGAAGGAAGTGTAGGCCTGGGAGCTCTGGTTTTAGGGGCATGCTGCCGTACCAGGATTCCCATTCGAATAAGGACTGAGTACCGCGTCCAGGAGAGAAAACCACCGAAGGCAAGACATCGTGGAGGCTGGTCACAATGTAGTCATCAATATTGAAGACGCAGTGGACCTTTACCCACAGCTTCCCCACCTCCACGCTCCTGCACACAGACTTCTGGCGTGATGGAAGGATTTCATAACCTTGCACTTGATGACAGAAGCCCGCCACCCCCAGAGACTCCAAGCCAAGTCCAGTGTTGTTTTCAGGCCCGTGAGGAACAAGCCCTTGCCGCTCTGTGTTGTTTTTTATGTTCTGTCCGTCTTAATGAGGCATGTCAGATCTCTGGGCTGGGCTTCTCCCGTCGTTTTCCATGACAAGTAGAATTAGAGGTGCTGATTGAGGAGGCATGGCCAGATAAATGGGACTGTGCAAATGAGGAATTTTACACACGACAAAGCATATAAGGAAAAGCTCTGTATCGCTGTGAGTCATATAAGTAATGCGGATAAATGTCTGTTACCAGAAGTAGTCAGTCCATGTACTAAACCATTATCTAATCCAAGAGAAAACACAGGGGCCAGAGGAACTAATTGCAAGAAGTCTGTTCTGTCTTTTGTAACGTGCTACGTAACAAAATGACCCTGCCCATCCTCTTCCTCTCGGCCAACCCACGGGTCTTAGCACATAGTCCACATGCGTGTTTGGTGGATGTCACCTCGCTCCCCTTCCTCTCTTGCGAGGGTCAAGGGCAGGAGTCTGCATGGCCCGCTGCTGCCTGGGGGGTTTCTGAAGTCAGCACCTCTCATCTAAAACAGTAGGAAGTAGCTCAGCGACAGAGCCTTCCTTTTCTTCTTGTCTGCATTTTGCTGAAGCAAGCTCTCCCTCAGAACCCGTCTCAGCAGCAGGGCAGGAAAGAGAATTCGTAAGCAGGACGAAACCTCCGAGTTTCCTTTCGCCCTGAAATACAAAAAGCCCTCATTTTCATCGTCAGGATCCTCAAGCTTACAAACCGGTTTGCAAGTTGCTTTTTAAGATGGGCATCCAGCCTGGCTGGCATGGCTCAGTGGTTAAGCATTAACCTAGAAACCAGGAGGTCGAGGTGCAATTCCCTGTCAAGGCACATGCCCGGGTTGTGGGCTCCCTCCCCAGTGTGGGGCCTGCTGGAGGCAGCTGATCAATGATTCTCTCTCATCATTGATGTTCCTCTCTCTCCCTCCTTCTCCCTTCTTCTCTGAAAATAATTTTAAAATATATTTTTAAAAATAATAATAAAAAAATAAAGTTCATCCATGATCCATTCAAGAAACACCTATGAGAACCTACTATGTGCTGGGCACTGAGGGCTTAACAATGAAGAAGAAAAGCAAAGCCTTTCCCCGACAGAGATTTAAGGACGAATATAGACAGAGCGTGAGTGAGGGACCAGACAGGTGCCCCACACTGAGACATGTAGTGAGTGCTCTGTGAAGTACAGAGAAACCAGACCCATGGGAAACTGGCATTTGAGTAGACCCCTAAGAATGAGTCGGTGTTCATTAGCCTTACAGAACATTCTAGGTGAGGGGAGGGAAGACGCCAGGAAGGGAAGCAAGCTGAGAAGGTGGCAAGGGCAGGATGGCGCAGGCTTGGGGTAAGGACGTTGGACTCTACCCCCAGAACAGTGAAAAGTCACTGAAGCATTTGAAACAGGAGAAGGAAATGCTAACATTGTTTTGTTTTGTTTTTAATGGTGGTAGCTGCCAGGTAGTAAGTAGATGGAAGGTGTAGCACGGCTCAAGGTCTGGTCTGGAGGTGATTGCGTGGCTGAGATGCAAGGTGGTGTGTTGTGGCTCCCAGCAGGAGCCCCGCAGCTGCAGTGGCCGGAGCTGTGTGGCTTTCTCCGACCACTGAGGCAGGAAGGTGCACACTCCCAGGGGTGAGGCCTCTGTTGAAGGAGGATCAGTGGGAATGAATGATTGCCAGAACTGGGAGCTGTGGGCGAGGTGGGTGTAAGCGCAAAGACCAATGCTTTTGACGTAGGGGCGGGTGGATAGCGATGTCATTCGGAAAACGAAAGTTCGGTCTTAGACATGCGCAAATATGAGGCAACAAGAGAACTTAGCACAGCTGTTATTGGCCAGGCGTATTTTGATTCAAAAATAATAGTTGTAACACACAAATCCCTGCATTTACAAATAATAGCGTATTTGCTGCATCTGAAGCTCTCAGCAATTGATTTTTCTCTTTTAAAAAAATCTCTTGAGAAATTTTATTCAATTTAACGGTTATTCTACATGGTTGTACAGGTCTGTGAGTCACAATCCTTCTGTTTTTTTAAATTTATCTTTATTATTGAAAATATTACAAATGTACCATTTGTTTGTTTGTTTTCCCATTGACCCCGTCCACCCTGTATTCACCCCTCCCAGGCCTTTGCCCCTCTATTGTCGTGTCCATGGGTTATGCATATGTGCATATAAGTTCTTTGGTTAATCTCTTCCTGCCCCCTCCCCTTCCCTCTAAGAATCCTCAGTCTGTTGCATGCTTCCATATCTCTGGCTCTATTTTGTTTGTCATTTTC
>NW_006292696.1:14137680-14160297 GCF_000327345.1 Myotis davidii
CTGTTGCAAAGGGTAAGATGTCCTTCTTTTACAGGTAAGTAGTAGTCCATTGTGTAGATGTACCACACTTTTTTATCCACTCATCTGCTGATGGGCACTTGGGTTATTTCCAAATCTTACCTATTGTAAATTGTGCAGGTATGAACATAGTGGTGCATATATTCTTCCTGATTGGTGTTCCAGGTTCCTTAGGATATATTCCTAGAAGTGGGATCACTGGGTCAAATGAGAGTTCCACTTTTCATTTTTTGAGGAAATTTCATACTGTTTTCTTCAGAGGCTGCACCCATCTGCATTCCCATCAGCAGTGTATAGGGTCCCCTTTTCCTCACATCCTGGCCATCACTCGTCTTTTGTTGATTTCACAACCCTTCTTGTCAAAAACTTTTTGTTTGACACTTAGTTTTACATGCATGACCCCATTAATCCCTCTGGCCCTATGCTAGTTGTACATTACTATCCCTATTTTTAAAAAATATAAACTGAGGCTCGGGAAGGTTAAGTGACCTACACATCTCCAAATACGCCAGTGGCATAATCCCTCTTACCCTATGCTAGGTGTACGTTACTATCCCTATTTTTACAAAATATAAACTGAGGCTCAGGAAGGTTCAGTGACCTACACATCTCCAAATACGCCAGTGGCAGAGCTGGGATTTAAGCTGCCTGATTCCAAAGGCCATGTTCTTTTTTATTGTTTTGGTTTTTTTTATTTGAGAGAGAGAGAGACATTGATTTGTTGTTCCACGTATTCATATATTCATTGATTGATTCTTATATGTGCCCTGACTACCGGGGCCTGCCCGATTCCCAAGGCCATGTTCTTTTTTCTTGTTTGTTTGGTGTGTTTTTTTTAATGAGAGAGAGTGAGAGAGAGAGAGACGTTGATTTGTTGTTCCACATATTCATACATTCATTGATTGATTCTTATACGTGCCCTGAATGGGGCTCAAACCCACAACCTGGGCATGTCTGGACAACACTCTAACCAACTGAGCTACCTGGCCAGGGCCAACTGTTATGTTCTTAGCTACTATGGGTAGTGCCTTTGGGGCTAGAAATACAAAGCAAAGCAATGCTTATTCTGATAGCAAACAAATTAACTTGCCCAAGCCATGGAAATGGTGAGGTTGATACACGGTGACAAAGGGCACGAAATTCCCTATGGGATGGACTCCAGCCTGTTGCTGGACATAGATTTGGTTATTGACAAAACCGTAAGCCCGTTGGGATGGAAGGAACCCTGTCTGCATCGCTGTGGGACTGGTGGCAGCCTGGCATGGTAAATGGGAGGCCTCCTGCTCTGTGGCGGTGGCGGCATAGACTACATGTGAGCTGACGCACAGAGCTTCAACGCTCTGCGTGGTATAGAGTGTGAGAGCAAACCGACAGTCTAGAAATAAGAAGCACTGCTACCTCTTTAGCTCCTTGATTTATAGAATTTTTATCAGCCAGCCAGGCTCTGCCAGACAGGTGGGAGGAAGCCACGCAGCCACGGGTGCAGTGGTTGACCGTTGGGTCGTATTTTGAATGTCATCGTTATTCCTGTTCGCAGGAAGTCGTGCAAAGCGCTCTGAGAAAGAATTGACGATCCTGTGCTTTACAAAGGGTACACCTGCAACTGATACTGAACAATATTGGATGTAAACTGTACCTGAAAAAAAAAATGTAGCACTTTGGGCTTGGTGGATGGCATCCAAGGGCTCTCATTTTGGTCTCAGGATTCCAGAAAACACACTTTTTGTCTTCAAGATGAAGTAAGGTCACCCCAGCCTGGCAAAGAGCCGCATGCGGCTCGCAAGCCGCAGTTTGCCGACCACTGCTCTAGTGCATGTTTGGGAATTGAGACGCGAGACCTTTATAGTAAGTAAGGTTTTCCCGGGGAAGCAGCAAGGTTGTTGAAACGTCGTCACCATGCAGAACCCCAAGACTATTCCAAACTTGTCCTCTGATTTATCTTCCCACCTGAGGGATTAACTTCCTGACAGAATCGCTGACAAGCTTGATCTTGAGAATATTAAACCAAGGTAGCCTGTTTACACTTCTTATGTTTCCGAGTGAGGTTTGGAAACTAGAATTCATTCTGAGCGAACCAGAAGCACGCCAGCACTTGGTGAATCGGTAGGCAGCTGGATTTGTCCGTATTGCACAACATTCTGCCCCCTCTCCATTCTCACCAGGGGCAACGCGGACATTAATGAGACCCTCAGGTGAGCCTCTCAAGCTCAGCCTTATGTTATAGCTGCCCCTCGCCTCCTTGACACCGTGATCCCGCCTGGCCACCAGCAGTTTTTCACGTCGCGGTGCACTTTAATTTTGTAGTTTTCTTAGTCTTCCTTGGAAACTGGCAGCCTATTAATCTCAATAACCGAGCTGCTCGATAGGCAAGCTCTCCACTGAGAAACCAGGCTGTGTCTTCCCTCCCCCTGCCCTTGGCAGGTGGAGACAAGGGGTTGGTTGTTGGACAGAGACAAGGGGTGGGGTGGTAGAGAAAAAGCCAGTTAGATGGCGGGGCAGGGGGGGAGCACCCTAGACTCTACATTACTTTCTGACAATTGGCAGGAAAATAAAGAGAACCTAGTTTCATCTGTAATTTCTGGCTTGTGCTCTTAAACGCACTCCAACCATTAACATGAAAGAAACCCAGGGTCGTGGCACGTGTGCAAATTACAAGGCGCAGGAAGAAAGAAACAAGCATTGCATCTTATTCAAGACACTCCAGGCTGCTCCAGGCCAGGTCTGCAAACCTGGAGGCATCCTTGAAGGTGGAAGTGTCCGAGGAGAGGCTGTCCTTTTTACGTTTGGCTCCTGCTGTAAAATTAAAGCCCTGTGAAGTGTATTAAAGCTTTGGGGACTTGAACTTCTTACAGGGCAAGTTAGCACAGCTAAGCTTCTGGGTAGAAAGCACTTTTTGTACAAAAGCCATCCCCCCACAGCCTGGACCAGGGGACCGGATTACCGGTGGAGGCCACCTAGTGGTCATGCCTTGCAAGTGCAAGGCTGCCCTGCGTGTAAACGTGGAAAGCGCTTGGGTTAAACTCACAGTTGAAAAAAAGCGGAGTATTTCCGTTGTCTGTCTGAGCTCTTTCACCCATCCAGCTAATATCGACTGTCACTCCCTCGGGGCATTTCCCGCAGCCTCCCCAGAGGACTTGGTATCTGGCTCAGACAGAGAGAGACTTGATGAAAGTCCCGTTCTAATTCTGGCTCCCAAGGCTCCTTTCCTTTCCACGGAAGTCAGATAAGGCCTCCGGTTCTCCCAGGCAGGGCACGCCGGCTCTGCGGCTTCTCTGAAGTTTCCTTTGATTTATTAGCCTCCGTCTCGCCTGCCTTTTGTGAGTTGGGATCTTGTGTCCCCAGAATCTATCCTTCACGAGGCTCTGGGCAGGTCCCCGCCACTGGGGCTGCGTCTCCTAGCCGACAGGAGTGTTCAAGAGACTCTTTGTCAGATAGCTTTTCTCCCTCCCAAACTCACCAAACAGTTTTGGGCTATTCCGTGAGCCTTTTTTGCAAATATCCACCTTTAGAGGTCGAGACTCTGCTAACCACAAAGGATTCCTCTCAAAATGGTGTGTTTTAAATCCTTACAGGACCCCTTCTTGCTCAGACTAGTGTTTGGGGAATCAGCAAATGCTCCCAAGTCCTGTCATCAGGGTTTCAGCTGCTCATGCCTTACATTTCCAACGAGAGCGAGTAACACTTCTGTTTTGTTAGCTTGTCTTGCAGTTGCCTCTAAGTGTGTCACAGCATCAACGGGGGGTGAGCAGAGCACGTCCATTTTCAACAATCAGTCTGTGAAGATGTTGCACACCAACCGTGTGATGATTAAAAAGCTTCTTAAAATTTTAATTTTTTTGCGCAAACAGATTTAAACACCCTGCCCTGAGAAAAGGCAGGAAATGTTGCTCTCCTTTGCCTTGGTGTGCTTAGATAAGAATTTGAAATGGAAAGCTTAATCTTAGTGACATTTTAATCTCTTATCAACAAGATCCTCTTACTGGCCTTGGGAGCATGGTATGAGAAGGCATTGGGAGGGACCCTGGGGGAATCTACCCTGCCCCAACCCCACCCTGGACGATTCCTTAAAATGAGAGAATAAATGGTGGGGGGGACCCTCTGGCCATGGGGCAGGCTGTACACACATGGGCTTTGTGGGTGTCATGTAGCTGCTCTCTTAGTTTCTGTCCTGCCCCCACCTACCGAAGACTCCTGAACCCCAGAATCCACGTGAGAACTTACGGCCATGTAAAAACCTTTTCGCTTCCTGGAAACAACTGAACACTTTCTGGCCTATTTTCAGACGTCATCGTCTCCTCGGGGCCTGCGTCGTGCCAAGTATTGTATTAGGCACTTGGCACCATGTTACCCGGCTGCAGCCCTGTGGGACAGATACCCTTATCCCCTTCGGGCATGTCGAGAAGATGAAACAGGAGGATGAGGGGTTGGGACAGACTCAAGATGCTGGCAGAATTAGATTCAAGGCTGTAAACTGGGGCATTGGGCGTTTTCTCTCAGCCTTGCTTTTCTCTGTTTCCTATCATTAATCTTCTTTTTAACATATGTATTCTTTTATTGATTTCAGAAAGGAAGGGAGAGGGAGAGAGATAGAAACATCAATGATGAGAAAGAATCATTGATCGGCTGCCTCCTGCACGCCCCCTACTGGGGATTGAGCCCGAAACCCTGGCATATGCCCTGACAGGGAATTGAACCATGACCTCCGGGTTCATAGGTCAATGCTCAACCACTGAGCCATACCGGCCAGGCCCTATCATTATTCTTCAGCAGGCCTCCTTATGTGAGATCTTTGTGGGATCTACAGGCTGTATTCTCTTAGCATAGAAACCTAACAGAAAAAGGATTTCTCCTTCCTGACATTTCAGTAACACTCCCTTGACCGAATTTCCTAGAGCCCAACTAGAGTCCTATGCCCATGACAGACCGGGTCCCAAGGCCTGAGGAGCAAGCCATGCTGATTGGCTAGACCTGGAGCATGTTCCCACATAGAGCCTGATAGGAGGGGAGAGGGGTGGAGAGAAGGGTGAGGCCATAACCAAACACCGTGATATTAGCTGACCATTTAAAAGAAAAAGAAGAAAAAAGGTCAAGTGCAATACTAGTTTTGTCCCAGCTCAGCTGCCTTCTCCTCTTGCCTGATTATAGTGATTTTGTCCTCTGGGCACACTCAGTCTGAGGGGAAGGGGTGGAGGAATTAGGGGGCATTGGGTTATCTCACTTGCCTGGACACAGAACGGGTTTTACAGCTGATCCCATTATAAAGTGGAAAGAATAACTTCCATGACTGCTTCCCACCCCCTTCTGAATCATCGCCCTCTCTGGTTCACATCCCAAACGTCCCACGACTTTACCTTTGCGTTCACTGCGGCCCCTACATGCGTTTTAACTTTTATTAGTCTCCTGACGTCCCTTCGAAGCGATCATCTTCCTTCCTGCAAAAGTGCCTGGATTCCGCGTTTTCTAATTAAAAAGTGCTCATTTATTGTCTCACTAACCAGTGCTCTTTACGAGGGCTCGTGATGAGAAAGTTAACTCAAAGCAAACTCGATGCCTCTCCCATCGCCCGGAAATGGCTGGAGAAGCAGTTTTATCTTCGTGAACCTGGAGTGCTTTGGAGAACTTTGGGTTTTGCTTTTTTTTTTTTCTTTTTACTAAAACCACGAATGGGAAACATTTAGCTCCATGCTCCAAGCTCCTGTTCTCAGCAACACGTTTTATCTTCTTTGTGTTGAAAATGTTAGGCAGGACGATTTGCAGCGGCCAGTCTGCTCCGTATTGGACCATACTGCAGATAGCATCAGCCTCCGTGTACATCTAATGAGACAAATTAATATCCTAATGTCGATCATTATGCCCATTGCATTTACATTCCTGTGAATCGATTGGATATTAGAAGTAGCAAGGCTCAATGAAGCAGGGGGAAAGGAGTCACCCATACATTTAAACCCGCCTAGAATTTCAGTCTGACAGTGTATGTGGCGTTGGCGTGGGTGTGAGAAGGCGAGGAGGGCAGTCAGTGGGTGTCGGGGTGTGCTTTGTTTTCTGAGTTTTCGCCATTGAGGGCCTTGTCTGGGATTACGACAGTAGCGTGAGGGTGGGGACCTCCTCATGTCCTGCCTGTTGCATCCGTCTTCAAATGCACAACCCCTTTCCATTTGGGGGAAAGGGAGAAGTGTAGAAACCTCTCCAGAGCTAAAGCCAAAGGGCTGTGTCACAGAGGGAGAGGAAGGGATGGAGGGAGAGAAGCAGGAGAGAGAAGAGAAGGTGGGGAGAGAGGGACACAGGGTGGGGGAAGGGAGGGAGAGGTAGGGCAAGGAAGAGAGAGGTAAGGTCTCTGGCAATAAGGATACAGAAACAGTACCTAGTACTTGTTGGGAAGTTGTCCTTGATGCTGACCACTAGGCCAGAAGGTAGATCGTGAGAAGGAATCAAGGTCAACATGATTGAGGCTGATGAATTCTTTAGGCCCCCTTGACTCCTGAAGGCCCCCCTCTGAATGCCCAAAGTGGGGCGGGCGGCCGGCAGGCCTCTGGATGGAGCTGTCCTCGCCTCTTTACCTGCATGGTTCTGGGCCTATGTAAGCAGCAGGCAATCTTTATCTGCATTTCCTCCTGCAGAGGAATGGTCCAGAATTGAAGACAAAGAATTGCAACACATATTGCAACAGATTTTGTTTTGGGGTTTTTTTTTCCAGTTATTTTATTACAGATATATAATTCTCTTGACTAAAAAATTAGCAATTAATAAGATAAAAAGTACACAGTAGTAGTCCATGCCCCTCCATTCCTATTTCTAGGAAAAATCTCACTTGAAGGCTTGTTATTTAGGCTTCCGGAAATGCTTATGAATGCCTGAGCATGTTTTCTAAGTTTAATATAAGTGGGATCGTGTTATACAGACCATTTGCAACTTCCTGAGTTAATCTCATGAGATATTGTGGAAATCATTTCCACAATAGGTAATTCCATGTAGACCTACCTCATTCTTTTCTAAAGTCTGTGTAATATTCCATAATGCCATCATTTATTTAGCCAATCTCTTCTTGATGGACGCTTAGATGGCTTTCAGGTTTTTGCTATTACAAAACAAAACTGTAAGGAAAGAGGCTTGCGAAGGTACCTTTCTTTGCATACTTACACAATTTGTATTTAAAAGTTAAATTCCTGGAAGTGAAATTGCTAGATCAAAGGGTATGGAGAATGTGCATTTTGAATTTTGATAGATTGTGCCAAATTACACCCATCTCAATTCAAATGTTCCAATCTCTCTTCATTCCTCCTCCTTTAATGGCCTGAATGTCTTTAATGGGTTTTTAAAAAAGAGTCCCGAAGTCTACAGTGTTGGATGTTAAACATAGAGCTGAAAGGATTTTCTTTTTCAGGGATGAATGTACTAAGAAGTACTCGAGTATTCTGGAAACTCCCCCTCGCCCCCTCCTTCTTGCATGCCAGGGTGCCAGGCATAGGATGAGAAAGGCCTGGCTGTGGGGGAGTCTGCCCCTCACTTTCCCTGGCTCCTGCTTCAGGGCCCTTCCCTTAATTCCCCAATTCTGTGCGCAGTGTGGCCTGCGAGATTACCGACACCTAAACTTGCCTGCCTTTTGTTTTCTCATTTATAACTTCCCATTATTTGAGTGTGCCTCTTCTCCCCGTCTCCCTTGCAGCTATCTATCTAATGGGGATATTACAGGGAAGTCCAAGAGGACCTAGATCAGTGGTTCTCAACCTTCCTAATGCTGTGACCCTTTAATACAGTTCCTCATGTTGTGGTGACCCCCAACCATAAAATTATTTTCGTTGCTACTTCATAACTGTAATTTTGCTACTGTTATGAATCGTAACGTAAATATCTGATATGCTATATGTGTTTTCCAATGGCCGCGACCCACAGGTTGAGAACCGCTGAAGGGCGACGCCTCCATCGGCAGTGTTATTGTTCTAACTATTGCAGGGGAGCTGATGATCAAGGGCTTGAAAATCCCCAGGAAGACACCTCTTTTGTGAAATGAGAATGGGAGGGCTCTGTCAAGAAGAGGCCCTCAGGCCACACTTAGATAGTTGCTTTATCTGAAACTCCGATTTTATGCTAAATAAGGATTTTTGTACTTCCCGCCTCCCGCTGGTAATCCCATTACTAGCTGTGTTCATAGGACTTCAGCTTAATTCCGCCAATATTTACAGAGGTCCTATTAGGGGCTGAGGGTGAAGTTTGAAAAAAGGTATGACCTCTGGGAATTACTGTCTAGTGAGGGAGATATGGCTGAGCAGATCATTTCTATTCATATAGGATGCCGGAAGATGAAGGTGAGCTCAGAGGGCTGCATGCATGTATGGGAACAGGTGATGGAGCCAGGAAGGGTCCAGGGGGGGCCAAGAGGGGGTGCAGGCAGAGATCCATACCTACCTGGTCAGGGAAGTCTGGCCAGAAGGAATGATGTCTGAGTCCTATTTTGATGATAAAGTTAAAGTCACCCCATCAAAGGCACATTTCAGGCAGAGGCAAGAGAATGAGAAAAGGCCAGAAAAGCAATAGTGTGCAAGCATTCTAAGTCAGCTAGCTGAGGACTCGGGACACAGTGCTCGAAAGGCCTCCTGGCCATGTGAGGACACCTCATAGGCCCAGTCAGGGCCCGATGGTTTGTTCTGGGTGGGATGCGGGGCCTGGGGAGGGGCCCTTGCGATCACATTTGCAGGGAGAGGAGGAGAGATCTTGGCTGGCATACCAGCAAGACAAGAACTGAAAGTCCAGTGCAGTTCACGGGAGGATCCACAGTGAAGAAAGGAAGTGGGGGAGAAGGGAGGAGACAGGGAAAGTGGAAGGAAAGGTATGTACACTTAAAGTAGGCAGTCTACAGACTCAGTGATCGCCATCTCCATGGCAGCCAAAGCCAACATTTATTGAGGGGCTACTAGGTGTCAAGGATGTGCCGACTCCCTCACTGAAGCCACACAATATCTCTATGAAACAGTTCCAGCCCTTTTCACCACTTTCCATACGAGGAAGCAGATTCAACGACATGAAGTCATTTGCCCAAAGGCTGCCCAGGTTCCAGGTGTGACTGCCAGGCTCGAACCCCACACACTGCCAGTAGTTTATAAATGCCCACTGCCCCGCCCTGACCCTGGCCTTCCTCCTGATTCCAGCCCCTGCCCTTTCCATCCACCATCCTCTACCTCCTCCCCCTGCCCTGGCAGAAATGCAGACCTGGCTTTGAGGTTCATGTAACCACTGAACTTCTTGTCAAGCAAAACCTTAGAGCCGGGAAGTGATCCCAGTTCAGGACCACGCATCTGAGGTGTCTGCAGAGGCAGCCTGCCCTGCACCCTCCCCTCTGGGGTTTTGTTTCATCCTGCCACGTGCAAAGAAAATGCCTGTAGGTAGGCACCTGCCTTTTAGTCCAACGCGCCACCACCCTGTCAGGCAGCGTTCAGCTCGCCACGCCTCGGCTGTCCAACTGCATCTCCGTCACGACTTGCAAGATGGCAGTGACAAGCTTGTCGGGTACTTAAGGCAAGCGTGCATGACAGTTTTCCTTGACACTTGCATTTTTAAAAAGCCTGGCCTGGGGCCCTAGGAAACCCAGCGTTTAAGAAGCCAGGCGCCTTTCAAGGAAGCCAGGTTTGTGGAGTCTGCTTCCTGGGACTTGCCTTGTGACGGGGATGCTACTGCAGGATCCGCCTGAGAGTGTATTAAGGGCCAGGCCAGTATTTACGTGCTGATGCGAAATGACAGTTGCCTTTTTTAATGGCATTTTTTGACTAGTGAAATGTATGAATCCGCTCTGTGCAGCGTCCGTGGGTATGTGGCTGGCCTACAAACACACTTAAATGGCACACTTCTGCGAAGCATTAATTTCCGAGTGTCCACCAGATATATGTAGGCAGGCAGACATGTCACCGGGGTTGCCATAAAGCTTAATTAATATCCCTGAAGAGCCCTTAGATCATTTCACAGAGTGCTAAATAAGAAAATATTGTACCTATGGATATTATACCCATAAAGAAACGCGGGTAAATACACTGATAGGCCATCTTAGATTTGGTTATGCCTCAAAGGTCTGATGTAGACTCCACTGGGAAAATAAATTGTTTTGAAGATAACCATCTTTTATGTGAGGTTTAAAAAGCAAAGAACAGAGCCCCAGACTTAAACGCTAGAAATCTCTACACACTGTTGATTTGGAAGAAGCAAATCTAATAGGCAAAAAAGAGAATAGCAAGTTTTCTTTCTTGCTTTTGTGTTTGTTTTTGTCACTCTTTCTCCTCTGCCAGTCTCTAGATCTAGGATTGCTTTGATGATTTCAGAATTATTGTCAGTTATGCATCAACTCAAATAAACCAGGGTGTTGTTTTTCTCTGTGTAAGTCTTGAAGAAGTCCCATAAAATACTTAACCTGTCCCTTTTAATTTTTATAAGACAGACATGGCTTCTTTCTTTTCCTTCTTTCTTTCCTTCCTTCCTTCCTCCCACCCTCTACCCAGTGACTAGGTCTGGAAAACTTTCTGAAATCTAAGAAATAACCATTATTGGTGTTTTGGGGGGGGGTTTTGTTTTGTTTTGTTTTGTTTGTTTTTTGTTTTTTTGTTTGTTTCTTTCTGGGCCTTAGTGTACTCATTCAGAAATAGAGGGAACTACATCAGAACTTCCCAAAGGTATACCCCATGGAACACCAGTTTTAAGACTGGGGAGGTGAGTGGGTTAAAATGTGTGTGGTCAAATAAATAAATACATAAATAAAATGTGGTCATATAAGTTAGCAGAATGATATTTAGGTTATATAAGATATGAAAGGCTTATGAAAATAGGTAGCAATCTCCTTAATTTCATTTACTCCAGTGTTTCCCGAATATTGTGGAACAAACACCTTCTTGACTGAAAACTCATCATATGCAAATACACCTGGTGATCTAGAGAATACGCTTTGAGATCTTATATTTCAGATCCTCTCTGATCTCATGACAGAAGTAGGAAGCCCAGAATTTCTTCAAACCCTTCTTAAGAAAGGACTATGTGATTTTGCTTCTCTCGACCTAAACTGTTGAAACTCATCCACACCAAGACTCATTTATCAGCTGCTGCAATATTTGGGGCTGGCAAGTTAGTGCTCAGATATGCACTAACAATAAACCTTTTAATAAAAATGTCATGATAGATAGCTTTCCTAGAATATAAACCCATTAGGCTCTCGCTCAAACCTCTTTCCTGAAGTGGGAGCCTGATGACTCGGTGTACTCAAACATTTTGTAAGATTTGAAGTGTTATTGCTCTTTCTGTGACTGCTGCTCCCTGGCTCCTTGGTGAGGGTCCCTGTTCCCTTAATTCATTAACAGTTTTCAAAAGCAAGCTCATGACATGGGTAGGATGCAAGGAGACTGAGGAAATGTTTAGGGCCAACCAGAATTTGGCCTTGCCGAGGAGTTCAATGTTGATCATCATTTTCTACATAGAGAAAAGAGCTACAAGTTCCTCAAAAAGTTTAACATAGAATGACCACGTAACCGAGAAATTCTTCTCCTTGGGATATCCCCAAAAGAATAAAAATAGGTGCTTAGACAAACACTTGTACACAAATGCCTGGAGCAGCACTATGCACAATAGCCAAAGGGTAGAAACAACCCAAATGTCCATCAGTGGATGAATGGATGAGCAAAGTGTGGTGTCTGTGTTACAATGGAATAGTATTCAGCATAAAAAGGAATGAAGTACTGGCAAAACCACAACTGAGATGAACTCGAAAACATGATGTTAAGTGAAAGAAGCCAAGCACAACAGGTCATATGTTCTATGACTCCATCTACATGAACTACTCAGACTAGAGAAATCCATAGAGACAGAAATCAGGGTCCAGGTAACCAGGAGCTGGGGTCGGGGAAGAGGAAATGAGAGTCATTGCGTCATGTAAGCAGGGTTTTCTTTGGGGCTGATAGAAATGTTCTGGGGAAAATAGAATATTTGTACGACATCATGACTACACGAGATGCCACAAAATTGTACACTTGAAAATAGTTAATTTTATGTTATGTGAATCTCACCTAAATAAAATAATTTTAACTGATTAATTAAAAGAAAACAGTTAGACAGCCAGTGTATCCCCCTCAGTATGAAAGGTCTCCTCAAGGGAGAGACAAGATATTTGGGCTCGAGAATTTACTTCTTACTGCAGCCTTTCCCAGGAAAGATGTTGGGGGCGGGGAGGGGGAGTCTATTCCCAAAACATGCTTTGAAGCGGTTAACTTTGAAGGCACTATACAAAAAATACCAGCATCTGTCATATGATCGATACTAATACATGGATGCAAGTATGCCAGATAGGTTAACATCTGGAAGACTGTCGACATGATCCCCATGCTGCATCATGGGAACTGCTGCTCCGTTGATGGTCCCAAAGTCACTGAAGCACCAAAGATAAGGAAATAAAGAAAGGTGTGTCAGGCAGGGCTCCTTTGTTACAGAGGTGGGGGGAGAAGGAGACAGATAAATGGATTCTTTCCTGGGTGGAGGAAGGTAAACAGGGCTTTTCAGAGCTGGAAACCATTTTCATCATATTCTTTTAAAAGTGGTTTGGAAAAGAAAACGTGTTTGCAAAGGTACCGGCCTGTGAAGATAAACTGCTCTGTCGGTGGGCAAAGAAGGGACTGATAAGGAGCGAGTACATTTACCCAAAATTCTTCCAGACCTACCTGAAGATTATCTCTGAGCTCCTGGTTACCAACCAGGAAGTGGCCCCAAATTAGTGTCAACTAACGTCCGTGGGGCTGCTGTGTAAAGAAGGGAAGGGAGGACCGCAAAAACACAGCATCTTAGACATTAATCTAAATTATCCCACTCGTTTCTGAAGTCATTGTGTGTGCTCAGTGGAAATAATCAATGTGATTATAGCTAATCTACCTCAGGAATGACAGCAATTGCACTTTTGGGAATATATCTGAAGAAACCTGAAACACTAATTTGAGAGAATCTATGCACCCCTATGTTCATTACAGCATTATCTACAATAGCCAAGATCAGGAAGCAACCCAAATGCCCATCAGCAAATAAGTGGATTTAAAAAAAAAAGCTGTGGTACATTTATACAATGAAATACTACTCAGATGTTAAAAAAGAAGGAAATCTTTCCCTTTGTGACAGCATGAATGGACCTGGAGAATAGTATGCTAAGTGAAATAAGCCAGTCAGAGAAAGACAAATACCATATGATCTCACTTATATGTGGAATCTAATGAACAAAATAATTTAACAAACAAAATGGGCACATGATGCAGTGTGCCGATGATGTTTTGTTGAGTTATTCGCTTGAAACCTGTATGGTTTTATGAACCCCAGTAAACTCAATTTTTTAAAAAAGGACAAAAAAGTTGTGGAGAATTCCCCTTACAAGGTCAAGAAAGTGAGGAGGCTCTCAGAAATCATTCGAAAAGCCTCAGAATAGAAAGATGAAGATTTCTCAACAGATTTGAAATAGCTGTGTGTAGGTATCATGAGAACATCGTCTTTATTTACCCAAATCTTGAAAATCTAGTGCTAGGGCATCCTTGAAGAAGACACTATAAGATAAATAAAGAGAAGTGCTGCGCCTGAGAGCTGACAGAAGACGTTCAATTTATCGGTTCCTAAAGACAGTATAAAATGAACTTTTCAAGATCTACATTGGTCATGTTTTATTCATCTCCTAGAAATTGATAGAATACCAAGCATGCACTCTTTCAGGGGCGGGGATACAGCGGTGAGGAGGACTCAATCCAGGCCGACAAAAACAAGGAAATGAGTGAGCCAGCTACTCCACGGGGTTGGTGTTGAATGAATGAGAGGCCAGGGTCTTTATCCCATCACCACCACCCCACCTGTGCCAACAACAAGGCTGGTAACATGATGGGGTTGGAAAGGCTGAGCAAGGACGCCTTTCTGAGAAAGTGAACTTGAAGGGGAGACTTGAAAGACCTGAGGAGGAGGAGCCATGCAAAGGGCGAGTTCAGGACCTTCCAGACAGAGGGAAATATAATGTTAATGCCCTGAGGAGGGAGGAGACCTCAGGAACAGAGTGAGTGGAGCCTGGGAAGGGATGAGATATACCACACCAGGTGCCTTGTGGACCATGATGAGCTGGACTACCAATTATAAAGCAACTGGAAGATTTTAAGGCAGAGAGGAATATGATTTGATTTGTGTCTATAGACAACAACTGGCTCCTATGAGATTGGATGTAGAGGACCAAAGTGGAAACCCATTTAGAGGCTACTGAATGCAGTAGGCCAGGTGCCAGGTGATGTAGAGGTATAAGGGTAAGAAGAGGACAGATTTGTGTCGGGGGCAGAGAGGAAATCATCTGATGCTGGATCAGGTGAGAGGGAGGGACAGGGGCCATAGTGAAGCCTAGTGATGTAGATGGCATGGCACCCACCAGATGCCACCCTCCAGGATGGGAGCATGCATTTTGCCCCAGTGACTCAGAATGTTGGCAGCCAACAGATCTCAGCCAAGTTCTTCTCGGGACTAAACTTCAGCTGAAGAGAGCCACCTCTCCCAAGGTTATGCCCTGATGGCCGGTTCATGTGAGGGTAATAAAGCCACACTCCCTCAGCCCAAATTGGATCAACTCTGCAGAGCCATCCCCACTCCAGAGCTGCCCATGAGATTGACCAGGGCCCTTTCCAATGGCATCACAGCTCAGTTTCTCCCTCTGCCCAGCCTGCTTTCTTCACTCCCTCACAGATGGTGTTTCCAAGAGCACTCTCTAACAAACAACGTGCATGCAGCTTTCTCTTCCTTAGGAAATGCTTCCTGGGGTGGCACCTGTACCACTGATAGTGATGACTTCTGTGTTGTTTTGTTGTTTTTTTAGAGACAGAGGAAGGAAGGGAGAGGGAGAGAGGGAGAAGACTGACGTCTTCTGTCAGCTCTCAGGCGCAGCACTTCTCTTTATTTATCTTATAGTGTCTTCTTCAAGAGACATGAGAGAAAAATATCAATCAACTGCCTCCTATTTGTCCCCCACCATAGATCGAGCCCACAGCCTGGGCATGTGGCCTGACTAGAAATTGAATGGGCAACCTTTTGGAGCACGGGATGATGCCCAACCAACTGAGCCACACCAGCAAGAGCGTGATGACTTCTTTAACCAACATGGGTGAAGCCTGGTAGGGAAGGATAGTATAGAGTGAAAAATCAAGAGTTGTATTTTGGTCATGTTAAACTTGAAATGTCTACTGATATGGAAATGTACATAGACGAATAGGTGCCATATTGAGGAGTGGCTAGAATATTGTGGACAAAAAGCAAAACCCTCAAGGCAGAGGGTAAAGAAGACAGCCAGGCATTTTCAGAGAAATGGACTGAATTCTCCTTGAGTCTGTTCTACCAAATCATTTTGGAGATTGAATGCCTCTAAATCTGCTTCCTTTTTGCAAGGAGAAGACAAAGTTTAAAACCCTTGTATTTGGACTAAAATCCAGATTCCATGCCCTCAAAAGTATTTATAATATAGTTACTATCCATCATGCCTACCTCTTCTTCCTACCACTCACTCTTTGCATCACTGTGCTCCAGCAATAATTCTTTCACATCCTCAAGAATGAGATCTTTTCCACCTCGGGGACTTTACACGTGTTGTTTTCAGGGCTCCTTGCATGATTAGTTGCTTCTTATCCTCAGACCACCCCATTTCTTTTTATCATCTCCTCAAAGAGGAGCGACCAAACTCAGGTAGTCCCACAATTTCTCTGTCCTAGTTCCTGGTTTCCTTCATGACATTTCTCGCAATTTACAATTATTTGATGTATTTGTTGGTTTGCCTGGACTTGAGTTTTGTTTATTTGGTATGTTTCTTCAGTCATAAATTCCAGATGAAGATAAAGATGTAGTCACCACTGTATCCACATGCTCCGTAGCTATTGGTTGATTCATAACTTCATGTTTTATTTATTTATTTTTTAAATATATTTTATTGATTTTTACAGAGAGGAAGGGAGAGGGATAGAGAGTTAGAGACGTCGATGAGAGAGAAATATCGATCAGCTGCCTCCTGCACACTCCCCACTGGGGATGTGCCCGCAACCAAGGTACATGCCCTTGACCGGAATCGAACCTGGGACCCTTGAGTCCGCAGGCTGACGCTCTATCCACTGAGCCAAACCGGTTAGGGCCATAACTTCATATTTTAAATGTTATATTCTTTCCAAGGACATGGGGGAAATATGCTACAGATATGTATTAAACACCTCCTGTGGGCCAGCTTCTGTGCTCACAAATTATTTTCATGATTTCTTTCAGCCCTTCCAACAGCTCTGTGGTGTAGATATTGTTATTTCCATTTTTTAGAGAAGGCATCTGAGGCTCAGGGAAATTATCTTTCCCAGCATCACATAGTTCCCGGTGGAGTTGAGATTTGAATCCAGATGTGCCTCACTCCAAAGCCTGCCCATTTTCTTTCTTTTTTAAAATATATTTTTATTGATTTCAGAGAGGAAGGGAGAGGGAGAGAGAGATAGAAACATCAATATCAATAATGAGAGAGAATCAGTGATTGGCTGCCTCCGGCACTCCCCACACTGGAGATCAAGCCCACAACCTAGGCATGTGCCCTGACCAGGAATCGAACAGTGACCTCCTGGTTCATAGGCCGATGTTCAAACACTGAGCCACACCAGCTGGGCTCTTTTTTTAAATTCTAATTTATTTTATTTTATTTTATTTTTTCCATCACCATTTATCCCCTCTATGCTCTCCACTCTCCCACCTCCTCCCCACTGTCACCACACTGTTGTCCATGTCCATCAGTTCTCTCTCTTTTTTTCCCTTATTTGCTCAATCTCTCCACACACCCCCCCAGCCCCCACAGGGCTGTCTATACCATCCTGTGTGTGTTCCTTCAGCAGACATTTGTGAGCACCTACTAAGAACAGAGGCAGCAGAAGATCTAGCACCTGCCTTTGAGAAGTTTGTAATTTGGGGAGACAAGGCAAACACACAGGACAGATGTAATGGCATGAAGCAGAGTATGATAAAGGGACAGACCCCAAGGTTCCTTCAGCTCGACAGTTCCTTGGCTCTCAGAATGATACCGGCAGTAAACGCGAGGGAAGAAATCATCCGCTCGTTGATTGTATCTGATGGCATGCATTCTTTCTTCATCTCGCTCTGGCTGCCGGTGAATGCCAGTGCAAGTCTATTTGAGATGTCTGTCTGTACACTCCCATATTATCGTGTACGGTGAAGTCAAGGTCAAGTGTGAAGTCAAAGTCAGAAGTCTTTGTGGTTTCTTTTTTTCCTTTACTACATTAAGACTCTAACCAATTAACTTGAAAAAAGTCAACAAGTTAACAACACCAAGGGGAAAAAAGCCTCCTCATTTTATCCCAAAGAGTGAAATGGATTTGCTCACAACACCAGCTTTCTTTAGTGACCTCAGTGACCTTGCCTGTTGCGCTCAGCAGTATATCATTTCTTGGGGGGGGGCGAGTGCGGGAAAATAAGTTTTACCATGAGAAATGCTATGTCACATCACAGTGTGACACTATTTAAATATCAAGAGTTGAAGCTTCTATTTAGAAAAACGGAAGGCAATAAATTGAGTGGCTAATTATTCCAGCTGTGGGCATTTTGGGTCTGACTGCACATTTTGAAGAGGGCAACATAGAGGATTTTCCTGTTGTTCACGGCATATGCAAATGTGGTGATGTCCCCTGTGATCGGAAAGGTTCAGGGATCAGAAACCTTGAAGCCTATTTTCCCCTGAATCAAAATTAGTTTGAGGAAGCTTAGGGAATCATGATGTGAAATGGGCTTTTAATTATACTAATTGGGTTATTGGCTTTTTCAAACTTGGGAAGTGGCAATTTTTTTAAAACATTTTTAAAGTTTAATTTTAAAAGCAACAGTTCATTTCTCAACTCAAGCATAAATTCCCAACTGGGGGAAGAGAGCAAGCACATTAGTGAATCCTCCCTCCCTCCCCTTCCTAAAAAAATGACTTTTGAGGGGCTGTGCTAATTAGAACAACTCATTCGTCCCATAAGGTGCTGAAGTGAGCTGGGCACTGTGCGAGATCAAGGAGATCTAGAAAAGAGCAGGATATACATGATTGCTGCCCTTCAGTGGATTAATAGCTACACTTACTGACCGTCCACTGGACATCAAGATGAATGTGAAGCATGTCATGTAAATAAAATCACCACTCCCCAAACCAGCCCATGAAGTGGGTACTAGCATCCTCTCACTTTATAGGTGGGGCCACCGGGACCCAGAGAGGTTAAGTCACTTGCCCAATGTCACACAGTGATAAGTATAGGAGCCAAACCCTCGTCGTCCAAATCCAGAATCTTTAGGCTTAGTACCGCCTCTTTGGTAAAATCCTATTGGTTTCAAACAATCCTATAAAGGGGTAATATGCAAATTGACTCTCACGCCCTCACAAGATGGCTGCCTACGACCAGGCTGGCAGGGTGTTAGTGAGGGACAACCAAATGACTGAACAAGCAGGCTACATGGGGCGACCAGGCCGACAGGGAGGTTAGTGAGGGACGACCAAATGACTGAACAATCAGGCTGTGAGGGGCAACCAGGCCGGCAGGGGGAGGCAGTTGGGGGTGACCTGGCCAGCAGGGGTGGGGTGGCAGTTGGGGACAACCTGGCCAGCAGGGCAGGACTGTTAAGGGTGACCAGGCAGGCAGGCAGGTGAGCAATTAGGAGCTAGTGGTCCAGGATTGTGAGAGGGATGTCCGACTGCCGATTTAGGCCCAATCTGAGGAGTCCCAGATTGAAGAGGGTGCCGGCTGGGCAGAGGGGGACCCAACACCCCCCCCCAACCCATGCACTAATTTCATGCACCGGGCCTCTAGTTAAATCAATAAGAAGAACAATAATGCAGGGATGTTTATATGTGGGGGAAAGTCTGACTCTATCAAATGTTAACCAGTCTGTCCCTCGAGAGTATAGGAGCCTTTTGCTGTCTGGTTTGTTTGTTTTTTAATTTATGTACTTGGTTTTTTTAAATAATGTGTACATTTTACATTTGCAAAAAGGAAAATAAAGGCAGAACCCTTTAGAGATTACTTAGTTTTGCTAGTCAAGAAGTGGCTGAGCAGCACACTATCCAAGGTCTCCTTTCTCATCGTCTCTTCTGCTTTTTCCATCTCATCCTGTAGGCTTCTCTCTCTCTTCCTCTTTCTCTCCACATCCCATTTCTCTCTCTCTCTCTCTCTCTCTCTCTCTCTCTCTCGCTCTCTCTCTCCCTCCTTCCCTCCATCCCTCCCTCTCACAGGGTCCCACCCATTGAGTTTCCCTTCTTTCAGCACCATTCCTTCTCATGTGGGAGAGTATAATAACGATTCCAGAAAGTGTGCTGGTTATTTAACCTCTCTCCAGCTAAATGTTTTATTATGACTCCTGAAAACCTAATTACAGTAACTTGACATGCCACAGTACCCTTTATAGGCTGCCTCTGTAGTAAACTTACTCCTTTAGAGACAATAAACCTGATGCTTCAAAGAGCACGGCCAGTACCAGTAAAATGCGATGAAATCTCGCGTTCTCTGCTGCACACCTGGTCTCCCTCACTGGTCCCACATCCCCATTCCTGATCTATCCCTTCTCTGGGTTGTTTGTTTGTTTGTTTGTTTGTTTTATCAAATTTCAGCAATGGCATTTATGCTTTAAAATCTTTTAGGGCCCAGCTGGTGTGGCTCAGTGGTTGAGCATCAAACCTTTCACCAAGAGGTCACTATTTAATTCCCAGCCGGGGCACATACCCAGGTTGCAGGCTCACTCCCCAGTGGGGGACATGTAGGAGGCAGCTGATCAGTGTGTATCTTTTATCATTGATGTTTTTCTCTCTCTCTCTCTCCCTTTCCCTTCCTCTCTCTAAAAATTGATAAAAACATATTTTTAAAAATCGTTTAGGCTCCTGGCTAGGTGGTCAGTTATTTGGAGTGTCATACCATGCACCAAACGATTGCTGGTTCGATTTCCAGTCACATATGGGAGAAAACCGATGGATGTTTTTCTCGCTCCCTTTCTCTCTCTCCCTTCCTCTTTCTCTGAAAATCAATAAGAAGATATCCTTGTGTGAGGATGTTTTTTCAAAAACTCTTTTAGGAATTAATGGCCTGAGTATCAATATTTTCATCCACTGCTCCACATACCTGGGAATTTATTTACTGGGAGGTCAGTTTTCTCAGTAGAGCAACAGTGAACACCCGTTTTCCTGATACCAGAGCCGCGTTTTTGCACACGCACTACGTCGAAACCATTCAAGACTTTTGTTCCGTTTCAAGGAGAATGTTGGCGGAAACTGACTTCATGGGCCAAAGGGAACTCACCTGCACTGTCAGTCATTGGCATCCCCTTAGCTGAGTGCTGAGCTGGGGTGAGGTAGTGGGGTGCAGGTTAAGAGAGAGGAAGGAAAAGAGGGGAAAAAAACAGAAACTTGACCTCTGGGGCTGAGACAATGCCATTATTTATGTAGCAGGTCTCTGTTTCAAAGGCTTGCTAGGACTTCCCCTTGGGAGTAAAGCCAAACCTGGAGCCGGTCAGCAGCCAGCCTCCTGGGACCCCACTGGTTGCAGCTGGGAAATGCACTGGTTGGTAAGGGTAGGCTGCGTGGCTAGTGAGTGTGTTTCCTTGTGATTGACGCTTAAAAGAGAGAGGGAAGTCTTTTGTTGGGGCCTTACGTCTTCTTACCAGCCACCTCTTCTCGAAGCTTCCCCTCGAGAGCAGCCAAGCTCCTTCTGTATCCCAAGGATAAAATAAAACCCCGTGGCATTTTGAACTGACGGCGCCCTCCTGGCATGGATGCTGTGTATGAGTTTCTTGTTTGTTGGACTTCTTTGGAGAATCTTGCATGGTTGTTTCATCAGAGAACATGCATGCCCTTCATTTTCTAAGCCAAGCTGGGGCCAAAGCCTGGTTTGCCCGGAGTCTGCCTCGACTACACATTTTTGCCATCTCTCCGAAAACGCCCAAAAGAATGGCTGCTAGCTCTCTCGGCGTTCATTAAATGCTTTTGTTTTCAATGAGAAAAGGGGAGACATTTCTCCAAAAGATTGGCAGCTTCGGGGGACGTGATGGTGGCTGTATTCTTAAGAAATCCCTGGGACCCAGGGCACAGAGCTGGGCCCCTGGAGGGCCGTCCTTCCTGAGTCTCACTACTCAATCGCACGGCCATTTTGCAGGCCTGCCCGGTGACCGGAGGGACGCGGTATGCTAGGACCGAAGCCCGGTAGCCCTCGTGGCTGGGGAAGGGTGTGCAGGCTCTTCTGGTGCTTTCCGTGAGCCCTCGAGGGCTGGTTCTCTCTATCCCTCTGAGTGTCAGCAAACTCCACGGACAGCACTTTGGGGGCCCCTCATTTGCCTTTCCTTCCCAAGACATAAGTGGCCAATTCTGAGAGCAATTGAGTTGTGCTTGAAAAATGTCAAGTGCATTTGGAAGCGACACATTTTTGCTGACGCCTGGAGTCCCGCGCTGAGCCCCTTCCATGACCAGCCGCTGGGAAGCAGTTCAGTTGGGGCATCACGAATGATTCCTCATTTCCCAGCTGGCTCGGGGAACAGTCCCAAGTCCTCTCAGCCTCCTTGGTCCTCCCAGTGGCCATCTGGCCAGACCATTACCTATGGGTCTGGCTTCATTTTATTTATTGTTTTTTCTGCAACATGTGAGGGCAGTCCTTGAGTGAATCAGAACTTGCCATTTTTTCAACCCGGAATTATGAAAATTTCCCAACACCCAGAAAAGTTGGAAGAATAGCGCGATAGAATAACCACCTAGTTTCAACAATTGCTATGATTTTGCCCCATTTGCCTCATCTATCTGTACATAGAGAGATATAAAGATCTTTTTGCTGAGTCATTTGAAAGGAAGTTGGCAACTTCATGACACTTCACCCCTAAAAACATCAGCACTCAAAACTTGCATTTAAAAAAATATATCCACTCACCACCTAGTGTGTTGTCTGTAAATTAGACACATTTAAAAGCTGCAGAAATGATTAGGGTAGAGTTTCTTAAACTTGAGCGTACATTCGAATCACCTAGGGAGCTTCGTAGGGGATGCACTCCCAGACCCCAGGCATGGGTCTGGTCAGAGCCAGGAATTTGTACTTTCCTAACGGAGCACTCAAGTCACTCTAAAGCAGGTATTTGGGGGACACAATCTGGAGATAGTTTCTTTAGAACCTTTCTTTTTTAGTTTGTTTGTTTGCTGAATTGAACCTTCTAAAGATTTGTAACACCAGGGTGTAACCATGTTGTGGCAGAAACAGGAGTCTACATATCTTTGGTATTTTGGTTTAATCGTTTGAAGCACCGGCAACTAGAAAGAAGAGATGTGATAACTGAGCGGGTTTCGTTCAGCTGTGACTACCGCAGACGCGGTGATACCCCTGAGCAGCCTGAGGTTTATCTTTCGAGGGGCAATGCCTGATGGGAAGTATACGGGTTGTTTTTCTGTGGAGGGATCTCGCCTGTATGTGCAAATGTAGACACTCGCTTTGCAAACTTGTAAATCTGTTTGGAAAGCAAGAATCAATGGGGCAGAAGGAATCCTAATCTTAAAATAAAAAAAATGTTTATTTAATCTTTATGGTTGAAAGTATTACACATCTACCTTCC
>NW_006292696.1:14160434-14169973 GCF_000327345.1 Myotis davidii
CCGCCTAACCCCGGGCCTCCACCACTCTAGTTTCTGTGTCCATGGGTTATGCATACGTGCCTACAAGTTCTTTGGTTGATCTCTTCCCACCCACCTCCCCAACCCCACCTTCCTTCTGAAATTCATCACTCTGTTCCATGTCGCTGGATCTGTTTTGTTCATCAGTTTATTTTCCACATATGAGTGAGATCATGTGATACTTGTCTCTCTCTGACTGTCTTATTTAAAAATGTTTATAGTCGTGTCCGTTTAATATTTATTATTCTGACCTTGGAAAGGCTGTAGGTCATTCATTTAACCAAGATTTGTTGAATGCCCACTATGTCCCAGGCTCTATTCTAGATATTAAGATATAGCATTGAACAAATCAGACAAAATACATTATTATTTTAAACTTCATAGAGATTCAGTTCTGAATGATAGATGCAGGTGATAAAGAATACACAAATGCAATTATGATGAAGAAAAACAAAACCGTTATAACAGGATGGAAAATGACAGAGAAAGGAGTGAGGGGGGCCAGAGAAGATTTCTCAGGAGCAGTGGTGAAATGAGGTGGAGAAATAAGTCATGCATATATTTCCAGGTGGAGGGAACAGCAAGTGCAAAGGCCCTGGGGCAGGAATGTGATGGATGTGTTATGATGAAAACTAGGAAAAGGACAATATAACTGATGGGAGGATAAAGTGGTAGAAGATCTGGTTGGAAGGGTTGCCAGAGGGCAGGTCACGCAAGGCCTTGTAGGCCATGGGAAGATTTATTCTAAGAGTTATTGCCAGCCTTTTTTATTTATTGTTTGTTTGTTTGAGGGAGGGGTAGGAGTGGTGATTTATGATGTAATTTTTTTGGAAGGAGGTATGGAAAATAGACTGGATTGCAAGGGGGAAATTTTAGGATCTCATGAAGCAATCCCATACCACAGGAATAATGGCTATTTCCTTCTATTCCTATAAATGACTGCATTAAAAATAACATTAACGCCAACTTAAATTTCCTAATCTTCATCTTGTGATTTCTCTCATGTTGCTGAAAGACTCCTATTTCTAATTTACTGATTCTGTCAACAAATATGGCTGATGTTGAACACTGGGGTTTAGGCTCTGGACATCCTAAGAGTAACAGCTGGAGTATCAAGTGTCAAGGATTTCACAGTTTGACTTGGGACAGATACATTAATTATTAAGGTTATGACCTAGCCAGTTTGGCTCAGTGCATAGAGCATTGGCCTGCATACCAAAGGGTCCTGGGTTTGATTCCGGTCAAGGGCATGTACCTTGGTTGCAGGCTCCTCCCTGGCTTCCTTGTCCAGGACTCCAATCCAGATGTATCTTGCTCCAAAATTTTGCCTTTACATACTGTGCCTACTGCCTCCTCTGCTAACCGATTCTTTGTAACCTGGAGCTACTAGACAAGGAATACAGGGCTTTATGTATGAAAGGACCCCATGAGCCTTAAAATTGCCCCCTCACAACCCAAACCTCTCAGCTTCATTCAGGTAATCAAACATACTTAGAGTACAAATAACATTTAAATATGAGTTAGTTGTTTATTTTAATGTAAGCTATGTTAAATAATCCACTGAGATGCTCATTTTCTGACATGATTGTTAGTCATATCAGGCCTGTTTGATCTTCGTCAAGGATTTAAATACTCTCAAGGTTTTGTCTGGAAGCAGCCACGATGCAAATGTGTGTAATGACAGGGATGTTGCCTGAGAATCCCGCTGGGCAAGCTTGCTAGCCCCGGTGTGCAGGGGCAGTATGGTGTAGTAGCTCAATTAGAGCTCTTAGAGTCAGGCAGATTGGAGCTGGAGCTTTACAGACCCAGCTTGCTAACTCTTAGTTTCCATTTTCTCATCTGTACAACTGCAGTAATCATAGTACCTACCTCCCAGGGTTGATGTGAGCTTTAGTGCAAGTAAAACATTTAGCGTTGTCACTGACATATAGTAAGTGGTCCATAAATACAGTTGCACCTACTGAAGACTTGAAGAGAAGGGAATACCCGTAAAAGATTTTGGGATCTTAGAATTGAAGCTAAGTAAAAATCACAACACAGCGAGGGAGCTCCATTCATGCATGCATTCATTCATTTGCTCATTCATTCACATCTCCCCTGCATGCTGAACGAACTTAGAGTTGGGCACATAAAGGTGAACATGTTATAGGAGACAAAAGCCCCTGGCTTTCAGCTGCTCAAAGTCTAGACTCTACCTAACCTATGCTTTAAAGTCCACTAGTATGTATGTCTTGGAGATAAGCTATCATTGTAAAAGGTGTGGCAAGCTACGTTTGAAGCCCTGAATGGCACACGATCAGAGAGTTGATGGTCCTTGAAGTGTCCTTGGAGAAACAGTCTCCTGACCCTGAGGAAGTATTATATTAGGTATCCACAGGAGACCCCATTTCCCTGTTGTCACCCCATGGCTCTAGCCACCAAGGGCAAAGATGTTTCCAAAGAAGGAACCACGACACCATGACCTAGAGAGACGGTCTCAGAACAGAAAGCAGGATGGAGGGGAAAACAGCTTAGGAAGAAGACTCAAGAGAGATAGGTTAGGGTAACACTTAAGAGCACAGACTTGGGCATAAGACAGAGCTCAGGGTTTAAATCCATGGATAGTTGCTTAACTTCTCCAAGCCTGATTTCTCATATTGTAAATGGGAATATTATAATATTTATTCGTAAGTAGTTGTGCCAATATATTTCACATGGTCTATGAATGACCCATGTGCACTTGAAAAGAGTGTATATTCTGCAGCTTTGGGGTGAAATGTTCTATAAATGTCAATTAAAGCCATCTGATCCAGTGTGTCCTTTAGAACCACTGTTTCCTTGTTAATTTTTTGTCTGGAAGATCTACCCAGTGAAGTCAATGGGGTGTTAAAGTCCCCTACTATGACTCTCCCTTAAAGTCCTCTAGAGAATATATATATATATATGCTCCTATATTAGATGCATATATGTTTACCAGGGTTATAGCCTCTTGTTAGATCAATCCCTTTAGTATTATGTAGTGACCTTTGTTATCTCTTGTGATGGCCTTGATTTTGAAGTCTATTTTGTCAGATATGAGTATTGCTATCCCAGCTTTTATTTTATTTTCTATTTGCATGGAAAAAATTTTTCCATCCCTTCACATTCATTCTGTGTGTCTTTTTTTCTGAGGTGGGTCTCTTGTAGACAGCATATAGTTGGGTCATGTTTTTGTATCCATTCAGCTACCCTATGTCTTTTGATTAGAGAATTTAATCCATTTACATTTAAGGTTATTATTGATAGGTACTTATTTATTGCCATTTTAATTCTGTAGGCCTAGGTTTCTCTCTCTATTTCTTCTTATTATTATAGCAGCCCCTTTAGCATTTCTTGTAATGCTGGCTTGGTGGTGATAAAGTCCTTTAGCCTTTTTTTTTGTCTGGGAAGCTCTTCATTTCACAGTCTATTTTGAATGATAGCCTTGCTGGATATAGTAATCTTGGTTTCAGATCCTTGCTTTTCATTACCTTGAGTACTTCATGCTATTCCCTTCTGGCCTGTAGAGTTTCTGATGAGAAATCAGGTGTCAGCCTTATGGGAACTCCTTTGTAGGTAATAGTTTGCCTTTCTCTTGTTGCCTTTAAGATTCTGTCTTTGTCTTTAATTTTTGGCATTTTAATTATGATGTGTCTGGGCATGAGCCTGTTCAGGTTCTTCATGCTTGGGGCTCTCTGTGCCTCCTGAACTTGTGTGACGTTTTCCTTCACCAAGTTTTCTGCCAATATTTCTTCAAACACCTTCTCTATGCCTTTCTCCCTTTCTGACTCTTCTGGCACACCAACTATGTGAATATTGTGGTTTCATGTTGTCTCACAGCTCCCTTAGGTTGTCCTGTTTTTCAGTTGTTTTTTTCTTTTTTGGTTCTCTGATTGAATATTTTTCTACCCGGTCTTCTAATTCACCAATTTGATCCTCAGCATCCCATAATCTGATGTGTATTCCTTCCTATGTGTTTTTTATTTATGCTATGTCATTCTTTATTTCCATTTTCATAGTTACTATGTCTTTTCTCGTGCTATTGAACATCTTTACCATCGTTATTCTGAAGTCTATATCAGATAGATTTATCTCCATTCCATTTATCTCTTCTTTTGGAGAATTCCCTTGTTCTTTCATTTAGGAATTGTTTTTTTGTCTCCTCATTTTGGCTGCCTGTTTGGCTTTGTGACTATGTATTAGGTTGATCTGCTATGGCTCTCAATCTCTAGTGCAATACAGTGTCAAATGCTGTTTCTGACTAATCAGATCAGGCAAAGACTCAAAGCCTCCAAAGACTGCCTCTGCCTGCACACTGATTAGATTCCATCTTGAGTAGCCTTCAGGCAATGGTCCACGGGTGTGGCGAGAGTTTTTCCAACAGGGTGAGGCAATTGCTTCTGCCTGGAGGCTACTTATTATTCTCAGCCTCTTAATGGGCCTCAGCACTCTGCATAGGGCAAGGTATTTTCCAATAGGATGGGTCAACTGTCTTCCGCCCAGGCAAAACTGCCTGGATAGCAAAAGTCTGTGTTAGAAAGATGACCTCAGCAGTGTGAGGGAATGACAGCACAGGAAACCAGGATGTCTGCCTTCTGAGCCCTAACCTCAGAGCTCCCAATCCTGGCTTTTGCTCACACAGCTCCAATCCACTCTGCCCTCTCTCTGCTGGAACACAAGTGGCTGCACATGGAATTTTGTGTGTTGACCCTTTAAGAGGATGCCTGCATTTCTAGCCAGATGTCATATGGGCAACTTTCTCAGTTCTGGTGTTCTCTGCTGGGACCCAGCTTGGGATTAGACCCCAAAGTTCTCATTGGCAACCCCCCACAGCTGAGATATCTCTCCGGAACTTCCACTGCTATCTATGGGAGCCCCCCAGCTCTTTCGCACCTTCGCCCTTCCTACCAGTATGTGGTCTCCACTTTCTATCCTCGGTTATCAGGATTCTCTCCAGCTAGTCTTCCATTGATTATTCAGGATTTTTTTTATATATTTTAGTTATAATCACAGTTTGGTCCTGGGAGCGTGTCTGTGAATCATCCACTTACTCCACCACCATTTTTAATCTCTCTCAGTAACTCGGTTTTTGTATTTGCTTTGACTACATTGCGAATCGTTGTGGAAGATAAAATCTAGATGCATATGGGAGAGTCTGTAATGATGTGAGTTTGCAGAATTCATGTGTGTCACCATCAAGGGTAGCATTTTGCCCCTTCATCCCTGATGGGCAGGCAAGGTCACTAGCCAGGACTGTCCTAGCATCTATAACGCAGAGTGTGAGAGAGCAGTGGCTGCCCCTCCCAGGTCACCGTGTGGATCCTGACTCTCTCCCTTCTCCTGGCAGGCACTTTCTCTTTAAGACCTCCTCTGGAAGCACACCCCTGTTCAGCAGCTCTTCTCCGGGGTACCCTTTGACCTCAGGAACCGTTTACACGCCGCCACCCCGCCTGCTGCCCCGGAACACCTTCTCCAGGAAGGCCTTCAAGCTGAAGAAGCCCTCCAAGTACTGCAGCTGGAAATGTGCCGCCCTGTCCGCCATCGCCGCCGCCCTCCTCCTGGCCATCCTGCTGGCCTATTTCATCGGTGAGTGGGGAGCCAGCTGCCTCTGTTGGGGGGAGGAGGGAACCAGGCCCTCTGTCGTCTGCACAATGTGCTTGTTGGCTCCTGAAAGACGTAAGAGTGAGTGACAGATGGAGTGATTTTTCCCCTCCTGAAATCCATTTCTATCTGAGGCGTTTCTCCGTGATTCTAAACGACAGTTCTCATATGTGAACTTAAGCATCCCTGCTATATTCTTTCTTGGAGATCACCTGAGAATTGTTGTTCCTACAAACCCATCCCTCGTTCCCAAAGTAGCCTTCTAGTCTCCTCCCTCACTGGATTTTAACCCAGGTGTATGCTCCGAAATCCATGAGCATTGGTTAACTACAGCCAAAAATCAAACAGAAGAAGAATAGTGATCAGCATCTCTGGGAATAAACACCACATGCTACTGAAGCCGAATCAGGTCCACCTCCCGTGCCAGCTGTGCTTCTGGGAACTCTGAATAGGACTTAGGGTAGCAGATTGGCGAAGTTGCTGGGGTATCTTTTTTCCCATGCCAGGGATGTTGGTTTGCATCCTTGGGGTGCAGCCTGTGTAACTATGGGAAGCAGTGAATGCCAAGAGCTTAGGGGCAGGGTGCCACATGCATGCGAGCATCCTGGGCTGGACACAAAGCCCACTCGCAGCTCCTGGCCCCGACAGAGAGCCCCTGCTGCCACTCTGTCAACTGAGCCTGCCAATGGCAGATCTCCTGGCCCGGGCAGAGGCCACGGGGACATTTGTGAAAGTTTATTTGAAACACGTGGCGGTTCTGGCTTGGTTTCAGGGCAGTGATGATCGGCCTTCCCAATTTGTCTGTGCCATGTTGCGAAGCAAACCTAGAAAACAGCAAAAGGACGCCAACTCCCAAACAGCTCCCAATATTTATGTAGAAACCCCTCCCACAGGAGAGGGGAAAAGACAGCCCTGCGCATACTGGCTTTGCCCCTTCTCTCTGGGGAGTGGGACTCACACACCTCCTTCATCCTCAGCCAGCCAGTATGGTGCGTGCCAGAGAAGGGCTGGTCCAGGAGCTCCAATCCCATTCTTCCCAAGCTTGCCTGATGGCAAGGGAGGGTGATTGTGCACCCCCGGAGATCTTAGACCCTGACCACGGCCGACCACTACTAGCCCAAAACTGATGTGAAGTTTTCACTCTCTCCCATAGTATCCGTGTGCTCATCTTAAAATGGAAAAGTAAGTTTCACATTCCTTACCAGGCGCACCTCTCAGCAGTACCCTCCAAACGTGAGGACACTGGCATCCCAGGGAAAGGCACTGTGTGTATCTGGGGCTTTGCAAACATATTTGTGCTCTAAACCCATCTCACTAGGGGCAGAGGTTCAAGTCCTGTCTGCCTCTCACCTACCTCTTGAAGGATGGAGCAATAGGTTGACTTGAAGGAGGGGGAAGGGCATCTGTTACACCCTCAATCACTTGCGTACCCGTTTTTGTGTTGTTAGGGGTAGTTTTATGGGCTTCCCCAGATGATTGTTCAGTGGAAGTGAACTGAATTGCCTTCGGTTGCCTCTGGGGTTGTTGCACGATTCAGCTTTATGTCAGAAACTTCAGAAAGGGTCCATGAGCTCACTTCTCAGGCTTGATGTTCCCCTGGGCTGGTGGGCACTGCCAGCCACTGCCAGGACTGTCCCTCGGCGTACCTCCTCCTCCACTGGCAAGAGAGAGATAGATGGCTACTGCCTGATTTATTGAGCTTGATAGTTAAAATATAATAGCTTTCTGTAGGGCGATCACATAAATGGGACATCGTATAGGGAGCGTTTTAATCGGGTGTGTAACTTGTAAATGATGGATTAGGAAACATATTTATTCTCAGTCTTGAGGCTACTGGAAGCTGGACCTGAGCATCTGAGGATGGCTTATTAGGTGATAATCCATCATCTCCTATTATGTATGCTTTAGGTAAGATTGTGCTCTGACCCTGGAGTATTAAAGAATAGTTTAATGACTCAAAATGAGTGATGTAATGAGCCAATTTACCCAGCAGCCATGGGGGAGAGCATGGAGCCACGGGGGCTACTCTCCACAGGTGATGGCAGGTCTGCAAGCGTGGTGGGAGGTCAAGACCGTGAGTTCTGATCTTGACCCCAGAGACCCCTTTCTCCTCAGCCTTCACAAAGTTGCTTTCCTTGTAGGTCTTGGTTCCCTAAATGAAACGTGGGAACGGGGTGGTTATTTATGTGCAGAAACTCTGAAGTATGGTGAGGATTAATTAATGTGGGTGACTTTGAAGATGAAAAGCAGTGTATTATTAATTACAGAGCTTCAGGGGCATACACAGTGCATTGCAAACACAGAGAAAAGTGCTGTCGGGAGCAGCGAGGGGTGGTGCCTACCTAGAAACAACCTTCGGGGAAGGAGGGAGAGGCAACACAAGGGCCAAAGCCCATTCTGGTCCATGCGGGACTCTGTGTCCCAGTAGAACATGACAGCTCTTCCGTTGAAGCACTGGCCTGAGGGTGTTTATGGACAGGCCTGCCAGGAGCGGTGACCATGGATCACATGATCTTGTTTGCATGTTCCAACCCATCAGAGGAGACTTTCCAGAAATGAGTAATCTGAACTTGTTCAGCCCCATGACAAGTTCTCCCATAGATCCAGCATGTGGGTGGTATCGACGCAGGATAGCGACAGCTCTCCTGGAAATGGGAAAAGGTGGGGCCTTTACCAACTCAGGGAAGGACCCTTCCCCCTCGTCCCCCAGTTCCTGATCTCAGAGCTGGGGTCAGCAACCTTTTATGATATACTCTCCATTCGATTCCCCCAGTGTACAGAACACCCTGGAATAAATTACTCTGAGGAGCTGCATGAACCACTCAGGGACTATTTGGGGCCTCATGCGGCCTCTGGCCTATGTGGCTCCAAGGGAATACCAGTTTAGGAGAAGCTGGAACACAAGGGAGCATCCTTCTTAAGAAGCTGTCTTCCATCCTTGGGCAGCTCAAGGACTTTCAGTGCCAGCAACACCAGAAATCCCTCTAGACCTCGAAATTTCTGAGTTGTATGAGCAGCATAGAGCTTCTCGCCTGTGTTATGCTGACTACACTGTGTTTTTATCCTTACAGTGTACATAACAAGAACAGGTTAGAAACTCTCCTATTTAACCCCTTCCCCGGCAGAAACGTGTATACTCGTTTACACAAAATGTTCTTTTTCAGTCGTCGACGAGTATACTAAGAAAATATGGTAAAAAAATATGGTTTATAGGAAGACGAGTTACAAACTGTTTTCATAACCAGCATCAAAAATACTATATAGAACCAAAATAAAAAAATTAGTCTGAAAAAGAAACGTTTTTAACAAAAAAATTGTTGGGGAAGGGGTTAAAGCATGTTTATATAATTATGAAATTTGAACCATACCCACAGCCCCCAACACACACTCTAGCAGAAAATAAAATTGGTGCCACCAGTGGTTGAGCATCGACCTATAAACCAGGAGGCCACAGTTCGATTCCGGGTCAGGGTGCATGCATGGATTGCAGGCTCAGTCCCCAGTGTGGGGCATACAGGAGGCCGCCGATCAATGATTCTCTCTCGTCATTGATGTTTCTATCTCTCTCTCCCTCTCCCTTCCTCTCTGAAATCAATAAAAATATATATACTTTTTTGAATTGGCACACAACATTTGACAAGAGTTGATACTGAGGCCCAGAGCATGTAAGTCACATGACTAATTAGCTGCAGGGTGAAGGCTAGACCCTTGGCTTCCTGATATTGGGTCTAGCATCTTTGCCCTGACTGCTCTCTCCTAAAGTTTACATTTGGCCATGTTCTCCAAACACCGCCTCACACCTACATGGCCCTGAATCCTCTAACACCTTGGGCAGCAGCCAAGCCTCCTCCCCAGTCTCCTAACCCGCGTCCCCGCACCCAGTAGCCTTTCTCCTTAAAGAGCCGGGGGGGGGGGGGGGGGGG
>NW_006292696.1:14170000-14177993 GCF_000327345.1 Myotis davidii
ATTCTCGGGTTTGCGGGCCATGCGGTCTCTGTCACAACTGCTTGTTGTTAAGCAAAAGCAAACAAAGACATAAACAAATGGGCACGGTTGTGCTCCAAGAGACTTCAGTTACGGACACTGAAATTTGAGTTTTATGTACTTTTCATGTGTCAACCAATACTATCCTTTGGATTTTTTTTTTCAACCAGTCTGAGTGTAAAACTATACCTGTTTAGCCCAGGGAGTCTTAAAACCATACAAACAACCAGGTGGCAGACAGGATTTGGCCTACAGGCCACAGTGTGCCAACCCCTATCTGGTTATATTACTGCTCTTTGCCTAAGATTGCCTTGTCAGAGTGTTTTCACCTTTACAAAAGGGGGAAAATATTTCCAAACTGGCTAAGTCCAACCATATGTCCGCTGTAGGTGGGCAGGTGATAGACATTTTCTGATGTTGCATTCCCATTTCACAATGAGTAATTTACACCTGCCTTTCTGACCCATTCCCCAAACTCAAAGAAGAAAGCCACTTAGTTGAAAATTTTGTGTAGGATAAGGATTCCCATCTTAGCAGGCTGCTTGACATCGTGCTCCAACGCACATAAAGTGGAATTGTCTTGCAATGTTGCCCTGTATTCATTGTCCTCCATCTTCAGTTAAACCCCATCTTCCTGGGCAAAACCTTCGCCTGTTCAAAATCACTCAGGGCGTGCTGCCTTCTCGCCAAGGGTTTCCAACAGGTTGTAAGAGCGCTGGGTCATTGAATAATGTCATGGTTGTCTGGCCCTAGGTTAACGTTCCCTTACAGGGCACCAAAGTTTTTGCACGGCTTCCCCTCAGCAAGAAGACAGAGGCTTGCAAGGTATGACTTTGCTGTTTAAAACCAGATAATCCTAGAAATTCTAGATGAGAATCCACACAGTGACTCCAGCCTCAGCCCATCCCCCCTGAGTTAAAAACATACCCAGTGTAACTGACAAAACTCCCCACCTGGTTGAGAAGGAGGGAGGCAGGGGGCAGAGAGAAAGATAAGCATTTGTGTCATCCTAAATTAGTTTTCAGCTCTTCGGATCTCTGCCAAACTAAAATACGTATATATAGTAGAAAGTCACCTTGTCTTTTTTCACTACGGTAATTCCTGCCAAATGTGAAACACTGTGTTTTAAGTCAGCTGCTCAGCACTGTCTTCTGACATGCTCGCTTTGATCTGGGAAGAACGCAGGCCGTCAACATGTCAGGATGTTAAAAGTGCGGTAATTTGGGGTGCTTTCAGGTTTTGTTGTTTTTTTTTCGAAAACAATGAGGGATTATTTTCTATGGAAACTAAAAGCTTGCAATGTGCTTTAAGTTGCTACACTTGAAAATTGATATGTTGAGACTCAGACTGATGAATCCTGTGTTCTCAGCTGCTATTTTGTGTGTATTCCCGTCTCACTGAACAGAGCAGGTTTGGGGAAAACAAAGAAAATGACAGAAAATGATGAGAACAGCACACTTACCTGGCAGCCTTTGTGAGGACCCAGCCTGGGCGGGAAATTGGTCCTCGTTCCAACTCCCTGCTCTTTGTCCAGAGAGATGCTAAACCCCTCCCTCCTTTGTGAATTCCAAATCATGTATTTACATCTTAGTATCTAAGGGGCAAAATTCTAATGATTAAATCCAACAAATAGCATTTCCACCCAACTCCAGGCCCAAATGGTCAAACCTCGCAGTTAGTCACACAAACAAAAAGAGAACTGCGCACAAGTAAGCCAGGGGACCACTTAGTGGCAGCTTTTTTATCTATTGGATATGCTAATGTGCTTTTTAAATTATATATATATATATTATTTCATAAAGGAAAGAAGAGGGAGAGAGAGAAACATCAATGATGAGAGATAATCTTGATCGGCTGCCTCCTGCACACCCCACACTGGAGATCCAGCCCACAACCTGGGCATGTGCCCTGACCGGGAATCAAACCACAACCTTCTGGTTCACAGGTCAATGCTCAACCACTGAGCTACACCAACTGAGTTGCTAATGTGCTCTTAACCAGGTAATATGTTCTGCCAGTGCCCACACATAGGTGAGCCCTTGGCAGTGGGACTGCCATGTCATAACTGTACATCTGATTTCAAAGGGTTTGTCAGTTTACAGAAAGTCAAGTAAATAATTGGGGGGGGGGTTGGGGGGTCCCTAATTGCCTACCAGACACATGGCAATGTTTGTATCTCATGTTTGACATTCAGAAAAGATGAGTTTCTCCACTGAGGTGCATGCCTTTGTCATCCCTCTAAGACACTTGTCAGAAATCAACGTAGTCAGCCAACATGGGCTGTCCATCTTCGTGGGCACACTCGGTGGATACAAATGAGGAAGCAACTTTTGGTCCTGACTTTGTAGAGCATCTTGATGCTAAACTAGGGGGGAAGAAGTGAGTAGTTGCTACAACCCCAAGTCCCTTGAGGACAATGACAAGGAAACAGGGTACTGATATCAGCTGCCAACCCAGGACTTTGTGTCTCCCCAAAGTACACGTTAGGTGAAGGGTGTGGCGGGTTCATCACCTGTGCATCTATCCTTTGATCACCATTCTGGCCTCAGTCCTGGACTTTCTCTGGAATAATTCTCTCTCTAGCTGCCTACCAGTCCAACAGCTGTAAAGGGAGGCTGTGACATTACTGCCCCGCCCCCCCCATCCACACACTCTATTTGTTTAACTGGAGTACTTAGGGCAGTCACCAGGCCCACAGATCCCCATGTCCTGAGTCATTCGTTTGTTTGTTTATTTGTACTTGTTTCAGGATTTAGGATTCTGGGCACAACTTCAAACGTACTGTAAATAGATATTATTTCATTCTGTGTTTTGCCTATAACAATATTGCAGAAGTTCTTGCCTTGCCGTGCTAATTAGGAAAAAAGCAACTTGGTGTAATGGGAAGCACGAACATAGGCTTTGGTGTCAGAGAAACTGGGTTCAAGTTCTGATAGATGTACTTAAAAGCCATTTGACTTGGGGCTTGCTATTTAATCTCCCTGCACCTAGGTTTCCTATCCAAAAAGGAAAATGGGGATAATTCCTACCTGGAAAAGATGTTTCAAGTATTCATTGAAATGATACATACAGACAACTTTTCTTCAAGTTCCATATGTCATCATATGTGGGAAGTATCATTACTGTATGTATTCTCAAGGAGAGAAAAGGTTTCATTCAAAATGTGACATGACTGCTTAGCATTTCAAATTTTTATTTCTTTTTTTTTTTTTTTTTGGAAAGAGGTAGACACAGACCACCTGTGACATGATTTCTTAGCACTTAGAATTTTTATTTCATGTTTTTGGAAAGAGGTAGTCACAAGCCAGATGGATTGATGCACAGCCATGTGACTAGACGAGTCCATGGTCACGCCAGCAGACCAGTGTGCTGCCTGGCTGATTGTGAGAAAGCACCAATTAAGAGGTGTATTCTGATTTCAGAGATGTGAAAAAAAAAAAAAAGTCGAGTCTTAGAATCAGCGAGCTACAGGAGTACCTAGCACATGATAGCCTAAAAGTAAAAGGTCAAAGTGAGAGGAAGCAGCCTTCATTTGAGATTAAAAAAAAAAAACACACCTACTCAGAAAGCACTGATTCAGGCAAAAACCCAAAAGGTGATCCCATTAGGGAGACATGTTTAATTTCAGCCCAGTAGTCATCAGTCTAGTCATCATAATATCTCCTTGCTTGCCATCCCGCCTGACAGTTCTTTGGGACACAGTGTCCTTTAGGCCCAGTCCAGAGGCTATCTTGTCCTGTGTTAACATTCCGAAGCTTTGAGGCATAAGACACACAAGGCGGTTCTTCTGGGGTCGCAGGTCCGGCTCCATTTTAAAGTAGCTTCATTTATATTACTTTTCATACACAATAGAAACTCAAGTAAGTGGAGTTATTGTTATTGTATTGGCTACCACACTCCCAGGCCAGGTCCAGTGAGAAGTATACTGACCCAGGTTCTTAGGGTCATTGCATCCCCAGAGCAGTGCCTGGTGCCTTGTAAGCAAACGATAAATATTTGTTGGATTAATCAATGCTGTTTAGGGGTAGGGCTGAGTTGGACCATTTGTGAAAGACGTTATAAAGTACCCAGAATCCCTGCACCCTGGTTTCACTTGTTCCTCCATGAAAAAGGGATGTTTCTGGTTCCCTGGTGTTCTAATTGCCTCTCTTCCCAAATTACATTTCCAAGTTAGAAAGTGTTTAGACCAAGGAAAATTGAGAATCTGCGCCTCCCTGAAATCGAGGGAGCTCCTGGGGGAAGCTGGGAAGTGTTTGTGTCTGGCATGCGGCCACCGTTTGGCGCTCACATTACCAAAGTGTGGCAGGATTTAGTTGGAGTTCAAGGTGAAGAAGCAAATAATGGCATAAATCTGAAAGTCTGTTGGCTGCTTCTCTGTAAATGAGGATGTGCTAAGAAATGAAGCAATTGCTCCAAGGCACCAAGTAGAGGAAGGAACTATTATATGGTGAATTCGGTCTGTGAGCGCTAGCAATACGGAAGCGTTTGTGCTCTGCATTGCCCTGCTTAGCTCTGCGGCCTCAGACAACAGAAACTTGACCCCAAAACGAACTTTCATAGCATTCGTATTTCTCTTAAGGTCACCATAAGCCAGGATTCCTGTGTCCTTTATTGAAAACTCAGTTATAGAAAATTCATATTTTGGTTGTTAAAGAATAGACACCCAGAACTTTTGCCTGAGCCCTTTGCTCATCGAATAAATTATTTATTAAATTGATGGCTCAGAATAAGCATCATCTGCATTAGGAGAGCAGATGATCCGTGAACTGTATTAACATGCTTAATATTACCGTAAAAAAAAGGGGAAGGCAACGCATTGCATATTTCATTTATTTTATTTTTTTATGTTACCAACTTGTAGCCTTAAATAAACATGTCAATATTGGAGTGCTTCAGAAAATATAACTGTACTAAGCTACATGTTGATAAGAAAAGAGCTTCGCTGAAGAAAATATTGTCTTCCATTCTTGCAAAGAGAAAGAAATGGATAAGAGGCACAATATGGATCCTCTTTCAAAGGCTTTTCCTTCCCACAAACCAAAGCTACGGGCCAGAAGGGAGGATCGGCTGTGCCTCCAGTCTTTGCATTTCTTTCATCATGACTTTCCTCAGGGCAGGCTGTCAGGGAAGGCCTGTCCATTGGGATGGGTTTTCAGTGGAACCAGGTCATTGGTGGGAAGATTTGTGCCAATATGTTGGGCACTCCCTTAGGGACTCTGATCTTTGTAAAAGAAAGCCCCGGTACCTCGCTTTGGCCTTTGCAGTCATGATGCAATTCTGTCCGTTTGCTTACTTATATTACACCATGAGCGTTTTAGAGGCGCATTAATGAAGGTTAGATTAGCCTTGCTTCTATTCCACAGGGGAAGGTAAGTGGCAGTGTGTCAGATGCATCCCGTTCTTCGGGCCACGATAAACAAGATGACATCTTTCAAGGGAGTTCCGTGAGCCTTTGAATCAGATGTATTTTTGAAACCGGTTTTAAGGCCACCTTATGCCCCAGATTTTGCAAACGTCGACTTCTGGGGCGTTAGCTAAGTTAGAGTACATGTGTTTAAACTTTCTTTTAATGAGATTTGAAGACTTCCTGAATCTTGAGAGAATTGTGGGTTAAAGACTTTTTTCCCCCATGAAAAAAAAATTCTTGTGACTTTGTATATTAATTTTATGTGTTAATTATTTTACATTAATTTAATATGTATTCAGTGCATTATATGAAGTTTATGTTTTTCCATTGGGCAAGAAATTTTATTTAGGCAAGTGATTAGCCAGTCACATGGTATGCTGGAATCCGCTGACTAGTCTCAGAATCTGGGACATTTTTACTTGAAATGTTTTTCCTAGACCTAGAGTCTAATAAGCAACCCCATAAAATAGTACAGTTAATAGGAAAGCTTAGAGAGCCTGGATAAGTTATAGTTTGCACAAGCGACCCATGCCATGGTGTTAATCAGGCACACACAACAGTGATAGAAGGATTCTGAGTTTCATGTTTCCCAATCCATCAAGACACAGAACCTTTTATTTAAAAGCTTTTATTAACTCATCGGTATGAATCAAAGGTCAGTCATTTTTTCCCCCTAGAAATGTGGAGTGATCTAACTATTACACAATGAGAAATTGAGGATATTTGGGCCTATTTTTATCCAATCTGTTTTTGTGAAATAAAGGCATTATCTCCTCCTGAATTTACTTTAGAAACTGTAAAGCTTCTGCCCTGGTCGATGTGGCTCAGTTGGTTGGGTGTCATCCCATTCACCAAAAGGTTGCTGGTTGGATTCCCTGTCAGGACATAGGCCTGGGTTTTAGGCTCAATCCCTGGTAGGGAGCTTGCAGGAGGCAGCCAATTGATGTTTCGCTCTCACATTGATGTTTCTCTCCCTCTCCCTTCCTCTCTCTCTAAAAATCAATTTAAAATCTTTAAAAAAAAAAAAAAAAACACCTATAAGGCTTCCAAAAAGAAAAAGAAGCCAGCCTGTAATTAACTTATACTTCTTGGGACCACAGCAATGAAGAGTGAAGAGCCAAAGAAAGAAGAGTAAATACTAAGAGTGGAATAATATTAAGACGAGAAGTAAGACAGGGGCATAAGAAACTGAATAGAAAAATTACAAACATTAACTAGCAACACAAACTATGAAATACCATAAACTCAACCAGGATAAAACATGCAACAATTAAAAGACACAGCTATAGTGAAAAAATGACCCCCATCATAGCAAAGTACGTGCAGTCTTCCGCACGATTTCCTGAACCAGGAAGTCCAGCCGAGGTAATGAGATGAAAAGCAATCCCTGAGAATTGCTTGGAGGTGCTGTTTCACCACCTCATCCGACATCATTAAACTTTTGGTTCCCTCATGAGCTACTTCGATAAATAACAGTGGACAGCTCAACATTTATCCAAATAAACCAGAAAGCCACCATGATAAAGGAAATTGAATTTATAGACACGGCAGGCTCTTGCCTAATAGATGAGAATAATGTGTCTAATGTTGAACATCCATCTACATTTCAAATAAAGTGTATGAAGTGGGGGGGGGCCTCTAAAAATACCTCCTACAAAATCATTTCCCAGGTTGGTTTTCTCCGGTCGTGACTAATTGATATCCATGTAATTCCGCTACAATCTTTGCTACTGAAAATGATGCAAGAGCTGGAAAGAATGGCTATTCGTGTTGGTTCCCAGGAGAGTGCCGGAAGTTGGGGGTTAGAGATCACTTTTTTGTTTTGTTTTGCTCATCCTCACCTGAGGATATTTTTCCACTGATGTTTAGAGAGGGTGGAAAGGAGGAGGAGAGACAAAGAGATACATTGATGTGAGAGAGACGCATCAACTGGTTGCCTCCGCATGCACCTCGACCAGGGCCAGGAATCAAGCTTGCAACCGGTACATGCCCTTGACCAGAATCGAACCCAGGATCCTTCAGTCCATGGGCCAATGCTTTATTCGCTGAGCCAAACTGGCGAGGGCAGAAATCACTTTTTATCTTCAGATGTGTTGTCTTTGGAATGACCCTGGAAGTCAGGGAGTGAGTACATTTGTGTGTGTTTTTAATCAGGTGAGGGCATTTTCTAAAGTCTTCTTTTAGATCTTGATCAAAAACTGACAGGAGGGAGGAGAATTATTTTATACCAGATCCCTTCTCTGCCTTATCTGGCCAGGCTTCATGGTGTAAGGAAGGTCCAGTGGGGATAGTTGAGATTACCCTACAATGTTAGCTCCCAATCAAATTCAATGGATTTATGAACTAGCATCATTTCAGAGCGTTTCCTAATTCCTTATCAGGCAAGTCTTGGTCAAAGACAGAACATGGATATTGTCAGTGTGATAGGAAGTCTTCTTACCCAGGTCCTGGCTGATGGGAGAGCAGCGGGTGCAGAGGAGTGGGGCAGTGCAGACAGGCAAAGGGATCTGAGCCACTCTGTTCGGCATGTAAATGGTACCCACACAGCACTACTCCCATAGACTCTTT
>NW_006292696.1:14178041-14183850 GCF_000327345.1 Myotis davidii
AATATGTGTGCATTTTTTAAATATATATATTTATTGATATCAGAGGGGGAGAGAGAGATAGAAACATCAGTGATAAGAGAGAATCATTGATTTGTTGCTTCCTATACACCCCACACTGGAGGTGGAGCCGACAACCCAGGCATGTGACCTCACCGGGAATCAAACCGTGACCTCCAGTTTCATAGGTTGACACTCCACCACTGAGCCACGCAGCTGGGCAATATATATGTGATTTAATGAAATGTTTTGATGGATAAATTTGGTCTGACTTTAAGGAAACCCACAGCTGATCCTGTCCCCAAAGGTTTCATCTCTCCCAGTGTTTGTCTGCACTGTTTTTCCCCTCCTCTCCTCTGGACAATCCACCTGTAAATATCATGGAGGGCAAGTCACCAGGTTTATCTTGCTCCGTCATGTTTAAATTTTTAAAAGGAAAATATATACATTACAGTGAATTTCAGGCTTTTAACAAATTTGCTGGTCTACCGATCTACATCGTTTCCCCATCTCTACTCCCCCCACCCCAACCTTGGTTTTCTAGGTGGAGGTCACTGGGGTGAGAGTGCTGCCTAGTGCCTCGTGCTCCCGCCCGTCTGGGAGGAAATAGCTCTACTTTTTGTGTAAGGATGCAGACGCTGATTGTGTGGTATTTTATTCCTCTCTGCAAAACTGACAGAATTAAGCCTTCTGGAAAGGTCAGCTGACCCCCAGTTCTATCTGTAGTGTAGTGAAATACTACTGATGGCTTGTTTTAATGTCAGAGGAAATTGGAGAGTGGACCCAACTGAAATATCCGTGACTACATTTCTCTAGAAGGAAGAAAAGCATTGTCCGTCATGTGTGTGTCTGACTCAGGGATTTATTAAACAGGCTGTGCACCCCACCCAGGGTGAATGCTGTCAAAACACGAAGAAGGGGAGAGAACACCCAGAGATCACACGGAAGCCAAGCCCCAGCTCTTCCCATAATTGCAGAACGTCCCTACTGATCTTGCCCACACCCTTTGTAATTTTTTCTTCCTCACACACTACTGCCTCGCTCCTCCCCAAGCCCTTCTCCAAATCCCCCCCATGCCTGTGTCTCCCACAGTATGGCCAAGCAAGACAACAAATCACAAAACCTGCTCATTCAGAAGACACCCAGAGCGAACTGAATCGGCGCTTGGCTTGTTGTTTCTCCGTTCAAGACTCACTTAGCAGGACGCAAATATAGTAGGGGGTTCTTGGAATGACTGGTCTGGAATCTCCCTCGGTGGAAATGTAGAGAGAGACTCCAGACATGAACACTGACTGGGTGTGAATTGCAGAACAACAGAAAGGATTCTTTATATTGGGCAAGTGCTATCTGATTTATCTGATTGGCATTCATGGCATAGGCCAAGTGGCGTGTAGACTCTAACACGCAAGGAATATTTTTATACAGAGGGAGAAGGGGAAAGTACCGCAGGAAAAAGCGAGCAGGCACAAGAGGGAAAGGAGATGGGAAAGCGGTCCTGTGAGTAACTGCAGTGTGTGTGGCGTATATTTTTCCTAGGAACATACAGGGAGAAGGAGGCCAGATGAATAGCTGAAGAGAACTGTAGCTTCCCCTGGCTTCTGTACATGAGAGAACCACGTGCTCACACCACTGGCCCAGTGACTAAATGAAAGCCCAGGCCTCATGGTCGGCTCAGATAATCCTCTGACTTAGATTAAGCTAGTTCTTATGTTTCCACTGGATGATGAGGCTACAGTTTTAGCCCATCTGTTCACCGCCCTGTTCCCGGCATCCTAAGAGACTACCCGTTTATCTCCGAAAGCCAAAGAGCCTGGTGTGAGTGGGGGAGGTGAAGCCAGTGGCCAAGACAGATTTCTGTAATGCTACAGGGGAAGGCGTAGCATCCACCCTGATCCAGGATCGTGGATTGATCCAGAGGTCTCAGCACACGCGGGTGACCGTGGTGTCGTGACGGAAGGTTTCCCGTTTATGCGTAAAGGCTCTCTGCATAGAAAAGAATTTTGATTTGGGGCTTTTAGGCCTTTGAAAGAGTAACACTGACATGCTCTCCCCATAGCCTTGGAATCCTAAAATAAATAATAGAAAAATTGCGATTTATAATGTAATTCCCAATACTAACTGGGCCCCGCTGCCTACATGAGTAATAAGCTTCAATAAATGTGTGACAGGCACAAGGCTCTTCAGTATGAAGAGTAGTGAGGCCTCAGAAATAGAAATAGGTTTTTCATTATATGAGGGATTATGTTCGGCCTGACAGTGGAGCCTGTTCCCAGGGCCACAGCTGCATTTTCTCCTGCGGTTGAATTAACCGGTAATAGCGATCCGGGCCATGCAGCCCGAGACAGCCATTTGGTTCAGGGAAGGGAGAAAGGTCTCTTTCTCCCACTTAAATCAGGATTATCATTGTTCACAACACACTTTCCTTTAAACTTCTATTCATCTCTGCTAATGAGCTGCAATTTGGGTCGGGTTCCACCTGGTGCCCGCTGAAATCTGAGGAGACGGGTAAAGAGATAGGCATGGTTTGGGGTGGTGGTTGCTGTTCTATTTTTACCCATGGTATGCTCATCAACACATGTACGGGTATTTTCCTTTTGCACATCATACAAAGTTTTACCCTTTCATTTCAAGCATACGCAACATTTGAGATTTTCCTAATATGGGAACTCAAAAGTCAGCACACCCACTCCAGGTCTCTCTCTCTCTCTCTCTCTCTCTCTCTCTATCTATCTATCTATCTATCTATCTCCATGTCGTTGAGGAACTATTTGAGCCCATCCTGCTTCTTGGTCACCAAGGAGACTGTGAGGTCTTCAAAGATGAGTTTCAGGAGGGATTTTTTTTAAATATATTTTATTGACTTTTTACAGAGAAGAAGAGAGGGGGATAGAGAGTTAGAAACATCGATGAGAGAGAAACATCAATCAGCTGCCTTCTGCACACCCTCTACTGGGGATGTGCCCACAACCAAGGTACATTCCCTTGACTAGAATCAAACCTGGGACCTTTCAGTCCACAGGCCAACGCTCTATCCACTGAGCCAAACCAATTAGGGCTCTGTAGGGATTTGAGAAAGGTTTGGGGTTGCGGGGACAGCAAGGGCCCCCATGGTGAGGGAAGTTGATGACCAATTTTGAGACAGGTTTTCTTTTTCAGACATTGTCAATACAGAATTTCCTACCTCTGTTTCTTCTTAACTCAAATAATGGCCATTGGAACTGAGTATTTCTAGGATTATTGTTCATCTGGAGCAGGAAACCTGATCTTGGTTGTAACTGCTCCTTGTTGTAAGGGTCAGCTGGGCATTGGAGGAGTCCAGCAAAGAAAGACTGGGATTTGGTTTAGAAAGTTCAGCACAGTTCCCATCCCTGGCTAAGTGGGGGCTTTGGGGAAAGACAATTCAATGCCCTGGGCCTCGTTGTTCTCAACTATAGGAAATGCTTGATGACAGTCATAATCGTGATGATACCTTTTCATAACCTTTCTGTGTAAACTTTAGAGTAGGTATTGATATTCTCTATTATTGCCGCTCTGTGCATTCAGCCAAGAGCACACGCCCACACGTGCTAAGTTGCAATGCAGGAGTTGAGCTGTTGAAGTTCAGAGAAAGTAGAAACTCCCCCGAGAACTGGAGGAGCGGAAGATGACTGGGTGGGAGAAGTCCGGGCTGACCCAGTTCTGGGAGGGCAGAGAGGCACTGAACTAGAAATGGACTGAGAAGCATTCCAGGCAGAGGAACTCACAGCAGGGAAGGTGAGAGGGCAGAATTAATAGGCCGAGGTGAGGAGGAAAGGAGGAGCTTAGCCAGGGAGGAGGAGAAGGATGCCTGCTGAAGGGCAGTGGGAGAATCCTAGGGAAGGTGGAGCAGGAGCAGGTGATGGCTGGCCCCTATGTGATGGGAGCTCTCGTTTGATTAATTCGGCAACAGGGAGGTGCTTAAAGTTCACAGGAGGGAATGGAATGTGCCAGAATCATGACACGATATCGTGTCAGTTAACTAGTAGATGCTCTGTACATATTTATTCACTAATTGAGTGAAGGTTCAGGGTAGATTGGTAAGTGGGACAGAAACAGAGAGACTTTTTGAAAGGCTCTGGCAATCATCAGTGGGTGTGCGAGTTGGTGAGGACCCAGTTTAGGAAAAAAACAAAACAAGTGAATCCGTGAGAGCCTTCTTCCAAAGAAGGAAAGACAGATTTGTCTGGTGTTAACCGTGGAGGTGAAGACAGAAATATCTAATATGCCCTCCAGGTTTCTAACTAGGATCGCTAGAGGAATGTTGTCAAGAATGGGGAAACCGCCCAGCCAGTGTGGCTCAGTGGCTGAGTGTAGACCTATGAACCAGGAGATCACGGTTCGATTCCTGGTCAGGGCACATGCCCGGGTTTCGAGCTGGATCTCCAATAGGGGGGCACACAGGAAGCAGCTGATGGGTGATTCTCTCTCATCATTGATGTTTCTACCTCCCTCTCCTTCTCCCTTTCTCTCTGAAATCAATAAAAATATTTTTAAAAAGAATGAGGAAACCGGAAAACTAAGAATTAGCCCACCCTCTTTAAGTCAGCACTCGCTTTTCTAAAAGCATGGTGAACCAAAGCATTTTTTATTGGTGTGTAATTCTATCGGGGCTGGCGAGAAGCCATTCTTTTCTAATGCACTCAGTAAATCTCTGTGTGCGGGTTCTTTATTATGAGGGCCCTTTGATCCAATAAAACCCACCAAGACCCCTTCGGAGGCATTCACTTTGGATTTGGTCTAAAAGTGCGGGGAGAAAAAGGAGAGCAGAACTGGGTTAAAACTAACCTCAAACGGCTAACAAAACTCCTCCACCCCATCATGCTTATTTGTAGTGCAAATGCTGTGAACCAAAAAGAGAGACCAGGAGATGCCTTGAAACTCCACGGGCCCATTTATAAACAGAGACCCGCGCTCCAGGACCCGAAGGCACTTGCCTCACAAATGCAGAATGTGGTCCTGGGCGTCGGTCGGGCCCAGCGCCCTTTTTGATTTGGGGCAGTGAAGCTTCCAACTGGCAATCTTCAAAGGAGAAACTCACCTTTTGATCAGCTGCTTAGAGGCAGGTTGGAAATTATGATAAATCTGCTACATATTCACTGTATGAGCAGGTCTAGACTCCAATGCCGCTGCCTGCGTCTCCGCAGATGGGGCTGACTCACTGGACCTGGGCTGAAAGGTGAGATGGATGAAGTTGGTTATGGGTTTATGGATCTGGGCAGAGAGGGCCAGACAGCAGGGAATGGGCCTTTGCCCTCCTCCCCCCGCCCTCTCTCTGCACCACACTGAAGTCTCGATTTATTTTCTATGCGTTAACGTTTGGCTGAAGTGCATGAAATACCCTCTCCGAAGCGAGGCGGCCCAAGTAAAACAGAGAGCATCATGCGTACCTGGGGAATTTTAGAATTAGCTTCCAAACTAACCAAGATAATGTAGGCCCCAAAGGCACTTTAGTTTGCATTATATGGCTTGTCTGTGCGGATGGTCCGAAATTTAGTAGATATTTATGTCTCTGCATCTCTTTTTTCCTCTATATCAGTGGTTCTCAACCTGTGGGTCGCGACCCCTTTGGGGTCACCTAAGACCAAGGGTCCTCAAACTACGGCCCACGGGCCACATGCAAATACAAATATTGTGTTTGTTCCCGTTTTGTTTTTTTACTTCAAAATAAGATATGTGCAGTATGCATAGGAATTGGTTCATAGTTGTTTTTTTTTAAACTATAGTCCGGCCCTCCAACAGTCTGAGGGACAGTGAACTGGCCCCCTGTTTAAAAAGTTTGAGGGCCCCTGCTCTG
>NW_006292696.1:14185666-14210919 GCF_000327345.1 Myotis davidii
ATGATTTCCCATAGTTTTTTTTTTAAACTATAGTCCGGCCCTCCAATAGTCTGAGGGACAGTGAACTGGCCCCCTGTTTAAAAAGTTTGAGGACCCCTGCCTAAGACCATCAGAAAACACATATATAATTACATAGTGTTTTGTGATTAATCACTACGCTTTAATTACGTTCAATTTGTAACAATGAAATTGGGGGTCACCACAACATGAGGAACTGTATTAAAGGGTCTCAGCATTAGGAAGGTTGAGAACCACTGCTCTATATCCTTCTCAGCTCTTCTAGCCTCCTATCTGCTTTGTGGGAGCATGGCTATGAAGCCAGCTCATTTCTGTTCAGTTTTTGACCCTATGGCATGGTGCTAGTCTTGAGGGAATCCAAAAGCAGTCACCCTTTCCTGGCCTGGCTGGGTTAAGATCACTGTCAGACCCTTGCCTTCTCCCCTTCACCCTCAAGGGAGGCAATACTGTGATGCTATGAGGACCCACCCCTGAAGCCCGTGGGGTCCCACCATGTCCCCTTGCCGCCCTGAGAGGAAAGGTCCAGGGTTGGGTGTCAGGTGTTGTGTGATATTCATTGCGGTGTACACTTCCAGCAAGCCCAGCAGCGCATCACAAACAAGGAGAGTTATTCTCGATGGCTCTTAAATTGAGTCGACGTACCAGCCAGATTAGAATAATCACAGGACAATACGGCGTTATTGTCGAATAGCATCTCTGTAGCCCACGACACTCTCAAAGCCTCTTTAAAATATAAAGGAATCTGCTCTTGGGACTCAGAGACTGGCTGAGTGTCGTAAAACATCCAGGGGAAGTGCAGAGTGGAGTCTGGAACCGAGTGAGCAGGCTCTTCACCGTGGGTAACATCGTAGGAGAACATCTTACACTCTTCTTGCGCACCAACTTGTCATTTCTCGAGTGCGTAATGAATTAATGTGTGTGAATACCTTCACGCAGGGAGGCCTTTTCCTCGAGTCTCACCCTCTTCAGGGCTTCGTGGTACATTTAACAGAACAGTGTTTTACAATCTCAAGACCAAGGGCTCCCACAAAGATCCCAAGAGAAGCCTGAGTGAGTAGCAGCTCGAAGGCTGCGTTTTTGTAAGCAAATGAGAACCGTGAAGGATAAGGAGGGATGTGCGTGGGGAAGAGTGCTTTTAAAACTGCTGGGAGGCGGGTGTAGAGAGTGCGAGTGAGATGCAAAGGCTGCTGGTCCTCAGCTCCACTGATTAGCGGGTGTTTCACAGTCTCTGTGCGAGTGGAGCGCAGGGCTAGCGAGCCCTGGCCTTGCCAGAGGCAGGAGTGCCCTCCGGTATTCCAAGGTGGGGGGCGGGGACTAGAAAACAGCTCAGGCTCCACTTCCCTTTCATAACTGCCCTTTCATAGACACGTTTGGCTGTAATAGGGCTTTGTGTAAGGAAGATGGATTGGAACCCACTGGGTCTTTTTGCAGAATATCAAATATTTTACGCATTAAGACGACTTGATTTGAAGAGTCCTTGGCACAGATTGATGGCGCAGTCCAAATATTTTCACTTCTTGTCCTGTCGACTGGATGGAGTTCAGTCACCTCAATCTCTGCTCATGTAGGAAGTGGCCAGGGCCTGGAGGTGTGTGGCATTCTTTCCTTTTTCTTTCACACACTGTGCAGGGGTACAATGCACTGGGGACCACTTGCAGATTGACCCCAGTGAGATGCAAGATGCTCAGTGACACTGTGTACTGCAGGACTCCCTTTGCTGTAACTCAGTGCACCCCCACCCCACCCTGGGAACAGTTTGCAATCTCTGGAGACACCTTTGGTTGTCACAAGGGAAGTGGGGGTGCTACTGGCATCTAGTGGGTAGAGACCAGAGTTGCTGCTAAACACCCTACAGTGCCCAGGACAGCCTCACACCAAAGAATGTTCCAACCCAAAATGTTGATAGTGCCAAAGCTGAGGTCATAACTGATTTGTAATCATGTCTTTCGGAATATTCTTTTTCTCCTTCACCACCAGAATTAAAGTGTTCAAACCTTTCTGTTGCCCTGTGAGGGTCAGCTTTGGTTCTCCATTGCTTACTCCTCTTGGCGCAATATTTTCAGACTCAAAGCCGTCAGTCCCATCACGAAGGCATCAGTGGTGCTAAGTTCTGAGAAATTATTGGAACTGGTCAACTTTATGCCGTGAAAGGAGGGTTCGACTGAAGAGGTGTAATGACAAGTACCCCTGAATGTCTGTCTTTCCCAAAGTGTCACCACTATTTTTTTTTCTCCATGAAAAGGACAATGAAGTCAGCCATTTATGAAGGACCTACTATGTGCAGAAACATCACATTCAATATCTGATCTAATCTTCCCAAGGACTCAATTTTCTTATTCTTAAGTAAGGAAAGAGATTCAGAGGGGTTAAGTAACTTGGCCACGGTCACACACGAGTCAGGTCTGTTTAACTCCAAAGTCCACTTTTCACCAATATGTATACTGCCAACAACTTACAAATATGTGCTTGGCGACTTTGACTTTTTGTGTTCCCAGAAGTCCTTGCAACAACCCTAATGACAACACTTCCAAGGAAAAGAAAATAGGTACCTCTGCTCATGCAAACAGCTTAGCCTTGTCCTGAGAGCTGGGAAATGACACATTCCTTCGCCAGTTCTCCGCCTCAGGGCAGGTGGGAAGACTGGAAACAGGCAGAAAGAATTGAAAGATTAAATGAAATACACTTCAAAACTGAAAGTGAGGAGGGGAGCCCAAAGTCCTGGGCAGCCTGGTCAGTTAAGACAGTGTTTCAGTTAAAAATACATTCAACTTAAGTTCTCAGAAACAACCACCAAAACTCCTAACAGCAGCTTAAAAAATACAGGGCTCTAGTTTCCTCGCATAGCTGGCTAGCTAGGTATCCCGGGTTGGCAGCAATGGACATTGTTTGTACTGCTCAGGGGTGCCAACTGTGACATGCGCTCTTCCTCTCTCTCCACTTTGCCGTTCCCAGCACTTTCGTTTTTCTCCCTTGGTTTTGCTGCCTCATTGTCACAAGATGGCTGATGCAGCTCCAGACCTCATATCCACCTTCAGGGGGAAGAAAGAAGGAAAGAAATCAAGTTTTTTGTTGTTGTTGTTTTGTCCCTTTTATTAGGAAAAGCATAACCCCACCCCATACACGTGCACGAACACACACACGCTCATAATTTTAGTTACTAATTATATCTTATTAATTAGAATTGTGTTCCATGGCTTTCCCCTCTTCACAGGAGGCTAGGAAAGCTCTTCTGGGCCCTTTGATAGGAAGCAACAGGGGACAAGAAGGTTGGAATTGTCTGATAAATCCCCAAACCAAAAGTGTCTTATTGGAGTGATTTTTACACTCAAAAGCTAAGTTTCTGCTTTTTCTGGAGGTAGATCCAACAGCTATTTCTAAGTAATCTCTTTTGGGTTTTGGTGGGGATTTTTGTTTGTTTTTAAATATATTTTTTATTGATTTTTCACAGAGAGGAAGGGAAAGGGATAGAGAGCTAGAAACAGCAATGAGAGAGAAACATTGATCAGCTGCCTCCTGCACAACCCCAACTGGGGATGTGCCCACAACCAAGGTACATGCCCTTGACTGGAATCCAACCTGGGACCCTTCAGGCCACAGGCCGACGCTCTATCCACTGAGCCAAACCGGTTAGGGCAAGTAATCTCTTTTGTGTACTGGTCCCGTGTGGCATTCTGAAAGAGGGTGTGCTGGGTTGCTAGGGCTGCCTTCACAAAGTACTACCAAATGAATGGCTTATGGCAAACGTTCATTGTTGCACAGTTCAGGAGGCTAGAAGTCAAAGATAAAAGAGTTGACTGAGCCATGCTCCTTCCGAAGGCCCTAGGAAAGGGTCTGCTGCAGGCCTCTCTCTCAGCTTCTGGTAGTTCCTGGGCTCGAGGCATCACAGCTCCAGTCTTCACAAGGCATGCTGCCTGTGTGCCTACTGTCCCTATGGACAAGTGTCCTCTTTTGAAAAATATATTTTTTTTTATTGATTTCAGAGGGGAAAGAAGGAGAGAGAGATAGAAACATCAATGATGAGAGAGAATCATCTATTGGCTTCCTCCTGCACGCCCCCTACTGGGGATCAAGCCTGCAACCCAGGCATGTTCCATTACTGGGAATCGAACCGGGACCTCCTGGTTCCTGGTCGATGCTCAACCACTGAGCCAAGCCAGCTGGGTGCCAAGTGTTCCCTTTTTCTGAGGACACCAGTCGTATTGGAGGAGGCTCACCCTAATGAGTTCATCTTCATGTCATCTTCTGAAAAAAGAAAAAAAACACTTCTAAATAAGGTCACATCCACAGATATGGGGTTTGAGGCTTTCAACATCTCAGGGGAGTGGGGCAACACAACTCAACCAATAACACGGAGTTTTTCTGATCCTCATAGAATCATAGCAGTAATGATATAGTTAATATTTTGATCATTTACTACATGTTGGACTTTTCATATGAATTTTTTAAGTTTAATTCATCCCAATGCCATAAGAGTTTGGTGCTCTAACTTCTATCTTATAGAAGAGGAAACTGAGGCACAAAAATATTAGATGACTTTCTCTCATTCACATAATTAGTAAGGGGGCCAAGTCTCAACTCAGTCTGACCTCTGAGTCCTTTCCCTTCTACACCATCCAGTCTGCCTCTACCACAGCTATCCTCAGCTCTGCTCCTAAAGGCCGAAGAAGGGTAGGCACGTGGGTTTCCTAAAGCTTAAAAATGTCTTTTTTCTCAAAAGCTTTCTTTACTGCCTTAGAAACACACAAAAAACCACTGCGTTCTGTGCTGGGCATGATGGCTCCTCCTATTCAGATGCAGAGCTGTCTGAGCAAGGTATTTCATCACTTACTAAAGTTTGCTGAAATGATGACATCACCTTTAATGGAACAATGAAATGGAAGGATTCCCACAGTTAAAGCTAATGATTTGTGTAGGAACCAAACGTGCCACCTTTGAGGCAAAGGCAGGGGGCAGAGGGGAGCTTCTGACCCTGCCCACCACTCCTGCCCAGTCTTATGGGTGACAGCGGGTCTGTTCTGGTGGGCCCGACAGGGGGGATGGGCCCTTGGGGAGCAAGATGAAACAGTGCAGTTGATGGCCAAGCAGTCCATGCCCACACAGTCCTCGGGACCCTTCTGAGCCACTGGGGGCCAGGCGTTGATCTGTGTCAATGACCCAGCTTCCCCCGCTGGACCCGCACTGTTTGGGCGACACCGCCTCGTCTCGGACCCTTCGCGGCCACTGCCAGTCGCCGGGGCTTTGCCTGGCCTCCTCCTGCAGCCGTTCCCCAAGCGGAAGAGCAGGCCGCTTCCTCTTGAATAAAGGGCTGGAGACATGGAGGGAAAGTTGGCATTTTTAAAGGCCATTGTGCAGGTTTCTCATTTCCTCCTGATGGGGGGCAGGCGATGCAGGAAATGATGGCGAGAGCCAGCAGGGCTTTATGTTCCCGCGGCCCCTCGTGGCTGTGTGGTAGACAGCGGGCGTCATTATCCGTGTTTCATAGCCGCGGAGCCGGCTCAGGCAGGGGAGGGCTTGTCCAAGGCCCACAGCGAGTAAATAGCAGGTGTGCGGCTGGTGCCCAGGTAGTCAGACCGCAAACACCGATCTTCCCACAATAGCATCAGCACTGCCGCAGAGAACGACAGTCAAGTGCTTCTGATTTGAGCTGACAGAAGCTTCTAGAATCAGAAAGGGAAAGAATTCCACACAGAGGACTAAACAGCTTACTCCAGGAGAAGTGTGTTTCTCTGGAAGGTGACCAGAGGCTTCTCCTGGGATCGTCCTCTTCCCAGTGGCTTCTCTTCTGTGCTGCGTGTCCCCACCTCGTTCTCTGAGTCAGCAAACAGCCACGAAGAAAAGTTCCCTCCCCTTTTTCTCCTTTTTACTCCTGAGGATAAAAATCTACTCTTTCAAATCAGAAGGGAAGGGACCGTTACAGCAGCTCACGTTTAATGAGCGCTAAGGATGCTCCAGGTGGAGAGCACCGCTTGAATCACTTGTCTAATCCCCCTTCCACATCCTTGTCGGTAGAAATAAGAATTGTCCCCATTGAACAGATGGGGAGACTGAGTCTTAGAAACTCTAAGTAACTTGCCCAAGGTTGCGCCACTGAGGAGAAGCAGTGTGAACTGGACATCAGGAGGCCTGGATTCTGTCCCTTTCTCTACCGTTAACCTGCGGTGTCCCCTGGACCAGCGTTTATCTTCCTAGGGCCTGTTTCCCCATTGTAACAGCCGGATCTCTACGCAGCACTTAACGGTGAGGTCACTGGACTCAGCCATGTCATCTTGTTTCATCTTCAGAACAACCCTGTTTTTATCTCCATTTCATAGATGACAACACTGAGGCTTAGAGACATTAAGTCACTTATCCGGGGTCATACGGCCAGGAGCCGCCTAAGCAAAGCATCCATGCCGGTAACCATACTGCTCCCTGCCTTTCAACTCTGACGCTATCATTCTGCTGTTTTATCTGGCTAAAGTTAGTGTGTATTTCTCTTCCCAAATATAGCAGCTCTACAGTGAGTTCCTGCAACACTTCAGAGATGCAGAAACTTGATTAAATACAATTAGTGAAGGTCAGGAGTGTCTTCCAAGTCAGGCCCGCTGAATTCCAGTGCCCATGTGAACCTGGATTCTGTGGCGCTGACACTCAGAAACCATGTTTATTGCCTCTTGACCTTGACCTCATAGAGCAATAAGGTCATGATCCCTGCTCAGTGGGACGTGGTGACTAACAGCAGACCTTCCGGAATCAGACAGGACAGGGCTGTAACCCCCACTCTTCCACTGACAGCTGTGTGACTCTGTGTGAGTTCCTTAACCTCCGTGAGACGGTTTTGTCATCTATAAAATGGTAATAATAAATGCATGCACCTCTGAGAATTGTTGCAGAAATTAAATCGCACATTGCATGCACAGCTTTTGGCACAGCAGTTGTAAAGTGAGCGTTCGTTGCTTGTTAGGAGGGGTTAGAGCGGAACTCCTAGTGTCACCAACTGAGCCAGCCCAGGACAATACCCAACTTTGCAGGGACTTCTCCTAGCAGGCACCCTGCTCATTATGCTCCTTCCACCTGCATGCACCATTTAGCACCACCTTCTTCTGCCCTTCTTCTTCACTCCCCTTGTCCTGACCCAGCTAGAGGGCCTCCTGTCCTTCCACTAGAGAAAAGGGGAGTAGAGACAATTCACCATCAGTTTTAGAAGCAGGGGACTGAGGTGGAAGAATGTAGGTTCAGATCTTCTTAAACCTGGGTTTGAATTTGAATATCATCTAAACCTCTGACGATCATTCTAAAAGGAGGACATTAATGCCCATATTTGCAGCATGATCATTAAGATAAACAAGAGAATAGCTTTGAAGCGCCCTGGCGTGTGATAGGAAGATGGCTGTTATTTTGAGATTGGGCAGTGGGCTTGCGGTGGGCCACTGAGAAGTGATCTGAGTTCTGCACATGCTCTTCGCTCCTATCATTTGGCGTGGTTTTGTATTCTGAACTCTTCCCACTCCAGCTGGGGCTGGTGGGCCTCTAAGAGCATGAGACGCGTGAATCACCTTGAAAAACATATTTCATGTTTATTGAGTAGAGAGAGACGTATCCAAGGAGAGCAGTCTGCCCCTCAGGATGCGAAGTTCTTCAGGTCAGTTTTGCCATTAAGTGTTCATGTTGGGCGAATCTTCGGGGCTTCTCTTGCCTCCTTCTTCTCGATATGTTAGCTTTCTTCCATTCCTTCTCCGTCTTCCCATCCTGTTCCCTTCTCTCCTTCTTCTCCCACACTTCCCACTTGCGAGCCCCAACTCTCCTCCCATTGGATGATGGAAAGCATGTCTTTGTTCAGCGTAAACCTTCTTTTCTGCCATGTGGAGAAATTAACTACTCACCAGCATCTTGGAGTTGGTTAGTGGCAGTCATAGAAGTAATACATATTCACTCTTTTGAAAATTCTACTTACTATAGAATTTCGAATTACTGGTCTTTTCCTTTTCCTTTCTTCCTATTCCTCTCTGCTCCCAGCATTAAATCTAATTTCTTCTCTCGCTCAATTTACCCAGCTCACATAATGTGCCTTTTCATTTTATGAATGAAGATAATTTGTGAATAGAAGTTACTTCCAAATATTTTCTAAGCATTTGCTTTAACGTGGTCTTGTGAGCTTCCTCCCCCACCTCCCCCACCCCTCTTTCTTTTTTTTTCCGTAAGGAAATAAGTGTTTCCAGGGAAATAGAGCCCGGAGGAAGAAAGTATCAGATTGCCCTCTGTTCTCAGGTCTTTTATTGATAACAATTTGGGTCCCTAATTGCTGAAGTGACTGAAAATAAGACTTGTTGCTCCCTTCTTCCCCCCCCCCCACCCCCACCAAGCAGGAGGAGGGCAATTTTCTTCAGATCCCTGCACCAGAAGTTCCAGAAAGAAATGGAATAGGAAGAAAGAAAGGGGAAGAAGCAACTGAGCTCTCAAAATAGAGCTAGTCTGACAGTTGGGGAGTTTTTAGGCAAGAGAATCCCCGTGTTGCTATTTTAATTTTAAGGCTTATTCTCAAGTTTGAGTTGATTCTGGGGTACCCACCTTCCAAGGACTGACTTTGTCCTTTATCTATTCATGCAGCAAACATTTACTGAATCCTTCCTTCTCTCTAAGTGATGCAGAGATGGGTGACCAAGATCCCTGCCCTCCAACAGATCCCATCACACACAGAGGGAAACAGATGTGCACGAAATCACTTATAACACCAGGATAAAGAGGAAGAAAAAAAACACACCCAAAGATGGAAGCCAAGGAAGGCTCCATAGGAAGTGAGTAGGAAGTGGAAAAGGCAGACTTCACCCGAAAGTATCAGGGAGTACTTCAGAGAGGAGGTGACATTTGAATTCTAGCTGGACAGGTACAAAGGAGTTTGCAGAAGGATAAGGTCAGAGAAGTACATTTTAGGGGTAAAGAACACCAAGAACAGGGGGTAATGCCTGAGAAAGCATAACATTGTAGGGAACCACAGATAGTCAACAATGAAGCAAAACAGATACAGGGAGCTGAGGTGTCAGTGAAGAGCGGGCTGGATGGAAGGGCCAGTCCACAAAGTACCATATGAATGTGTGTTGGGTTTGATTCTTAAGTGATGCGAAACCTGCTGGAAATACCTGATAGAGGAGGGCATGGGACGGTCTGGCCTTCCTGTGCAGGTGGAAGTGAGGAGGACAAGACTAGAGGCAAGAGAAGCTGAGGGGGCTGTTTCAAAGCCCAGAAAGCAGAGCAGATGAGCCGAGGAAGGACAGAAGCAGGGCAGGCCGAGAGGAGAGCAGAGAGGGGAGATCTTGTGCAGGCTGCGTGCTCAGGGTCAGTCATTGGCTGTAGCTGGTAGAGAAGAGGGGGGCTCCAGGCAGGGCTCCATCAGCGTGATGAGACTTGCACTCTATCTTGGACACAGTGACCCGAGGCTGGCCCCTGGGAATTGGGGGAGGGGGTAGCCAAGAGAAGTGTCCCTGCTCCTACAGTTCAGTGACGTCTGTTACATCAGTGCACACCAGTTGGGCTGGATGGTGCTGGAGGTTCTGCAACAATGTACCTCCTAAGCTATTTTCACACGAGCCATGAAAAAGTTGGAAGACAGTAGAACGAGATTTAATAAACTTCCCAATGTTGCCACCGAATGAGGTTTTAAGGAAAACAGGCACTAGAAGGAACAAAGGCTTAAGAAGTACCTACTTCACTTCGCTTGAAATGGCGGTTCACCTACCTGGGACTTAATTGCCTGAGAGGAAGGGGCAGACAAGGTGCAGATACCCTGGGGGAGGCTGCACAGGGCAGGGACGTCTCCTCCCGACCACTGTGTACTGGGTTCTCTGAGCATAACGATCCTTACTGGGGTTCAGGGCCAGGTTCCGGGTGGTCAGGGGTTAGAGCGTTAGGATTAACAGTCAGCATCGGATTGGGGGGATAATGTTAAGGATATAGATAGGCTTTCTGGTCAAATTCATAGAGTCCTCATCTCACTCAAATACACATTCCCCACTTAGCTACAAAAGGCAGGGCTGGGGCTACCCAATGATCCCCCAAACATCTATAACGAGTGGTCAGGGTCTCCCATTCCCCCAGAGATAAGCGAGAAAGAAGGATTCTCAAAAAGCCCTCTCTCCACAAGGCAGAGGCGCAAACCCCAAGCAAACCCCAATTCTTAGAGAGTCATTCCTTGTCTTCCTGCGAAGGTTAATGTTATGCTTTTCGTGGGGGAGCGGAAGGCCACTGTGCTCCTACAAGGCTTTTGTCGGTCTGATCTGTCTGCCCCTCCCCACTTAGCTCTGTTTTATATGTGTCTGGGGGCAGGGGGGAGTCATTTTGTCTCGTTTTCTTGAGCAGTGTTGCCTGCCCTCGGAGGACCACTTGCTTTTCGGCAGCCTGGGTACAGATGCTGAAAGTGACGGCCACTTCCCCCCAGGGCGTGTCGATGAGTGATCCATGGTTGGGGAGGTTGGAACTTCCACCAGGCAGCTTCCCAGACCGAAGTGCTGGCTTTTCTGAACTTCAGAAGTTGCTAAGAGACTGTGTGTGTCTTTGGACGCCGTCCAGGCTGTTCCTTCCACGCTCACAGCTTTGATGGAATATTTCCTCTCCCCGGTCTCGTTAGACAGGTGACATGCCAAACCAAAGTTAGAGCTGTTACAAGACATTGCTGTGAGCACCGGTTCCGTGGTTTGCCCATTCATCTGCGGTGCTGGAAGGGAAAAAAAAGTCAAATCAAAAAAAAAAAAAAAAAGCTCTGTTAAATAGACATGCCAAGGAACGGGGAGAAAAAGAAAAGTTTCTTCAACTTTTATATGCTCGGAATTATGCTCACACACACATTTTTGTTCCTTTTCCCTGTTTAAAAATTGATAACCTAGAAATAAAGTAGAGCAAGGGCCGGGGATGGTTTGTGGCACAAAGGTGGCACCTACTGGCAAGCCTGGGCGGAACTGTGAAGCGTAGATTTGTGCGTGACCTTGACCAAAGTTACAGCCTCCTGAGGAGGCTTCCTAATGATTTTCCGTGTCTGCGAGGGCAAACCCTCTTTAGATGTATAAATATTAAAAAGCGCTTCCTAGGCATGAGGGCAGGGGTTTCAGGGCTACGGTAGGACTTTTTCTGCTTGTAACTAAAAACATCTACCGACCCTGGTAAGTCACCAGCAGCGCTGTCTGCTCAGAGGAGCAAATGATTTGAAACTGACAGGGCTGCACACTCAAGGGGAGTGACCTGTGAGTAGCTGTCCTTCCGTCTGCTTTCTAGAAACATCTACCCAGCTCCCCCAGAATGCCCCAGCTTTCGAGGTCTCGACATCAGCAGCCTTCCTTTGCTTCCATCTTGGGTGTCTTTGCTTTATCCTGGTGCTGTTGGTTGTACATTTTGGTTTCTATGTCTTCACTCTGTATCCCAATCTAAAGAACTAGTCCTTAAGGAAAATCATGGCTCCATCATTGATGGCGTACCTTTGAGGTTCACGAGACACACCTCAACACTGACTGCGCTGAGCAGACAAAACAGGCCCTTTTGAAGGATTACGACATTTTTCAAAAAATAAAGGCTCTCCTATATGTTCGAAGTGCTTTTTTTCTTTCTGAAGCGGACTCCATAGGGTTATTATGCAAGGGGCACAGAGAGGGGACTTACCCATTTGATTAATGGGAGAGAAGGAGTTGAGACCTACCCCTTGTAAGCGGTCGCCTCCAATCCTCAGAACAGCCCTATATAGGGGGTCCCATTACCCAACACATTTTAGAGATGGGAAAACTGAGGCCTAGAGATACTTCATCCAGTGCCGTGTAACCATTCAATGGTCATATTAGGAGTCTTTCCTGACTCTAAAATCCATATTGCACCCCAGGTGACATAAAGGCAGCCTTTGTTTGCTTGTTCATGCATTCCGTAAATACCCATTGAGTACCCACTCATGACCAGGACTATGGGGCGCAGCGTGAGGAGGGGCAGGCCGCAGCCTGTGCTGTGAAGCCGCTGTCTGGGTCACTCGGAGCCACCACAGCCCTACTTGTTCTCTGCCCTGAGGTTTCCTTTCACCCCTGAGGGAAGGAGTTGACACATTGTGAACGTCAATAGTGACTGACCTGGTTTTGTCCCGAGGCCTCTCAAAAACAGTTTTCCAGGCGTGCCAAGCCCTAAACGCGCCCCAGGTCCTCGTGCAAGAAGCCAGAACAGTTTGCCTGTCCAGCCAAACTCAGCCGGGCTTTGTCTCCAGGGCCGGTTTTTTTCTGCACCTCTTCAGTCCTCTACCTTGTGGGTTAAGTGTTGCTTCGTGCATTTGAAATAAATGCCTTCCAGGCACGGGTAGAGCAGGGTTCAAAGACAGTGTTGGGGTGAGAGAAGACAGATTTCTGGAGCTGGTAGGAAGACTCCATGCAATGCAGGGTTCCCAGCATGGGCCCAGTCACACCACAGCGTGGATAGTGTTTCTTTATTTTTATTTTCTATCTTGATGGAGGCGGGGTAGGGGTACAGTTGTTCCAGAACAAGTTTGGAATTGCTCCTGACTTTCTGGTCAGCCCTGCCACCCTGTCCGCCCAGGGCCACACTTCTGGGCATTGTGCCTGTCCAGCCTGCATTCTGTGAACGAGGTCACAGGCGCCAACCTCCATGTCCTGCCTCTTTACTGTCTGGTTAAACCCACCCCACTTCACTCCCCTACCCATCTTTATATATATATATACACACACACACATATACATATTGATTTCAGAGAAGGAAAAGGGAGAGAAAGAAAGGAACATCAACGATGAGAGAGAATCATTCATCAATTGCCTCTTGCACACCCCATACTGGGGATCAAGCCCACAACCCCGGTCATGTGCCCTGACTAGGTATCGAACCGGTGACCTCTTGGTTCCTGGGTCAGTGCTCAACCACTGAGCCACACCAGCCGGGCCCCCTACTCGTCTTTAGTCGGTGGGAGAAGTTTGCTCGCCCACTGGCCGGGGCCTGAGCAGCGAGGACCACGGATTAGCCCGACAGCTTTCACCCTGTCAGCAAGGGCCCTAATAGAGTTGGTAGAGAGGGTTCTTCCGAGGCGCCGGTCCTGACAGGGAAAGCTTCTGTAATCTCGCCTTTGTTTAGAAATATGAACTTCGGAGCCCTGCTGCCCAGAGTGTCAGCAGCCACGCTGATCCGCGGCCTTGGGCACATTCATTGGAATTGCTTTGAAATTGGATATTCAGAATTCAATAAGAGTAAGCCGGCCTGATGGTACAGCTGCAGCTTCTCACCCATCCAGCTGGGGAAGCAGCCACGGTTTCCAGACCCAGGATGCACACAGCCCGGGTGTGACGGAGAGATGGAGAGACAGGAGCGTGGGAGCTGCCAGAAAGCTCTTCCTGGCAGCCCGGCCCACCCCCGGCTCGCTGCCAGCGGCTCCCGGAGCAGGCCTGGCATTGGCACCAGGGCTCCTCTCGCCGGCCTGCCCAGGCCAGGACCGAGTGCCTGCTTCAGTCATGGCCAGGGTCCAGGGGGAGGGGGTGCCTCAAGGGCAAATGGATGGTGTTGAAAAAAAACAATAAAATCACAACGCACCAGTTGTTTGGAGATCGGCTGGACTTCCCAAATACTCCGCCGCCGATCCAGGGCCATCAGACGCGTAGGCGGGTTTAATTAAATCGTATGCAGATGTATACAAACACCATAATTTGCCCTTGAGCAAACGCTGCTGCTTTTGCCTGTCAAGGCGGTGGTCTGTTTCCACCCATGCCGGGAGGTCCCCCTTCCGCGTCATTGTCCATTTGCAAAGGCTATTTGTTCCACCAGGGACTTTAAAAGAAGACCTTTCTCACTTCCCTGTGAGACTCAGTGCTGGTTGACCTCCCTGCTCATGATGGGTAATCACAATGCTGAATAAAAACTGTGACATGCTGCCCTAGCTGGTGATCTCAGTGGTTAGAGCATCGGCCGAGCATGGAAGGGTCGTGGGTTGATTCCCAGTCAAGGGCACCACGTACCTGGGTTGTAGGTTCTATCTCCGGCCCTGGTCAGGGATGTGTGTAGGAGGCAACTAATCGAGGTGTCTCTCTTACATCGATGCCTCTCTCTCCCTCTCTCTCCCTCTCTCTCTCTCTCTCTCTCTCTCTCTCTCTCTCTCTCTCTTCCTCTCTTCCCCTCCCTTCCCTACTCCTCCTCACTCCCTTCTACTCTCTCTAAAAATCAATGGAAAAAATATCCTCGGATAAGGATTAAAAAAAAAAACCTATGACATGCCTATAAGACATATACATGTATGGAAGGAGATATATATAGATATAGATATAGATATAGATATAGATATATATACTATATATATACATATATAGATATAGATAGATAGATGGGGGAGAGAGACCTATAAAGAGAATCCATATGTGAGAAGTGTGTCTTGTTACCCCTCAGGAACTGTACTTGTCCCCCTCACACCCCAATGCATGAGTCTCTAGGCTCTTTGTTGGGACTGGTTTGTGTGAACCGCCTTGAGTCAGATTCCAGGAGAAATACCCGTGTTAACCTGCTGACTGTGGCTCCGCTGCCACCCACTGTGCCATGCCTAAAGAGGGGTAATCGGGCCTCTGCTGGCAGGGCCATTGTTGGCAGCCCACTCCATTGGCCTGCGTTAGATTATCGCCAACCACTCAAGGGCCAGCCGTGAAATTTAATTTGGAGTTTTACAGGCACATTCTGAATCCGAAATCTCAATAATAACTTTCCCTTTGCTCAGCCTTTTAACTGTGAAATTCAGTCGGGGAGTTTCGAAGCAGCAGGTAATGTCACAGCACTCCGGAGGGATTTTGCCAGAATTCTACTAAAGTGCTTGCAAGTGTCATTTCCATATTTAACTAATTTCAGTTTTTAATTAGCTCCATGTGAAAAATGAGGGTTCACGCTGAGCTCCTCTGTCAGCACAGACGCTGGTTTCCTTTCTAGGATCTCAGGACAATTAAGAAAAAAACAGCCGATGCTACAGTAAGTGTGATCATGCGTGGCTCTCTCAAGCCAGCACCCCGCTCACGGGCTCCCTGGCAGGGAGAAGGCGGCGCTGCCGGGCCGGGCTGGGCCGCCGCGCCAAACCGGGGAAGAGCAGTCCGGAAGAGGGTTAGATGCAGACTTGTGGATCCCAGGGCCTGACTGATTTCTTGGCTACAGGTCGCGTGTTCTTGTCCCTGAGTTCTGCACGATGACCTGAGATCAGTTTATGAAAGAACACTGTCTGAAATAGCGAACTACAAAAATGGGATTTTTTATGGGGAAACAGCTTGTCTTAGTGCCATCTCTGTGCTCGGCTCCTATAAGGTCAGCTGTCCCTAGAAGGTCATCGATGTCCCTAGAAGGTCATCCAGTCGCAGATGAGTAAGGCCCTTGGCATATGAAAGTAACTGTGATGATTAAGTTCCAAAATGCAGGACAGACCTGGGAATGTGTTCATCCTACATTCGAAGTATAAAATGTACCCTTGGGACTCACATGCAAATAGAAAACTACATCCCCTTCCAAAACAAAATGTATTGAGAGGTCCTGTTTTGCATAAACTGAAAAATATTTGATGTGATCAGGTTTCTGAAACAATTTCGAGGAAGCCAAACAAATGCAGGCCCTGCATATCATTTGCATAGCATCCATGCTAATGGCATTACTTGTTGAAAAGAAGATTCATTAGAAGTTTTTTAAATGTTGAACGTGGAGACGTGTTTGACATTTCTCTTTAGTAGCAATTTTTGGAAATTGGTTTGGTTGGAACATAGAATCCTTTCCTTGCCCCCCAAGGTGTGAGTGTTGGGTAACTATTCCCCATTGATAATGGACATTAACAGATGACATGAAAAAATAAAAACAGATGACGCCATCTTGAGAACACTGATATCTCTAACAGGAACTGAAAATTGGAATTCAAGTGGCAAAAGGAAGACTCAAGTACTGGGTCTCGGTGGCGTGATTAGGGAGCAGAGCAGAAAACAGTTGCGTTTGCTCCCACCGTCTCTTGTCTACTGACGAAGTGTGAGTTCCCACAAGAGCAGACACAAACGTGTGGGTCCAGCGGACCACCTCTTTGGTGTGAAATTAGAGAAGCACATGTCCTGTGGGTTAGCAGAAACCCCACCATTTAGAGATTTGCTTGTGTGAGTCATACGTGATAAAAGGGAAGCATCACGAGATCACCCAGAGATTGTCTAACCTAAAATAGCTGCCACGCTGACCAGCAGCGAAGGCGTCATTAGCCACTGATGCCGAGGGGGGCTTTGCTCTCCCTGTTTGGGACAGCTCCCACCTGCCTAAGCTCAGGGGTGTGACGCTCCCTTCCTCAGGCCGTGATCGGGCCCCCCCTGTGATGGGGAGCGGATCTGTGAACTGAGAAAAAAAACACACCTTCGGACTCGGCGTGGTCTGTTCTCCTCTCTGGGGAGGATTGTAGTGGGGAGCTTTGCTATTTCTTCGCTCGTCTCAAGGTGTGATCTCAGGTGGGCCTCTGCTGAGTCTCAGCCCGGCCCCTGCAGTCACAAGAAGCGTGTCTTGTTGTGAGGAGGTCTGACCCCCAGTTCCTTTGAGTGTTCGGGACCCCTCTAGTTATGCAAAGAGCAGGCAGAAACAGTGTCCACCTAAATGCTTGTCTACTGACATGGGATTAGCAATGAGCTGAGAAGCACACGCCCTGAAGGGCGAAGTCAGAATGAGCAGTCGAGGTGGTGGACGGTCATGGGCTGAAGCCACAGAGAGAAGTGCTGAACTGGCAGTGCTTTCAGGGAATTTTATGTGGATTCTGGGCCTGATAACTAGGGTTGGAGGCCATGGTTGTGTCACAGAGCACTTTAATCTTACTCCTACCGGTCATCCTCTTATTAATGGATAAAACCTTGTCTTTTCTAGGACAAGGTAAGAGAACAGACTCCACAATCCATGATGCCCAGCATCCAGTCCAGGTTTTTCTACTTACTAGCTCCATGAGTACAGGTCACGTCCTTCACCTCCTGGTGACTCAGTTTCCTCCTGTGAAAGGACACAGTAATAGTACCTGTCTCAGCGGGGGGGAGCAGGGGGGCGGTTAAGATTAAATGAGATGGTTTTTGAACAGCCCTTAGCACAGTGCTCAGCAGAAGCAGGGGGTAAATAAAGATATTTTTCTATGCTAGGTTTGGGGTGCACAATAGTGAACCAGACATACTTAGTTATTGCCCCTCCCAAATACACACCCGTCTCCCCAGTTAGAGACAGTGCAGGTGAATCACTCAGTACCATTCAAGACGCAGCAGCTTTCCAATTTCTACATGAGAACAAGGCATTGCACTAGAGGCATGGAATGGGACCATCTCAGCAAAAATAAACTAATTAGCTAAAGCTACTTATTAGAATGATAATCCCTCCCATGGACAGAATGGTCACATGTGCACCTGACAAGAAATTAGCTATACACACACACACATACCCCTGATGACCCTAAGTCACATTTCCCAGAAAGACTGGAGAGCCCTAAGTCACGCTCACCCAATGAGAGTTGGCTCCTGACCATGGTATGAAGCACGGGGCTCTGTGGAAAGGATGTTGAAGGTCAGCTCTGAGGTCACTGCCCCTTCATTAAAGAGTCTGTTCCACGTGCATGAGGCTTTCCCAGAAGAAGCAATGTTATGTTCCCCTTACATCCAAGCACACTGCACGGGCTTCGTGTTTCACTCAAACTATCAGATAATTCACCCAGAGCTTTTTGGGCACCGTAGCCTCTGCTACCAGATTGGAGAACACAAAGGAAACGTGGTTCTGCTTGAAATCTTGCCCAGCACTGACCTTAACCCTGGACTGGCTTTGTGTGTCCTACGTCCGAGATCAGCACTTCGCCCCATTGCTCAGGGTTCTTTCTTGGACATTTGGCACCAAAAAAAGTCACTCCTCGTCGCCAGCATGAGAAAGCGTTGTGTAAAGAAAAATTCAGTCAAACGGCTTGGTTTTCCCACTTTAGGAAATAGAATTGAACTTCAGCTTTGGGCGGCTCTATCTCGTGTTAAATATTCGAACAGAGAATAAATCTCAGTATACGTTTTGTTTGCTGTCTTGCTTTTGTTTCTGGTTTTATTGTTTCCCTCTGCGTGGAATGTTTCGGGAACAACTGTTTGTTCTTGCTAAGAAGTTCGGCTCGCAGGTACAGGAGCAGATTTATGCGGTCGTAAGAAGACATCACCTATTACTTTGTGTAATAAACTTCCTTTCAGATGGAAGAGGAAATATGGCTGTGCCTTGACTGCAGAGCCAGTTCAGTAAATATTTACAGGGATCAACACGGTTGGCACAAATGGAGCCTGCGGAGAGCTCGGGGCTCCAAACTTTGAGGAGGAAGGGGCAGACCTTGCACACGGTTGCAGTGGGCCTTTGGAAAGGAAAGAAACTGACATCCAGCCCCAGGGGATGGGCTCAGACCGGCTGGTGAGCCCCACGCTGACTCCCTCAATGTCAGATGTCTCCAGGGAGCTTGCCGAGAGTGCAGCCCTAATTTTATCCGAGCTGAAATTTTCTGATAAATTCCTCAGGTCCCACCCAGGACTCCATGTGGTGGATAAAAAGAGTCACCCATATGCTTTACACCCCAGACAGCCAGGCAGTTTTGACACTTTGTAGAAAGTGTAGATGCCCGATCCGGATTCTCATCCAGGCAGAGAGCCATCCCCAGGCTACATGGAGATGGGCCTTGGGCTGCAGGGCATGGACAATGCTGTCCCCCATGAGAACTCGGTCCCTCTGCAAGGGTCCTGGCAGATTGTGGCAGACACAGCAGGGCAGCCCGACTCACACCAATTCCCTTGGCGACAGCACTGCCAGGTTCAGTGTTAGGACACCCAGCTGAACTGGAGTTTCAGGTCAAGAACGAATAATGCTTTCAGTATGAGTAAATATGTCCCAAATAGTGTATGGGAACTTCAAGTTTAACTGACATCCTATTTCTTATTTCTTTTTAAAAATATATACATATATTTCTATATATTTTTTTTGTTCATTTCAGAGATAAAGAGAAAGGGGAGAGAGAGAGAGAGAGAGAGAGTGAGAGAGAGAGAGAGAGAATTTTCATGCTTTATGATTCCATTTATATGAAATTTTACAAAAATTAAAATCTGGTGCTCACTTCAGCAGCACATATACTAAAATTGGAATGATACAGAGAAGATTAGCATGGCCCCTGGGCAAGGATGACATGCAAATTCGTGAAGCATTCATATCCCACCCCGGCTGGACCTGATTCTTATGTCTTAGTCTGGAAATTTTACTTGGTGGCCAGATCTATCGTCAATACCCTCTTCGTCCTTTCTTCTCGGTCACACACTGAGCCCAGGTGGGGTCATAGTGTGCTCTTCCCTTCCTGGCCCAGTGATTGACGCAGGGGAGGCCAGGAACCCCAGTGGAGACAAGCAGACGCCCTAGGCAAGGATATCTACAAGTGAAGCTGGGAAATGCAGGAAACACTCTTTTCTCTGGTGGCCCCAGGGGTTGCAAACATGACTGTGGCATTCTTTAGTGGCCATGGTCTCCCATGCCTCCCGCCTCCGGCCTACCCCACTTTACTTCCATGAGCTGCGCCTTTCCTTCTGTGAGCTATCTAACAGCCTTCCAACTCACCCATTTTTTGCTTAAGCTAGGTGGAGCTGAGCTCTAATATCCCTAAGCCCGTGGTCGGCAAACTGCGGCTCGCGAGCCACCTGGGGCTCTTTTAGCCCCTTGAGTGTGGCTCTTCCTAAGCCTTAGGAGTACCCTAATTAAGTTAATAACAATGTACCTACCCATATAGTTTAAGTTTAAAAAATTTGGCTCTCAAAAGAAATTTCAATCGTTGTACTGTTGATATTTGGCTCTGTTGACTAATGAGTTTGCCGACCACTGCCATGAGATGCTCAGCAGCTCAGCCCAAACTCCTGAGTCTGGCCTCAGGGATTATAGGAAAAAGGAATTTGCCCTGGCAATGCTTACAGATGGTATTTACAATCAGATGGCCCGCCACAGCTACCTGTGTATTGTGGCTCTGGGCAGCTCTGGGCTGAGAGCAGGATGGGAATGCAGTCATCCCGCTACACAGAGCAGGGAACCCCAAGCCCACCTGCCTCCCGTCAGGGCTGCCCAGACAGTGGAGGAGGGGGCTTGCCTCCCTGCCATCTGGGAGCCACTGTCTGAAATATATTCTCTCTCAAAATCTCTCTCCGCCACTAACGGACACAGTGCCTACAGTGTTCACCCTTAGAGTTGATATGTTTGGCTTCATTCGTGATTCTCCTCTAGCCTTGCACAGCCATTACTGGGAGAAAATCTAACGTACTCAGGGCTGCGGATGAATTCACATATAAGCTCTGGTGGATTTTTAAAATGCTATTGAAGTGGCTGGTAGTGTGTGGCTGGGAGTCCAGGCAACGCCCCCTGTACTGAGAAGGCGTCCATGCAAGTGGCCCGACTAAGTCTGGAGGTGGCCGTGAGCCTCTCTGGTAACTGGTCATCTTGGGCAGGCAGAATGGACAGGGCACAGGGACTGGAAGGAGAGGAGACCTGCTCGAGGGACCGCCACCTGCTTCACCGTTGCACTTTGGCCCAGGTCTGGGTCTGGCATTTTCTCCATCTCTCCACCCTGGCTGAATCGCCCCTTTTCCATATTGCATGAGCCAGTGCGGCAGGTAGACACAAATGCAACCAGGCAGGTGCGCTTCTCAGTGCCGGTGCCCGGCCTCTCCGCCCAGGTGCGCCACCTTCCAGGTCTCTGCAGCCACTTCTGTAAAGTGACTCTGCAGGAGGCGATCCCTGAGTATTTCCCCACAGTATTCTGTGGTTTTAATTCAGATGGCAGGCGCTCTCCTATTTAGGCTCGGGCTGTCTGCTTGAGGCTTAGCTATTCGGAATCTGAGAGAGATTTTCCTCCAGACGGACAAGGTTATTTCTGGCCAGTCCACACAATCCCTGTTGTGTGTTGTCTAAATATCTCAAGTTCTTAGAACAGCATCTAGACATAGTAAGCACTTAAGCTCTGAGCTCTGTGTCAAGCTGAGCTACGTGATCTGCATCCTTTATCTCATTTAAGGTCGCAAACCCCCGGTGAGTTAGAGTTCTAACATGCCCATTTTACAGAGAGGGAAACTGAAGGTCTGAGAGATTGAGAAACAAAGAGCAGAACTTTCCCAGAGCCTCAGGGCCAGGTCTGCCTGGTTCCAAAGCTTCTCTAACCACCATACTCTCTTATTTCCACAAAAGTATATTTTACCCACAGTGCACCTGAAATGTAGTCTAGCCTCAGAAGACAGCATTCTTTTGGGGGTATTTTTACTGTAAAAGGCGAAAAGTATTGTAGTTAGGAGTCCCCAAGTTCAAAGCCCAGCTCTACCACTACTGACAGAATGACCTTGGTCAAGTCACTTAATTTCTCTCTCTCTCTCTCTCTCTCTCTCTCTCTCATGGTCTCTTCAGCTAAAAATTGGTGTAATAAAAGCATCTGTTCTCGAGACATTGTATTAAGTGATTAATATGTTTAAGTTGGACCATGTAAAATTACTGATATTTTACCATGTTTGAGCTACAAAAAACTAAAAATTTTATGTGTAAATATCTCAAGCTCTTAGAACAGCATCTAGACATAGTAAGCACTTACATTGGTGTTGGTGTCATTCTTATTGAAAATTGCATTGAGGGTTTGCAGCGTCTGGGTATATATAGTAGGTGCCCGATGATTGCTGGTGAATTTGGGAGTTGAGCGGAAACTGGGCTGTCCAGGAACGCACTTGCGGTGGTCTGGGCTAAGGAGGCGCCCTCCCCTCAGGGCTGAGCAGAAGACAGGCAGGGAGCACACGGGCTCTCGGATGCTAATAGTTTCTAGACTCTTCCAGGCATCGCCTGGCAGACAGTGGGGAAGCTCTCAGCAGGATGCCCTGACCCATGGACGCCGCCTTCTGAAGCAGTCTCTGTCCTCTGGCCTTGAAGAAGTGAAGAAAAACTTCAAGGTGGAGGGGGTGGGAGGTTAAGTCTTGTGGTTTGCGTGTGTGTTGCTTTTATGCAGTTGGAAATAATGAGAAAAGACGGCCCTGGGGAGCCCTCCGCTCAGCCCGTTCCTCCGCTGCTGGTGTTATTCTTGCCGAGACCACTGCAGAGGGCAGGGGAAGCGCAGGGTTAGTGCTGGGTCTTTGGGAGCAGAGAGACACATGGCAGAAGGCAGATGTGATGGAGCAGGAGGCAGTGCTTCCCCAAGTGCGGCAGGCAGCACACTGTGACTTTGTGTGGTGTGTGGGCAAACTTTCAACGTGTCTGTTTTAATGCATCACAAAACCTTATCGCTCAAACATCAAGCATTTCATGTCACGGACATTATTTGGGCAGGAGGCTGAGTGGATAAACGTTTTCTGAATCGGGGGGTGATTTTAAAATGTGCTAAGGAAAGAGCACCAGTGGACATCAGATTTAGTGAAAAGCATGAACCTGGCCCACAATGACTGCGGTTAGGGAAACACTGATACAGGAGTTTGGGGGGGAGGGGGGGGGTTTGAGATGCGTCTGCATAGTCCTGGCTCTGGCACAGAGTAACTTTATTTCTCTAAGCAAGTTACTTAATTTCTCTAAGCCTCGGTTTTCTCATCTGTAAAATGGGAATAATAATTCCTGCCTCAAAGTTGATTTTTTGGCAGGGGTGAGGTGGTTTGGGGAGGGGGGTGATTAAATGAGAAATGCCTTAAAAGCTGGTAGTAACTGAGAGCCTGGCACAAAATCAGAATTCAGTAGGTATCGTTTATTACTATTACCATTATTATCCTTAGCCTGGTACACTGTAAGACCTCAATTAACTGCATTTTTATAAACCTGACTAGTCAAGCCATTCTTTCATTCCATAATTATTTCTTGGATACTAGTGTGTCCTAAACCTGATACTGGTTCCTGGGACAAATTCATAACAAGGGGGTGAAGACTCAGTCTCACCCCTCCCAGTGCTCAAGGCTCAAAGTTTGGGGGAGATGGAGGGGGTGGTAGGATGATCGGTAAATCATTACCCTGTAAAGCCATAAATGCTGTCAGAGGTGTGGGTATAAAATATCCCAGGGCGCATTGAGGAGGAAATCAGCCCAGAAGAACCCCATTAAACTACTTGGCCTTACCAGGCCAGTGTGGCTCAGTGGTTGAGCATCGACCTATGAACCAGGAGGTCACAGTTTGATTCACAGCTGGGGCATGTGCCCGGGTTGCAGGCTTCATCCCCAGTGTGGACCATGCAATAAAAATAAAAATAAGAAAAGAAAAAAATAGCCACATGGTCTAGAAACAGCTCCATCCAAGTGCCACGTGTAGCTACTGAGCACTAAAACGTGCTCGGCGTGACTGAAGAACTGAATTTTCCACTTGATTGCATTGAAATTAATTGAAATTTTAAAACTGAAGCAATATAAAATATTTTTCTGTTTAACACGCTTTTATTGTTTTGGCAAGACCACATATCCCTTGAACCACTGAAAATACGAACCAAATTTGGACAGGAGGTCATGGTTCAATTTCTGGATGGAGTAAATACCCTTGTTTCAGGCTTGATCCCCAGTAGGGGACGTGCAGGAGGCAGCCAACCAATGATTCTCTGTCATCATTATTGTGTCTATCTCTCTATCCTTCTCCCTTCCTCTCTCTGAAATCACTAAAAGCATATTTTAAAGTAAAAATAGAAAAACATACTATTAAATTCATTTTTTATTTAATGTGATTAAAAGTTTTCAAGTCACATATGCTCATGTTATAGTTCTGTTGGACCGAACCTGAATGTAAATGACAGTCCGAGTTGAAAGGTATAGACCAGGGGTGGGCAACCCCTGGCACGCATGCCAAACATGGCACGCTAGTAACTTTTGCTGGCACGCAAACCCTCTCTTATAATCTACCATTTACAATTTTTTTCTTAATATCGACTTTTTTATTTTTCAGATAAATTCAGTGTAGGTGCATCTTAGATAAATAAATAATTTTACATAACATGTATACATTAAAAAATGTATTTTTCATCATCATATCTTTGTTTTTGTTGCTCAAATGAATTTTATTATTTCTTCAAGGTTCTTCACATTAAGAGATATCAAGTAGGCGTAACATATTCTCAAAAAAATTAGGGTTGGCACGCAGAAGAATTTTGAGTCAGAGATTTTGCTGGTTTGGGCACGCACTCACAAAAAGGTTGCCCACCCCTGGTATAGACATCCAGAGGAGAGATCCACATCTGGTTAGCTTGGGCAGTTCTTTCTGACAGACGTGGAGCGGAGCCTATCTGAGGCCCCGCCTACGTCGGAGGATTTGGTCCTCACTATGGGAACTCGCGGAGTTGTCAGATTTAACAAATTTAAGAAAAAATAAATCTGGCGACCCTTGGCGTCAGGCACATTGCAGAAGTGCAGTGAGCCTCATTCTCTTCGTTTGTAAAACCAGGACGATAAAATACCTGCTTCAGGAGTGTCTTATGTTACATTAACGATTACATTAAATCAGAGAAGACCAGCAGGAGTATATTTATTTATCTATTTTAAATATTTTTTATTGATTTCAGAGAGGAATGGAGAGGGAGAGAGAGATAGAAACATCAGTGATGACAGAGGATCATTGATCGGCTGCCTCCTGCATGCCCCCCACTGGGGATCGAGCCCACAACCCAGTCATGTGCCCTGGCGAGGAATCAAACCCTGACCTCCTGATTCATAGGTCAACACTCAACCACTGAACCCTGCCAGCCAGGCAGGAGTTGATATATTTATAAACTTCAGCCTAAAAGAGCTAAGTAATGTAAAGTTGGGGAACTCAGCAAATGCGTTCATCTTTTTGGAGCTCTGAACACGCAGGTCTGAGGAAGTGTGTATCCCAGGCTGGTGTTAGAGACACCGCCCCCAACTGCAGGTGAATCAGGGTGCACCTGGATTTCGGTTTTCCACAGAATTATGTGGGGTTGGGGAGCATGAGCCAAAGGGAGGAGGGAGGTTAATTATGAACCATGTCCTATGTCTTTCTTCTGTCACCGAATGCTTCGTATAAGCCAAAAATGCCACAGCAGTTACAACGCTGCTACCTGTTGAGAGAAATGTGTACCTTTAGCAGGAAAGAAATGTGTGGGACTTGAGTTTCGCATAAAACCCCTGAAATTAGCTCTATTAAGTAAATTGTCACAAACTCAAAATAAGTCTAATTGTGTCATTTATCTCATTGCAGATGAAAATGTGGTTCTTTTTTTAATGGCTACAGGTGACCTGCACTTCAAAAAGAAAGTATCCTTCCCCCACCCCCCCCCCCCAGCTTCTCTT
>NW_006292696.1:14210941-14220497 GCF_000327345.1 Myotis davidii
GCTTCTCTTTCTCTCAGCAAAAAGTTGTCCATGTTGATATTAGCATATCAGAGGACTAGGACTATGTATTTCTGGGAATTTCATTTCCCACTACATGATAAGGCCCTGAGAGATAGAACTAATTTTTTTTTAACATGCGGTTCCTTTTCAGCAGAATCAAGTTTAAAGTGTTTCAGGTTAGACCTGTGAAATCCACTTAACTAAAAACCATTTAAGAGAAAGATCAAGCTCCATTTGCTAATACGAGATTTTTGATTTCTGAGTTTTAAAAAATCCTTGAGCGAACCATGTCAAGAATTAAAAATTGAAAAGAACACCGGCAGCCTCCCCACGTGCCTAATTTGGCTCCACTGAACAAATGATCAAATTGAGATGAGAATTATATACAGGATTTGCTCAACATCCTTACTTCTTCAACTCATTTCTCACTCCTGAAAAATTACCAAGTTCCCATGCAGGAGGGAGCACGTCTATATTGACCATGGTGCCGTTGGTCCAGGTAGAAATAGAAAAATGGAGATTTCAGATTCTAGTTGTGAATAAACTTCTGCAGAAGACGTAATTTATCATAGAAACCCAATCTGATGAATCTGGGATCAGAAAGGATCAGAATGCCTCCTTTGTTGACTGTTTTTTTAACAGGTCATTTTTGCTTATGCCCTACCTTGCAAATGGTAATAATAAAAATTTTAAGTGGGTGAGAGGAGAAGCTTTCTCTGTGGTCCCTCATTTTCTCATTAATAAGGCATCACCTTGCTTATAAGTTTCAGAATTCTCTGTCTTTCTTTAGGGAGGTGGAAGAGGACAATAGAAAATCACAGAGTTGAGAGACCAAGGTTCAATCCCACTCAGCCAGTCATTGGTAGTCAAGACCTTGCACAAGGCATTTCACCTAAGGAGGGCTCAAGGTCATCTCTGTCCAGCAAAGGTCTGGACCCACATGACCTTTGAGCCCATCTTGACTGTGGTTCTGCCATTCTGATGCAATGCAAGAAGGAAGCCACGAAGCTTTCTCTGAGAGAGGGTTTATGCAAATGAGGAGGAACACATCCCCAGTCTTCACTAGTGTTATTTGAGCTGACAGTTGTCCTGCTATAAGCTGGGAAGGTGCAGTACACAGGCGTTAGGTGTCACACGGCTCAGGTTCAAATCCCACCTCTGTCATTTACCAGCTGCACGTTACTTCAGCTTTCTAAGCCTCAATTTCTTCGTCTGTCAAATGGGAAAATAATATACACACATCATAACATTGGTGCCTGGCACACACTAAGGACTCAGTAAAAGTTAGCCATGATGCCATTGTGGTAATGACACAATGACCCCTGACCCAGCAGGAAGTGAGACACATTTCTTCAGGGCCTCCTGTGTGTCTAATACACCCAGACCCCTGCCTCCTGTATACACACACACTCTATAAGATCGGTGTGACCACCCTTCTCCCCATCTATATATATATAAAAGCCTAAGCAACCATTCAACTGTTCGACCAGTAGCTATGACCACCAGGGGGCAGATGCTCCAACCAGTAGGCTAGGTTGCTGCTGGGTCCCTGTCAGCCCTGAATCTGGTTCACCTGCACCCCAGGCCCAGAGAGAGGGAGGAAGAAAGAGGGAGCCCAATTCCTGGCAGAGCCCAATTCCTGGGTTAGCTTGCTGCTGGGGCCCTTTTGGCCCTAATCTAGTTCACCTGTGCCAGATTCCCTTTCAATGTGCACAAATCTGTGCACTGGGCCACTAGTAGAGATATAATTATAGAGCAAAACTATGTGGCTGGGAGCCTGTATTGGCTTCTCTAACCAGCTACCTGCCCTGTCAGTTTGAGCCAATTTCCCAGCACCTCTCCACCTCCATTCTCTCATCTGTGAAATGGGAGGAACAACAGTACCTGCCTCAAGGTTTATTGGAAAGGGGAAATAAGGGAATGCTTATAAAGTGCTGGGCACCATGCATGACACTGAGCCAGCACTTTGCAAAATGTTAGTACTATTCAGGCTAAGGACTGTGGTGCTCAGGGAGGTAAATTGGTTTGCACAGGGTCCTCTGCTTCTACGTAGTCATATGGAGATTCAGACCCTCATGGGGATGGATCTGTTATATCTCAGGGACCCCAGGTGGGGAGCTGGCTGTTCCTTCTCCCCGTCCCTGAGGCCTCCCTGCCTCTGCTGCGGGCCTCAGGTTGCCTGGCTGTGGGCTTCAGAGTTCAATCAGAAGGCTCCCTAGTTTATGGGAGGCTGCTGGGGACTCAGGAAGGGAAATGAATCCAGACCCACCTCTTGTTGGCTGCAGCCTAGGGAAGGAAGAAATGTGCCCCAGGAACGGAGTGTGGCCCGCTCCCTAGCTGCCACCTCCCTGACCCCCTCACCACTTCCCCGTGCAGAAGGCTGTTTTCCACCCGAGAGTTCTCCCTCTTTGTTCCAGCGCACATGGCACCTCTACCGATCGATGTGACATCTTATCCTCTCCACCGCTCTCCATGTCTGCTTCCTGGGGTTCCGGGGGCGCCTACCGCATGCAGCCTGCGTCGCCGTTCCTTTGTGGTTGGGGCTCTTGAAGACTAGCCCCCCTTTTTCCCAGGGCCGCTGGTTGTTTTCTGAAAGAAAAGCAGAGATTGTTCGGGTTGTCAGCCCTGAATGACAAGCTCCGAAGGGGGGTGGAGAAAAGTGCGCTTAGGTGTCTGTGTGCGGATCGCGGCGACGTGTTTTGCTATCACAAAAGCTCTTAAAATCCCAGACCATGATTTATTTGCTGAATAAAGCCTACCGATATTATCATTCTCTAAAGGTATTTTGATCACATGGGTCCTTTCTTGAAGAAAGAAAGGCTTTTATTTTATTTCTTTCCTGGGAAAAGCAGCAACGGGAACAGGGTGAATGATACCCTGTGGGGCGAATGGCTCCAAGCATGTGTTTGGTGCCCGAGAATGAGCTGGCTAAGGGGACAATGGGACACGGGACCATCATGGCCAGTCCTCCAGGGCGCAGTCCGAGAGACCTGGCACGGGGACAGAAAGTGGCTGTGAGCGCGCGTCTATCTTGCGTATTGATCCGACTGGCGATGCTGAGAGCAGGGGCCCTTGTTAGAGGTCACCTGAGCTCACCAGACACCGCGCACCCAGTGTCCACAGTTCCCACCTGCAGCGCATCTGTGGGGATGGCAGGGGCAGGGATGACCCCAGCCTGGGGCTCCTTACATCCTGAAGTTGCAAGGAGCCCCAGGTTTTTCTCTCCAAACACAGGGATTGATTAATGCCGTACCGCTTCCCACTCGCTGTACCGGCCTGAGCCTGTCACAAGAATAGATTAATGCGCTGGTCCCTCCAGGTGGATTCTTCTTGTCTCCAGAGTACACTGCTCCCTGGTCCCAGGGCTGCCTCATGCAACTGGCACCTTGTCCTCGTGGCGCCCGGGAAGGAGGGATGGAAAGCCTCCATGCATTCGCAAGGGACTGGAACGTGGGTGACACAGACAACACCCCCACGATGACCGTTTCAGCACCGTGGCTGGAGGACACAGGAGTGCAGGTAGAGGTGTGACGGCGGGTACATTTCTGCAGAGCCCCTCTGTCGCCCAGTAGTCCTGCCAGGATTCCGGCATCATCTCTGAGTCCTCCTTCCCCTGCTGTGTGATTCCTACACCACAAGCTTCACAGCCATTTTGGGAGATGCGAGCTGGCTGTTGGACACAGGCATACGTCGGTGCCAGAGCGCTCTTGGGAGGCGGGTGTAGCACACCCCATTGCTAGCAAGGGCTCTGTGGGTGTAGCTTCCCCGCAGCACTTTGAAATTTCACTCCTTTTAATGTATAATAATACAGTGGGAGGGAAATCAGGGGCATCACGTCACCAACGCAGTTTGAAAGGGGTTTTCTTAAAAAACTCCTTTAAGACTTACGACATTTCCAAGAACGTCATCCCTCCTGGCTTTCTTTGCGTCTCCTCCTTTGAGCAGGTTTTGGCATTGGCAGCATCCTTAAGAAGGATGCTATTAATACATTGCAGCGGGCCCCTCCTCTCTGAGGAAGGAGCACCCCAAACGATGATATACACTAACCAGGGGAAAAGTCGCCAAACAGTGCCCCTCGGCCTGATCGTGTCATTTCTATTGACAATGGCGATTCCTTTCAGTTAAACAGCAAACGGGGCATATTGATAGAAGACTAGTGACTGCTTACAAAGGGAGGTGTCTGTCCCTGAGGGAGCCTTGACAGTATTCAGTAAGTGATGCTGTTACCACATGCCCCGTTGGTGTTGACAGCAGGAGAGCATGGGGTTGGTGGCTCTCACTCTGCAGTTACCAGAGTCTAAGTCTGAATCCCAGATCTCCCATTTCCTTGGGCAAGTCCCTTAACCTCCCTAAGCCTCGATTTCCTTTTTAGAAGATGTAGATTTCATTACCACCTCACTAGGCTGGAATGGAAATACTAAGTGAGCTTTCATCCTGTTTAGTATCCTCAGTGTCATCTCTTCTGGTTCAGGTAGAAGCCGCTCGCTCTACTCCAACCTCGAATGTTCTTCCCCAGTTGTCAGCATGAATTACTTTCTCACGGCCCTCAGGTTTGGGCTGAGATGTCACCTATCACAGATGCCATCTTTGGCCAGTCCTCATTTAAACAAAAGAAGTTTTAATTCCGTCCCCCCACAACCTGGTATTCCCTAACCCTATATTCTCTACTTTTCACTTCACCTGTTTTGTTTCTCTGTCTCCCACTAGCATGTAAACTTGTTAGCAGCTTTATTCTGGGTGCCTAGGACACACCTAACACACAGTAGGTGCTCAATAAATATTTGCTGGATGACAAAAAAACAAATAAATGATACAATTAACCTAATGAACCCAACACCTGGCACCTTGTCAAAATAAATGTTAATTGTCTCCATGCCATTGAGTAGGTTCATTTGCATGTGTTAATTTTCACGACTGTTGGCAGAAGTGCCACTGTTTGCAGGTGGCCTGTGCAAGTTGAGGGATAGCACTCCTGCACTTGAGCTCTGATTACTCCACGTGGTTCTCTTCTCTAGGCAGTGGCACTTTTGGAATTGGCTACATTTCCCAGGGGAGCCTGTCATTGTTGACTAAATTGGCTGACTCGGGAGCTGGGAGACCCAGCCCTGACTTTCCCATCATCCCACCTGGTCTCCGAAGGGGCTTTGGCATCCTCTCTGAGGCCCCTGTGCGTCTGACGACGCTGAGCCACTGGACTCAGCAGGCGTGGCTCCCCCTTCCCACTCCCTAAACCCTGCTTGGCTAAGCTTCCGATTTCAAGGGAAAGCCCAGTCTCTTCCTCGGGTTATGTATGGACAAGCCTGATCTTTAAGGACACCCCAGCAGACACAGAGCACCCGGGGCCCCCATGTTTGCCCTGTGATAAGCAGGGGCAGAGCAGCTCTCTGGGAAGCATGGCTGGTGTATTGATTGGCTCCTTTGTCAGGTTGATCCTCTGCCAGCCAATGAACATGGGAGATCCTAAGTGGCACTGAGCGGGCCCACGCGTACTAATTACTATTTCAGACACCCCTGTTCCAAGCTGCCACTCTCCAAGGCGTATAATCTCCGATCCTGTGGTTGCTGGGGGATTTTGTTACCTGTAACCATCCCTTCTCCCTTCCTTTTGCTTGGGTTTCTTCTGAGTATGTCCTTTAGAGCCCATCTGGCACACACAAAAAATAAAAATAACCCCCAAAAAAACAAAACAAACAAAAACAACAACAACATACAAGCAACTTCAATAAGAAAATATCTCCTAACTCCAGATAGGTCTGTGTCTCATTCTTTCTGCAGGCAGGGTCTGTGTGGGGTCTGTTTGTGGTCTGTCCATCCTGCCTTGGTTCGCTTTCAGCACTCGATGGAAGTCCTCTCCACTTAGCCAGACAGAGTCTGGCTGCCTCTTGTGTTTTTTGTGGCTGCCTTCCCAGCTGCCACCTGGATTACGCGAGCTTCCACTGGGAGCCTTTCCCTGTTCCATCCTTGCTGACCCACGGAGGCCCATTGTTCTGTCCGAGGGTCCCGCTGGAGCGGAGCCTGTCACATCATGATAAATTGTGCATTTTGGCTGCCGGCGGGCGTGAGAAACGTTAGGGAGAGGGCCTCCCAAACTCATTTCACTTCTGACCCTCACATGGTCCAAACAAGACCTTTTGGGGTGAGCTGCTGGGGCACCTGGGAGAGTGGGAGAGGGGACCACCCGCTGCATCCAGGATGTCTTGTTCTGTAGCATGCAAAATGATGAGGTCACTGTTCGCCCACAATCTTCAGGTGAAGAAGCAGTAACTCTGGCTCCTCTGAGGCCCCTTAGCTTTCTAAATCGGATTCTGAGAGTGGATCACAATTGGAAATATCATGACATCATATTTAAAGAGCTATTTTGTTGTTTATAAAACCAAATGTAGTGGCCCTCAATGTGTCCTAACTCTTCCTGGCTGGGTTTTGGAAAGGATCCTCACGCTATAAATAAACAACTTCAAGGAAGGCACAGCAACCTGGTACATGAAAATGGAATTTCTAACTTTCCCTAAAACCAAATGTGTCTGTCTAGATCAGTAGTTCTCAACCTTCCTAATGCCGTGACCCTTTAATACAGTTCCTCATGTTGTGGTGACCCCCAACCATAAAATTACTTTCGTTGCTACTTCATAACTGTAATTTTGCTACTGTTATGAATCATAATGTAAATATCCAATATGCAGGATGTATTTTCATTGTTACAAATTGAACATAATTAAAGCATAGTGATTAATCACAAGAACAATATGTAATTATATATGTGTTTTCTGATGGTCTTAGGTGACCCCTGTGAAAGGATCATTCGACCCCCAAAGGGGTCGCGACCCACAGGTTGAGAACCACTGGTCTAAATAGTCTCAGATGTGCTGCTATAACAAAGAACCCCACGCTCTCAGTGGCTTGCAACAATAGCAGCTTATCGCTTCACTCATTCTGTGTTCTATCACCAGTCAGCCATGGCTCTGAGCCACATTACCGTCACTCAAGACCCAGGCTGACGGTGTGGAAGAGGAAAAGAGGTGGGCATGCCCTAACCGGTTTGGCTCCATGGATGGAGCATTGACCTGTGGACTGAAAGGTCCCGGGTTCGATTCCGGTCAAGGGCGTGTACCTTGGTTGTGGGCACATTTCCAGTGGGAGGTGTGCAGGAAGCAGCTGATTGATGTTTCTCTCTCATCGATGTTTCTAACTCTCTATCTCTCTCCCTTCCTCTCTGTAAAAAATCAATAAAATATATTTTTTAAAAAAAGAAAAGAGATGAGCAAAGTATGTGCCACCTGGTCACGGCCCACATCTGAGTTCAACAAGATGAGAAAATAGAACCCCCTTCCGGAAGGGGTGCTGAGTATAGAAAGTGGTCACTCACCAATCACAGTGAGATTGTCCTAAATTGCAAGAAAGAGACCGTGTTTGCTGAGATCCTACTGCAAACCAGAATTTGTCACCAGACCACTGGGACACCTGCCACTGTAACCCTCCTTGGATTCCAAAATGCCCCTGTGATCAAACTTCACAGGCGCCCGTTTCCTGGCCAGTGAAAGGGGGATTATGGTAGTTCGCCCCTCAAATGTTAGCCATGAGTCCTAAGATAATGTCCACAGGAAGTCTCCTCTGGTGGTGGCCACAGAAGGGCTTCAAGGACGGACCACCGATATTAACGTACTAATAATCAAAATAGCTTCTCTTCGTAGACTCGTCCGTATCGCTGCCAGCACTATCCCATCCCATCCTTTCCACCTCCGTGTTAGGTTTATTTATAAGAACATGACGACCTACAATCCAGCCCCTCCATCTTCCCCCATGGGCATCATCTGTTCTGATAAACACTATGGAATGCCTTCCGCGTGTAGGGCACTTGGCGAGACCTGCCAGGGGACAGATGCTTAACCCGCACTGTCCCCAAGCAGCCATCATTCCAGCTGTAAAGGGAAACCTTTACAAAGGGGGAAGCGGGAGTTTGACTGCCGGTTCTCAGCCCCAGCCCCAGAGCAGATCAGTAGCCAAGTAAGAAACACGGTTCTCATTAGTCAGGAGACTCATTCACTTCATAGCTCCCCTGGGTCTTTATCCTGAGGACGCGCCAGCCCATCCCCACCGTTGTCTTACTCAAGAAAGAGAAAGAACTGATCGAGAAAAAAAATGTGTAAACAAAAGCCTATTTCAGACCCTGCTGCCCTCCCCCCAAAAAGAAACAAGACCAGGTGGTTATACCCCTACTATAATTCTCACTTATTTACTTAGCATTCAATGGAACAACAGGAAATATGCCCAAACTTGAGTCTGTTTTGTGGTGTTGCCTCTGCTGGGAGGACAGAGCTGATCTCGGCAGATTGCGCTTCTCCGTCTTACTTGCTGATCTTTTCTTTGCGCCTCTGGGAGTTGTCTGAGAAGTTACTTGCGTACTCTGACCCTAACCCTTCTCATCCCATCTATAGTTTTCTTGTTTTCAAAATACTTTAAAGAGAGAGAGGGATGCTATGCAACCCCAAAATGTAAAGGGAGGACAGGTGTCTTTGAAAACAGCACAGTCCCCAGAATGCCCTGTTCCCGGGCAGGCGGGTTGGGATGCCCTTCGCTCGCTGTGCCCCCAGAGCGAGCATGGCAGTGTGTTCTGCGTGGGGTGGCAAGACAGAGTCCCGCCAGAGGGGAGCAGTTTGGACAAGAGTTTTCATACCGAGGGGGCCCTGGGGAGGTTGCCATCGTCACCTAGTGGAGCCACCTCTTCCTTTTACAGCTGTGAAAAGCAACGCTTGGTTAGGCCTGAACCCCCATACACCTGCTACGCCCGTCTGTGTCTGTCTCAAAGCACAGAAACCCTACACAGAACCACATCTCTGGGGCCGCCCTGAGCTGGCTCCAGGTGAGCCCTGATAGCCCAATCATTACATTTTTTAAACCATTTTAAAATAGCTAATTCTTTGGTGCCCTTCGCCTTGTAATTACAAATCGGAAGCTGTCATTACCTAGAAACACCCACGATTCGTTCCCACTGCCTCGCCTCTGTGCCGTGAGAGTGTCATGACTCCAGGCAGTAGGATCTGGTCTCCTCAAGTAGCAACCTCCATGTAACGGATACACTGCAGAGGAAAATTAGGTGTTACCTGGATGGAAAGTGTGAGTAAATGTCACTTATTGGTATTTATGGTCTCAGAGAGTTGCAGCAGAGGGCCTTGCAACTTCAGAGTAATGTCTGAAACAGCACATGGTTCCTCGTGGGGACCGCGGGTGAGAAAGAAGCCGCTATAGGTACAGGGACACCTTGCCACCTTATCTACGGCCATCAATCTGTATTGTTGGAAGATAGGTTTTTAAACTTAATGGGAGGCAGCCGGACTTGAAGTGGTGGCAGGCCTGCAGAATTAATTGCTGTGTGAACAGTTTCCTAAGCATTGTTAATTGTGTTTCCTGCGGTTAATTGTTTCTCCCGTCCCTGCATCATCCCTGTCACCGGCCCTTTCTCTCCTGCAGCGCTGGACACATAGCAACAGCGTCAGCCTGTGTCCAGGTTGAAATGCCAGACAGACGTGGCGCGATTATTGTCTGAATGGGAAATGTGTAG
>NW_006292696.1:14220529-14266425 GCF_000327345.1 Myotis davidii
TTTGCTAATCAACTGGGAAGTGGGGAGATGGGACAGACAGAGGGATGAGGAAGACCAGAGGAAGCTGGATTTGGAGGTTTGGGGTACACATTGAAGTAAAGCAGGACTTGTGCATAGGTGCTTGTCTCCTCAGCAAAGAGAAGAGGCTGTGCCTGGGACCTGTCTCATTCCCGGTGGTCAAGTGTGTGGGTTGTTGTTTTGTTTTGTTTTGGGCAGGGTGGAGGGGAGAAGAGGAATTGTGATGTTTTCAGTAAAGGGTCCCATGCCACCACCACACCCAAGCTTTTTCCACGATGGGCTGTAAAGTGTTCACTTACCATGAATAAGGTGGACAGGAACCATATTTTTAAAGTTTGGAATAGTTGGGGGTGGGCTGGTTCCATCTCAGTAGCCTCGTCTTGAAACTGACATTTTGAGGGACCTCCTGATCAGAGCCCCTGGACCCCCAGTCTATCAGCAGCTGCATCCAGAGTGTGGGAAAGCCGGGTATGACCAGCGGTGCCCTGCACAGCGGTTCCAAAGGGGCATCTCCCCTTTGCAGTGGTGCCACTTGGGAGGTCTGGGCTGTTTTCTCCTCCCTCCTCTGGCCTCCACAGGACCTCTCCACCTGGGGCTGTGAACAGCAGCAGAGACCTAACACCCAGAGCTGTGCTTTCTGTATTAGCTGTTTCCTGGGCCTGGGGCTGGCTACTTTTGAACTGCAGCTTCCTTAAAAGGCCAAGACTTGGAGAGGACACCTGGCCCTCCCCCTTGACATTTGCATTGCTGAATTATCTGTTCATATTCTCATGGCTTTGTCTCTCCCGCAGCAATGCATCTGCTCGGACTCAACTGGCAACTCCAGCCGGCAGATGGACACACCTTTAACAATGGGATCAGGACCGGCTTACCGGGAAACGATGATGTGGCAACGATGCCATCTGGAGGCAAAGGTGAGGTTACAGCTGCCGCTGGCCCTCTGGAGGTCACAGGAACGCTCAGAGCTCCCACCCGCTGGTTAATCCAAATCTGGGAAGATATGCAAAATGAGAGAAAGGGGGAAGAGAAGGAGGGGGAGGAGGGAGCATTGCCTTCCGAGGTGCGCCCCCCCCTCCCCCCGTTCAGAGCTGTTTGCTGTTCCTGTCTGTTGGCTGTGTTTGGCTGCAGCCGCTGGAGCTGGCAGGGCGCCTGCTTGGAACAATGTGCATACCTGTGCTATCTGCAGCCATGGCAGCTCTGCAGCGCCTGGAAAGCATCCCGAGGCCCCAGGCTTGGTCAGAGCTGCAGCCAGGCAGCCGCAGGAGAAAGTCCTTCCTGGTGGAGAAAGCCCAGCGGAGGGAGCCCTCTCCTGGGGAGAAAGGCGCCCCCCCCAGGGAGGAAGCCCCAACAGGCACAGCCTGGCAGATAGCCTCAGACTCAGAGCAGCTGGGCTTTAGGGGAGAATGAGGAGTTTCGACAATTGGGGAGCCAAGCCTCTCTACTATGAACAGTGAAGGGGACAATGGGAATGTCTACTGAAGCAATCAGGCAACGGTATTCTTGCAGGGAAAGAAAGGTGCTAGCCGGGAGCTAAGAAGAAGAGGAAACAGCTCGCTCCATGGGCAGCCACGGACCTGTGGGACAGACTAAAACTATTATTCTTGCACCATCTTTTCTCTCTCTCTCTCTCTATCTCTCTAGCTCTCTCGCTCTCTCTCTCTCTCTCTCTCAGTTGTGTAGCCCTTTTTGGCAACTAAAGTAGAAGGACTGTGCTGTGCAACACAGGTAGAAATGGACTACAACGGGGGATTTGTTATATTGAAACTCAGATCGCTTACAAATGCACTTTATTCTAAAGCTTCCACCTTTAAAAAAGAAAAAAAGACTCCAGCAGCCAGTGGCATCATTCAACTAGCTGAATCCGGAGGAAATCACAGACGGGAGGGTTTCTCCAGACACAGAAATTCTCACTCTGCCTCAGCACACATAGGCAGTGCACCCCCATGTTTCTTAAAATACCGCACAGGGACATTTCAAAGATGGGAATGGAACTAACGTTTATTGGGCTCCTATTGTGTGCCAGGCTTAGCATTGCGTACCTTCAGCAGTTCTAAAGGGAGGAGAGATTATCTCGGAGAAACTGAGGCCCAGGAGGCTTGAGAAACTTGCCTCACAACAAATAAGTAGACAGGTACAAACCTGGACTCGGGTCTGTGCCTGGGAATCTGTAGGCAAGCTTGCTGGAGTTTTCCTTAAATCAGCCGTTTTCCACAGAGAAGATTCCAGAATTCATCCTCCCTTACAGGTGTGTGTTCGTCAGCATCCCAAGATGCTAACATTGCTGGAATTTTTCTCCCTGGCGCTGTCCTAATGCTTACAGTGTGACTTTTGGTCTTCTTATCCAGTCTTTAATAACTGCTCCACTCATCTATCCTAATCATAACCCTAAATTAGCTTTAAGTAAGCATGAACAAGTTTTGTCCGAGGATGAAATTATATGCTTTCCATTATCAGGTAACTAACACAGCATCTAAAGATGAAAAGTAGACTTGGCCTTGACTGATCATGCCCTCCCTTCACTGACCAGAAAGCTCCAAGCTACGTGTGTTGGCCTCAGATTCCATCTCTTCACCTCCGAGACTTGAGACCACTTGCAATTTTGGTTTCTTTGAGACTGGTTTTCATTTTTGCCCACCAGGGGACACTTGGTCATGTCTGAAGACCTTTTTTTTTTTTTAATCCTCACTAGAGGATATTTTTTTCATTGATTTTTAGAGAGAGGGAAAGACAAAGAGAAATATCAATGTGAGAGAAACACATCGATTGGTTGCCTCCTGCACGCGCCGGGGCCAGGGAGGAGCCTGCAACTGAGGTACATGCCATTTACCGGAATTGAACCCAGGACCCTTTGGTCAGCAGTCCGACGCTATATCCATTGATCCAAACCGGCTAGGGCTGAAGACATTTTTTTGATAGTCACAGTTAGAGTAGGTGCAACCTGGCATCCATTGGGTAGAGGCTGAAATGCCATTGGACATCCTACAATACACAAGACAGGCCCCTCCCATCCAAATGGCAACCAGGATGCTCCTTGAGAAACCCGGCTTTGGGGGTCTCTCTTGTATTTTACCCTCGCGTGTCCTTGGATCTACCTTCACATTTGTGAAGAATGCTGAATACATATTCAAAAATGGACAAGCATAGTCTATCCTCAGGCACAGAAATGTCTATTAAATGTATATACATTCTGACATCATATACAAAGTCTTTTCACTTACTGTCCTTGATAGGCATTGACTTCTGTGAGTTAAGGTCAGCCACTCCGCCCATTTGTGATTAAGCCTGAACCTCCCCCACCAGCTCAGGCAGGCACCTCCCACAGAGAGTGAGTCCTACATGAGAGCGTGGTGTCTCTAAATCACCAATGAGGAAACACTTTCCATGGAAAGACCAGAATTTTTCCCCTCAGATGCAATACGCTTCTGTAAATGTTGTGTAATTCGTGTATCATCACCAGTTCAGCTGTTTCCAAATGAGTTATGAGACAGGTAAAAATGGTTGCCAAATCATTGTCCAATAAATTTTGTCAGTAGGACTCTTATGAAAAGGGGTGAGAATTTAAAATTGCTTCCAGTTGATGTAAAACTCTGAGCATCTCATTTTTGAATACCAAAACAGTACTCTTCTGATGACTGAAGATATCAGATCCCTTCTTCAACTTGCTGTAAAGTTTGGTTTTATAAAACAATTAGACAGGCCCTAGCCAGTTTGGCTCAGTGGATAGAGCATCAGCCCGAGGACTGAAAGGTTTTGGGCATGGACCTCAGTTGCAGGCTCCATCCCAACTGGTCGGGGTATGTACAGGAGGCAACCAATCAATTTGTCTCCCTCACATTGATGTTTCTCTCTATATATCTCTTTCACTCCCTTCCACTCTCTCTAAAAAATCAGTAGAAAAATATCCTCCAGTGTGGACTTAAAATATATGCTTTTTAAAAATGATAAAACAAAACAATTAGACAGGTTTTCCTTTTTTCACACACGGCTAGCTCTTTTCGAGAAAGTGACTTGAGGTTTGAATTTCTTTCCGCAGTGACCTCCCTCACTCCCACTCCCCAATTCTTATACATTTAGCTCACCCGAATCAATGCCAATAGACTGCTTTTCCAGTGTTTCAAAGAGACAATCAGGAACTATTGGCAATAAGTTAATTAAATAATACCCCCTCCATTTTGGGTGGTGCACAACAATCCTTCCCTCTGCTAATGTTTTCACCAAAAACACCACACATGGCCAGGGAGGTTAATCTTATTAAGCAATTACTGGGTAAGGATCCAGCAGCAGCAAATTGAAATGTAAGCAAAACATGGACATGTGAGTCCCATCTACGATGGCACGTCGATAAAGATTTCATTACCTGGTCTTTAGGAGTGTTTACATTTCTCAGATTTGGAAAGAAATCTAATAGACAGCGCAGCCTACACACTCTGATATGTTAGTGGAAACAAAGCACTTGATTAATTAGTTAGGAGAGTGTGTTCTTTGGCCTTTGTCTTCCCATTTCCATTTGTTGTTGCTCATGGCTTACTTTCACTCCGTTCTCTCATTCAATTAAACCTTCATGGGGTTGGTGGTTGGGTTTCGGATCAAGAAAAGGGAGCCCACGCACTGCCAGAATCACTCACCATCTCGTGTGTATTTCTATGTTAAGAAGAATGAACTCATACGTCTTCATTACGCGAGCTTGGAGCACGTTTTCTATAGAGCTGGGATTAGAGAAGCCTTGAGAACAGAGATTCAATACAGTGTTCTGACCTGGTCAGATAGCATAAGGGAATCCAGTTTGATTGGCTGGGCCCAGGGGCAACGTGCACAAGAGCTTTTATAGGGCACATCATAGGCAGCCAATTTGCTCATTGGTCTTAAGAAAGAGTAAGTTCCCAAGTAGGATTTCATGGATCATTCTGAAAACCTATCGCTCACTTTAAATGTAAGGTGTCCTTTATATGAGAGGTCAGCAAACTGCATCTTGTGGACCAAATCTGACCAGCTGCCTGTTTTTGCAAATAAAGTTTTATTGGAGCACAGCCATGTCCCCTCATTGCCTGGGGCTGCTTTTGTATCACAACGATGCGGTGAAGTACTTGCAACAGAGACTAGATTGAGGTCCACAAAACCTAAAAACACTTACCATGTGGCCTTTTACAGGAAAAGCTTGCTGACTGCTCTATGGCATTCGCAAACCCATTTCTACTTTTCTTGGTCTTACCTGGAACGACACAAATTATAGGAGGCTAGGAAGAAGAGACCAAACTCCCAATATGAGTTTTCTCTTCTTGACTAGAGTTGGGTATAATACAGTCTTGGTGACTTTGCACAAACTGGCCCTCTCTCATATAGGACTCTGCCATGGTGCAACTGGATGTAAACATCAGCTTCGTCACTTGGCAGCTGCATGAATTTAAGTAGGTCATGTCCTCCCTCAGCCTCTGATTCCTCATCTGTGAAATGGTCCCCCCTCATGAGCACGCTGTCCAGCAGAAATGAGACAACTCTTGTAAAACACGGTCTGTAGGATCCAGAAATTAATAAGAGATCCGTGAATATTAGTTGTTGTCATTGACATCTTATAGCTGGTGCATTGAGCAAGCCTCTGTGGGCTGCCACTTCTTATGAGGGGCTGTATTTTTGTTTGTTTGTTTAAGATAGTTTTATTAATTTTTAGAAAGAGAGGAAGGGAGAGAGGAAGAGAGAGAGAGAAACATCAATGTGAGCACCAAACATTAATCAACTGCCTCCTGCACACCCTGCACCGGGGATCAAAACCACAACCTGGGCATGTGCCCTGACCAGGAATTGAACTGGCAACCTTTCAGTGTGTGGGACGAACCCCAACTAATTGACCTACACTGGCCAGGGAACGTGCTATATTTCCAAAAGGCAAAGTCTGCCTTCAGAATGTCATAATAGACAATCATGCTGCATCATCTTTATTTTTTTTTTAACTTTCTGAGTATTAGAATGAACCCAAATGGAGACTTCTTCCCAGACGTTTGCTTGACAAGGTCCGTGGGAAGCAGGAGGGCCAGTATGCTGGCCGGCCTGCCACGGCGTTCCTTGTCTTGCTGCAGCCTGAGTCCCATCGCTGCCAGCCTGTTTTAAGCCCCACCATTCTCAGTTTATAACTCAGCTGTAAACATTTATTTGTGCCTGGAGCACATTTCTTTCCTCCCCTTTGAAAAAAAATCAGAATTTCCAGATGGTATGCAAGTTGGAAGAAAAATGGCAAAGACTGTTATGCTGTTTAGAAACATGTTTTTCTACACTTGCCCTTTCAGCAGAAACTTCGTAATGATTTTTACTAGTTGGCTTAATGCACGGGACTAGGAGCCAGATTAGCAGGGAGGTTGGTAATTCCTCCTCCGGCTCTCATCAGCCTCTCGGTGAACACAGCTCAGGGTTTCAAAATGATCACTTCCCTGCATGAGGCCTTTTCAAAGTCGGTGAAGTCCCCAGAAGGGCGAGGGGTCATCAGGTTGGAGCCAGTCATTACGACGATGGTGCGTGTCTCGTGGAAAATAGACCAATAACCTATGCACCGACACAGCTCCCCTTGCTTCGGAGGCCATGTTCTACCATTGTCACAGATGGGTACCGCTTACATGTGTCACATGGCTAGATGTAGCTTCCGATTGTCACCTGCAACTTCGTTCTAAGTTGCATAGTGTGTGCTATACCCAGCAGCCTTGTGACTTGGTGTGGGTATTAATAATGAGAGCTGGGTCCCTCCCCACCACAGTTGCCCTTGCTCACCTCGGTACTCTTCTCTTTGGGGGTCGCCTTGCACATGCAGGGGCTGGTGTCTGCTCTCTGCATGGATGCACACCTTGTTGTATCTTTGTACTCAGCCCAGGACCTGGAATACAGTCAGCATAGTGGTTAGATAGGTGGGATTCGGTGTTGGTCAGACATGGCTGTTAGTCCTGGCTCTGCCACTGAAGAGCTGTGTTACCTTAAGCAGGTCACTTGGCTTCTGTGGTCCTCTCATCTGAAAAAAATGGGGGAGGGGTCACAAAGGTGTCAGGAGATTACATGGCAAATAGTAACCCCTCAATAGATGTTAGCTGCCGTAAGTCATATGAGTGAACTGAACTACAGAGCAATGCAGAAGCAAGACCACCTGAACAGCCAGATGTATAAATATCTATTGACCATTTGTATACCATAAGCATCTGTAGACACAAGTGGTGAATCTTTTTTAATTAAATTCAAAATATCATGGCGGTTAACTGGTTAACTGGTTAAGGGACAAAGAGTTGGCCATTTTTACCTAAGGTGACAAACTGAGGTTTCTAAAGATCTAAAGGCTACGTACTTTCATAACATCCTTCAGTGCTTAGCACCCCAAGCACTGAAGGATTTTGTAAAAATCATTATTGCCATGGGATACCGTGACTACCACCATGGGAGCAGTGACACTCGGAACAGAAATCTGTCCGTGACAAATGGCCAGCCAGCAGCAGCGTGGAGGCCGACGGGCTGCTGGGGCCACGGAAGAGCTAGAATCCAGGGCAGTGAGCTAATGTCCTTAGGACCTTTCCGCCCACCTCTTGGTTAAACAGAACCCTCAGATGGTTGTCCTGATTCCCCAATAAATGGAAACAAGGTGTAATGACTGAAGCAATATTCTGAATTCAACTTTATTTGCAATAGATAAAAATATGTGAGGCAGAATAATCTGCAAGGCAGATTTACGCCAAGGTGCCTCCGGAGTTCGGTTAAGTTCAGGAAGTATGAAGATGAGGCTTCATTTCCCCGGTATGATGAGGAGGCCATTCCCGTTATCTCTTGTTTGGGGAATCGTCTCGCTGTTCCCATAAATGAATTATGGCAACGTTTCCTGAAATGATTAGCTCCTAATGTGGCTATGGAAAGCTGTCGACTTGCTCAGCATTAGTCTTATTTAACTGGTTGGGATTTTAGGTACATGTTTCTGAAATAGGCAATAGCTTCCCATTTACACGGGCAATCTTCCGTGGAGCTATAGAGAGAGGTGGGCTCTGCTGTGAAATTGATCATTAGAGTGTTTGCTCCTAAAAACCCAGAAATCTCATCTGTAAGCTGGAGATGAACCAGCCAGAACGATCGTGTGTGAAGCATCTGCTTCTTAGGGCCAAATGATCATCATCTCCACTTGTCACTTTGAGCTCACAGACAGAGAGAAGAGTTTGCTGCAGAAGCCACAGCTCCGGGAAGTGTGGGCTGGCCTGCATCCTGCTTGCTCACAACCCAAGGAGGGCGGCCAGACTTTCGCAGAGTAGCTGCCTAGTTCCTCCTCTCCTGAGGCTGCCAAGTCAAGCCCAGCCTGAATCCATGGGACTCTGAGCTGCAGGCTGCCTGGATGAAAGATGATGGGAATGTGACATAGACCCCAATGTTGATGTTGACCAAAGATTACCTTGCACTATCATAGATGCTCAACTAATATATGTTGCATGAAGGAATGAATGAATGAATGAATGACCCACGTAACATTGCTCTGGACATTCATGAATCATTGCTATGTAAATGAAATCTGGCTATTTTTCACTAACACAGGCTGCACACACGTAGTACCTACCAAAAAGCAGCTAGAATACATTTCAACGCCTGCAGTTTGGAGCGAATGAATTTGTGACTTTGTTTTCTGGGGCCATAGCACCTTAATTCAGATGACAGTCCCTCTGTGTCTGCAGACATATTGACCACTCATTGTATATTGATTTGGGCGGCTTTGGAAAATGATGGCCTGTATCTTTAAGGCCCACCCTGCCCCTTGGCCCTCTGTAGTGAATTATGCCTATACTAGGCAGCCTGTATTTTAAATTAGACCATCACAAATTGATCCTCCAAATCTGGGATCGTTACAGTGTTTTTAGGTAACACAGCAACAGAATAGAAAGATGTAGCAGCACCTACAAGTCAGGTATGACATCTATTACCCTAATTACTCCTCAGGAGGAGCCCATTATACAGATGAACAGGTAAACTCAGAGAGGGCAGTGAGTAGCCTGAAGGCACACAGCTCAGAGTTGTCAGCACTGGGATTCAAGCCCAGGGCTGACCATGGCTGTGTCACACTGCCTTCTGAGGTCTCAGACATTCCCAGTGGGAGGATGCCCTCCCTGGAGGTAAAGGTATAAAACTCAGGACTTCACTTCCTGTCCCTCAATGGCAGCCTGTTAGGGACCACCCGTGTTTGTGGTCCTAGAACAGCTGGCACAGCTCAGGAGTGGGTCAGTTTGTGGGAGAGTGGTAGCCTGGCCTCTGCTGCTGCCCTTGACCTTAGAGGCAGCCCAGACCTTCACTCCTGGACACCAGCCCAGGGTCTGAACCTCCAGGGACAGTTACTGAAATGACTCCTGACACTCTGGTGGCAGCAATTGGCAAAAATACCTTTTTTATGTCTTCTGAGGCAGTATTTACTAAATAGGTATTTTTTTCTCATTGTTCTTAAAATTACAGAGGTTATACAACTCATTGTAAACATTTTTTAAGAAATATATAGAAAAGGTCTTTTCTCTTTTACTATAAAGAATATTAGTGTAACAATTGGGAAATTTGAGTAAGGTCTGTAAATTAGACAAAGCATTGTATCAGTGTTCATTTTCTTGTTTTTATAAGGATACTAGAGGCCCAGCACACAAAATTGTGCGAGGGTAGGGTCCCTAGGTCTAGCCTGGGGTCAGGGACATCTTCCACCCGCTTGCCAGTCCCCAGTCCCGCCCCGCTGCTGCCATCCATCCTGGTTCCCCATTTGCCATCCGGCTATGATCAGAGCCTGTGGGCCAGGGGGAGGGACCAAGAGGCGGTCAATGCACCTCATAGCGACTGGTCTTGACCTCATAGCGACTGGTCGAGTGGTTGTTTTGGTCATTACGCCATTATGGTCACTGGGATTTTATTATATAGGATTTTACACAAAAGATAACTAAGAGTTTGCTCATGATTTTTCAAAAGGATCCACAAGGAAGTTTCCTTTAAATGGTAAATATTCCCATAGAATTTTCAAAAGGTAGTTGTGTGTGTTTGTGTGTGTGTGTGTGTGTGTGTGTGTGTGTGTGTGTGTGTTTAAGTCAGTTTACTTGCAACTGTGCTCAGTGAGTCTTCCTTAAGGCACTCATTTCACCCAGTAATCACAGGGGTTGGGTAAAATTGCCCATCAGATGGGCAGGCACACTTGATTCGGTTCAACAAGCGTTTCTAGAGCCATCATGTGTAGCTAGTGCAAACCACAGAGAACCTGGAGATGAATTCGCAGGTGTGCCTAACCACAGGGAGTTCAGTGTCTAATAAGAGAGACTTGGGAAGGTATGCAAAACCAATCCTAGTACCTACAACAGGTGCCATGGTAGCGTTAAGTGTAGCTATGGAAACTCGGGAAGAACCTACTATTCTGGTGGGGGTGGGGCTGTAAAGGAAAAGAGAGCTTCAGTGTGAAGGTGAACTGCATCTTAATTTCAGTGCTACTCAATAAAGCAGGTTTTTCAATAAAATAAGCGAATCAATCAAGTAATCACTTCTTAGAGGGTCCCACCAAAAATCAGTAATGGAAACAGATGATTTCTAATTTTAAGCTTGTTCCATAGTTATTTTGTTCTATTTCATAAGTATATCCTCCCCTCTCTCTCGGTACACAGATAAATAGACAAACATGTATACATATCTACACATATACATGTATACAGACATATAGATCACACTCACGGTGTTTGTCTTTTAGAAAATCCTTTACTCTGTAAAGAAAGCCAAATTCTTTCACATATAGTTTTTCATTCTTTTATTTAATTCGATGCAGTTAGCTAGCATTTATTTTACTATGATTGTGGTCTAGGAACTGTGCTAAGCCCTGCTTTGTATACTTCTGTTTGTTATTCCCACCCTGTGAGATAGCCACTCTTATCATTTCCATTTTATTAAAAAATAATCCTATCTAATAATAGACAAACATGGTAATTGACTGTACCTTTGCTATGCCTCCCATTGGCTAATCAACAAGATATGCAAATTAACCGCCAACAAAGATGGCGGTTAATTTGCATACGTAGATGCGAAACCACGGAGCGAAGACTGAAGGCGGCTCCAGCCAGAGCGAAGGCTTGAAGGCAGCTCCGGCCAGAGCCAAGGCCTGGGTCCCGGGTGCCAGCAGCCTGGGGAAGGGAAGGCCTATTGCATGAATCTTTTAGTGCTCATACAAATGCAACATTACAGTAATGTAGTGGCAAAGAAAACAATTTAATTTTTGGGTCACAACATGAGGAACTGTATTTAAAGGGCCAGAAGGTTGAGAACCACTGCCCTAGGGGGACGTGTGACACCTGAGAAGGCAGCCTGCAGTCACAGGTGGTGGCAGCTAACTTACTGACGTCGGTGTCCTGAAGTTAGGGTCTAGTAAAAGAAGCGGGTCCCACTGATCGCAGAACCAAAGCCCCACGGCTCCGTGTCCAGGCCACTCTGCACACCTGACATTCTCAAACTCCACTGAGGTTTCAGTGGCAGAGTAGCGGCTCATGGATGCTGACTTCCTGCTTCTTTTTCATATCCTGTCATGATCCCAGCAACCCCGAAAGCCCGACGGACATAAAGGAAAGCCCTTCTAATAAGCTGAAAGATGAATAATTTCTTTAAATTTTTTTTTTTGACTTTATTGGGATGATATTGGTTAATAAAATTATATAGGTTTCAGGTTTACAGTGGTATAACACATCATCTGTAGACTGTATTGCATGTTCACCACCCAATGTCAAGTCTCCTTCCACCACCATGTGTCCCCCCCTTTACCTGTTTCTTCAACTTATTGCCACACTATGATTGCTGGGGTTACTCTGGGTCGCTCTCCAACTCCCTTAAACTGTTCTTCCTCTGGGGTCTTTTTTTTACTACATTTCTTCATCACTGGTTCTTTTTAACATAGCCCTTCCCCCCAAAAGGCCTTAATTTGGAGGAAAGGCAGGGGATCTATCTGAAGCAGCATTTTACATACAAATTAGTTTCCAATTTATAATCAGAGCTTCTGATCAAACAGTGATAATAAGTGTTTCCCCCAGACTTGTCATTACTTTAGCAAAATAAAGAATACACTTAGGCTTAGAGCCTTACAGATAATAATAATGATGATGAAAGCTAATTTTTATTTAGTATTTACTTTCTGCCAAAATTATTCTAAAACCTTCCCGTGGACTGACTTGCTAAAGCCTCATAGCAATCCTGGGAAATGAATAATAATAGTGTTCCAACTGTACAGATGAGGAAACTGAGGCAGAGAGAATTGGTACATTTACCAAGGATCAAAGCTGGGTTTTGAACCAAGAGAGTGTCAACCCACAGTCTCTGCTCTTACTTATTACACAACACTCTTCCCCCTACAGGCAAGTATTCCATGTCTGTGAGCCAACATCAAAATGCTCGAGGAACAAGCCATCTAGTCCCACCTAAACGTCGGAACCACTCAGGACTTCCTAGTTGTTTCTTTACTTCTTAATGATGTTATATGAAGGAAGCTTCCAAACTTCTCTCTGGAGCCTGTCCTCTAGGTTCCTTTTTATTCTAGAGGTCAGGAGTTTCTTCTTAGGGTCCAAACCAGTGTTCCTCCTGCTTTATTTTAAGCCCCTGTGGACTTTTTATTTCATCCACTATTGAGCTACATACAAATGAATCATCACCTTTCTTGCTAAAGAAAAGTGAGGGGAAATAACTTCAGACTCTCAAGTCACCCTGGTGGGGGGAGGGGGGGGAGGTGGTATAATTTAGATATGGAAACCTTCAGAGATCCATGTCTTATTTGGCAGATGTAGAGACTGGCCCAAGTCACTCCCGAGTCTTGTCTCGGGAGAGCAGTGAGATAGGAACAGAGCCAGGTCTCCTCAGCGAGGTAACTTCATTTCCCTTCCATACTGGTCCAGTAACCATGCCGTCTCCTGACCACCCAAACCCTCTGCAATGTGTAGTGGCCAAGTACAGAGAAATATTTTCAGAACAGTCCCTCCTTTCTGGAATGCAGAGGGGAGCTTATTTCTAATCCTTTGTTCATTGACCTGGAGTCTTGCGCTAAGCAAAATAAGCCAATCAGAGAAAGTATTACATGATCTCACTCATATGTGGAATCTAATGAACAAAATAAACTGATGATCAAAAATAGACCCAGAGACATAGAAGCATGGAACAGATCGAACCTCAGAGGGAAGGCAGGGGAAGATGTGTGGGGAGAGATCAACCAATGAACGTTTACGCATATATGCATAACCCATGGATATAGACAATGGGACTGGGCGGGGAAGGGGGTAGCTGGAAGAGGTCAATGGGGACTTATATAATACTTTCAACAATAAAGATTGGGAAAAAAAGGAAGTTTCCAGACCAATACGGCCATCAAACTGACCATTGAAAAGTGAAAAGACCCTCAAAACAAAAATGTCTTTGATTCTTTTTGTGTCCGGTTTCCATTGGTTTAGACCAGCCCTGGGCAAACTACGGCCCGCGGGCCAGATCCGGCTCGTTTGAAATGAATAAAAGTAAAAAAAAAAAAAAGACCGTACCCTTTTATGTAATGATGTTTTCTTTGAATTTATATTAGTTCACACAAACACTCCATCCATGCTTTTGTTCCGGCCCTCTGGTCCAGTTTAAGAACCCATTGTGGCCCTCGTGTCAAAAAGTTTGCCCACCCCTGGTTTAGACATTCTCAAGAAGGTAGGAGATTAATCTTATTTTGTTTTTCAAGTTCAGAATCCATTGGAAGGAACCACAAATGACCTTTATAAAACTAGGTTCCTCAGAAGTGTGGGAGGCAATGGTGATTTAAAAATCTTCTGATGATATAGGTAGTCCTGAAGCTCCTCTGATTAAAGTGATAAAAGATGCTGAGTGTGGGCAACTGATAGTTCCCTATAAGTGATTCCACAGAATGGGGCAATGATGGTGCTCCATTGTCACCATCAGAGCAGTGTGGTTTCCGCAGGGTCTTTAAGCCCCTCCTTCTCACTCACAGAAGGAGTTGCTCCCAATATTAGGTCAGCCTAAGATCAAATCCCCATTTTCTACTGAGTTACTTTATTTCCTTTGGACTGATTTTTATTTACTGTTACTTCTTTTTTTTTAATTTATAAAAATGTTGGAGTACACTGGACTGGTTTGTGGCTGGAAAGAATAATTACAGGCTGCAAGAATTAAACATGCTGCCAAGTTAATATCACTCTCCCTGCCCTGCTGATATTTTTTTTACATCCCAGTTACATTCAGGGTCGTTGCAAGCTTTGCATGTACTGAGCAGACTCCGGCTCTTATTATATTTGATCAGCGAAGGGCAGTCACGGAAGTTTGAGAAAGCATTATGCCAGTATCTCAGATGCCCTGGGGTCTGGGTTTATAGCTTTGTTATTTAATACCTGAATGTTTTAAACTGTGACTAAAGAGGAACTTGCCATGAGTTTAATCTTAATATGTTTTGTTTAAATCCTGGCATATCATTAAACAGAAATGGAGAGCCAGCTCATGTGTATAGATGTCGCTGACTTGACGTCAATCCCTGTTTTCCAGGGCCCTGGTCATTGAAAAACAGCAGCATAGACAGTGGTGAAGCAGAGGTCGGTCGGCGTGTGACCCAAGAAGTCCCACCAGGCGTGTTTTGGAGATCACAGATTCACATCAGCCAGGCCCAGTTCCTCAAGTTCAACATCTCCCTGGGGAAGGACGCTCTCTTTGGTGTTTACATAAGAAGGGGACTTCCGCCATCTCATGCCCAGGTATGACCATGCTTGATCTGACCATGAGTTATTGTTTTAAAAATACACACACACTTTACACCATCTAGAGTGGCTGTCATTAAAGGGCGAACAATAACAAGTATTGGCAGGGATGTGGAGACGTTGGAACGTTGGTACCTTGCTACATTGGTATATTGCTATTGAGAATTTGAAATGGTGCAGCCACCGTGGAAAAGAGTTTGACAGTTCTTCAAAAAGTTACACGTAGAATTACCATATGACCCAGTAATTCTACCTCTAGGTATGTACCCACAGAGAACTGAGAACATCATTTCTCATAAAAACATACACATGAATGTCATAGAAGCATTACTTGGTATAACCCCCAAGTGGAAACCACCCAAATGTCCTTGACTGACGAATGGATAAACAAAATGCAACGTATCCGTACAGTGAAATATTATTCAAACATAAAAAGGAATGAAGTGTCATTATAGCTAGGACATGGATGAACCTTGAAAGCATCTTGCTAAGTGAAAGAAGCCACATACACAGGGCCACGTATTCTATGATTCCAGTTATATTGTCCAGAATAGGTAAGTCCACAGAGGCAGAAAGGAGACTAGTGATTGCCAGGGGCAGGAGAGGGTAGAATTGGACTGACTGCTAGTAGGTATGGCGTCTCTTTGGAGAGTGATATAAAAGCTCTGAAATTAGATCGTGATGGTTGCACAGCATGGCGAATATTCTAAAAACTACCAAACTATAAGATAGTGAGATTTATGTTATGTGAACTATATCTCAAAAAACAGTAACAACCCTACCTGATGAAGTCAGCTTTGCTAGACCTGGGGGTGAATCCTTGGGTACTTAATGTTCAGGTGTTCTGGTTATTAGATTAATTTGTTAAAATTTCACTAGGAGGCACCCCTAGTCAAAAGAGTGACAAAATTCAGCAGCTGTTTCTCTGAGACTCCCTGTTCTTCCCTGAACTGAGCGCCTTGGGAAGTCTTGGACACTGTGAAAGTGGCCTTATTCCCAGTGCTGGGAACGAAGAGATTGGATTACATGATGGATTTCATTGTTCCTCCTCTCACCTCTCCTTTAATTTGTCCCGGTAGGGATTGTACTATACATACCAATTGGGATAAATTAACACCCAACTAGCTTGGTTTTCTTTTCCAATAAGAATTGTATATCCAGAGGAAGCCATCGTTGAGGTTTCCCGCCTCATTTGCTTTCAACGCCAGCAAGTCCATAAGGAAGTACATTAGGGAAATATTCCAGGAGTATTCCATCCAGTCAAAGATGACTTTAAAATGTGTTGGAAAGGTATTCATCTAGAAAAGTCAATTGGAAGAATTGAAAGCTTTACCATAAACCCATTAGCAAAACTAAAGCAAGAGGGCACTATTTCTTCATATTTAGTACATGGCAGGCATTGCTAATCGATGACTGTACGTTTTCCTCACTGAACTCGGTACAGGTCCCTCCAACAGGATCCCTAAGGCAGCCACTAATGATCAACCAGTGTTGACTCTTAAGATGAAATTTATTAGCAATCCCATTTTTACAGCCTGAAATGATCGGTGTAAGGGACTCTTTCCTTTCTGAGCAGGGAGGGCCATGCTGTAGGGACCGGTATGGAAAGTGGTTGTCAATAGAACAAGCATCCATCCACACAGAAAAATATTTACTGGTCTAGGCACTGATTACCCAGAGATGCGTTAACATAGCCCTGGCCAAGCAGAACTCCTGATACCAAAAGCACAATTTTTTTTTCCAAGAGCTTCTCATCCAGAGAAAGAGGAATTCAGCTAAGAGGAGTCCCAGAGGCATTTCTGTGACTTCCGGCCAGGCACATGGCAGAGTGCTGCTCTGGGAAGTTCTGCCAGTTGTGAGTGGTCTCCTTGACCTTCAGGTGCCATTGCTCCTATTGCAGCATAGCGAAGGATTTGCAGTGGTGGAATCTGCCCTTTTGGCATTCGTCAAGCATGCCTCTGGGTACAGCTGAGCATAGCTTTCCTCTCAGCCAGTTGGATGCAGGGAGCTTACTGGGAAAACTCGCTTCTTCCCAGCATTGTTTCCAGAACCATTATCCCCCTTCCTTTGCATCCTCTGAGCAACATTAAAGCCGGTGATCCTGGAAATCGGGTAGGTAACTCTCTGGGACTGCGTGATAGTGGACAGTGGGCAAACAGACTCTCCCCAGGTTCCCTGCTGTGCTGACAGTCAAGACTCAAATCCTCAGCGACAGTGTCTTTTCTGCTTTTGTGGCTACACCACACTGTCCATCTCCTGCCAACCCAGTGATAGTTCCGGTGGTCGTCCTCTCAAAATAGCTATACTCCCAGGACAGGCCCATCACATTTCAGGGGAAGAGAAATGAATAGGCATGGGCTGATGTGCTTGAAGGGTTTCAGTCCAGCTGCCAATTTGGAAATTTAGTGTGCTTTGGAGGGTCAAGTAAGCGAGACACAGTGCAGATGCTTAGAAATGAACAAGACAGGTACAATATAGGGGCGCTCCTTTTAAAAAGGAAAGGAAGGGAAAATATGACTCCCTACACATTCTCACACCCATTCACTGTCATTACATGCATTCACGTCCTTTTGATGGGCTCCATTTCCTCCAGGAGATGGTGCTTAGCTCCTTGCAGGGATAGGTGACTAACTCATTATAGAATTTCTCATTTCTATTGGCATATCCTATCAAGGAACATAAGTTCTATGGGGATTGGCAGTCTAGCCAAGGTGACTCATATGAGCTGGAAAGACAGAAAAAGGTGGGGAGGGGAAAGAATATGAAATTCTATTGGCTGTGTTGCATGTAATGGCTATGCTTAAATTTTATTGAGTATTAATAAAATAATAAACCTTGTAGGCTCTGACCAAGAGCCTACAAGGTTTAGTATCCATGTCCAAGGATATTAAGTACAGAGAGAATCCTTTCTTACCTGCTGAAATTTCCCAAGAATTAGAGTCTGTCCCAGTTGACTTTTGGAAAGAGGCGAGAAGCTGTGATAGAGGCACTGTGGCAGAGGGGAGAAAGTCCTGGAGTAAAGGGAGAACTGAGAATGGAGGCCCGGCTACGTATTAAGCCGGTGACCTTGGACATGTCCCTTAACCACTTTTAGCCTCAGATTTCTTATCTACCTGTGTGACCTGCCTCACATTATTGTAATAATAAAGGTAAGACGAGAAAACATTTGGTAAACTAAAACACAATATAAAGATACTAGAGGCCCAGTGCATGAAATTCATGCATGGGGGGAGGGGGAGAGGGTCCCCTCAGCCCAGCCTGCACCCTCTCCAATCCAGGACCCCTCAGGGGATGTCCCTCTCACAATCCTGGACCTCTGGCTCCTAACTGCTTACCTGCCTCCCTGCCTCCCTGCCTGATCACTCCTCACTGACCACCTGCTGGCCTGATCACCCCTAACTGCCTCTGCCTGCTGGCCTGATTGCTCCCAACTCCCCCCCCACACCAGCCTGGTTGCCCCCAACTGACCCCCCTGCCGGCCTGGTCGCCTCACACAGCCTGCTGCTTGGTCGTTTGGTCGCCCCTCACTAACACCCCTGCCGGCCGGGTCACCCCACACAGCCTGTTCGGTTGTCCGTTCAGTTGCGATGGTCACTTAGGCTTTTATATAGATAGAACATATGCAAGATATCCCTGTACTAAGAAATTCTGTGTGGCCCTAGCAAATACTGAATAGAAATAGGTGATTGTGTAAACATAGCTATTTAAAATAAAATTAACTTTCTAGTTTTATTGCTTCTTATTGAAGAACAAAGGGTTTTCATTCAAGAAAAAAATTAAAAACAAAAGGAAGAATGTGAAAATATAATTTGAAGCAGTCCCCTTTTGCCAAATATTTAGATAGAATTTTCGATATAATAAAACATATTTTCAGGGGGGAAAAATACCTCAGAAATGGAGTGGCTTAAAACGACAGAGGTTATTTCTTTTCTATTCAGAACAGTGGTTCCCAACCAGGGGCACGTTCACCCCACCCTGGCGACATTTGGCGGTGTCTGGGACTGTGGTGGGTTGTCACCCTGGGAAGAGGTGGGTGGGTGGAGACTGGGTGGGTAGAGACTGGGGATGCTGCTAAACACACACAGGACAGCTCTTCACAACAAAGAATTATCTGCCCCCAAAAGTCAAATGTGCTGAGCTTAGGAAACCCTACTTCACATGCTCGTCTTGGGTGGCACTGGGCTTTGCTCAATGTCAACCTCTTTCAAGGACATAAGCCTGTGGAACCTCCACTACCAGACACAGGACTAGTTATCAGCAGGAGAAAAAAAAAGGAGAAGGTGGTGAATTGTCCACCTATCCCTAAGAATTCTGCTTGGGAGTGACACATGTCATTTAAGCCCCTCTCCTATGGACCAAAGCAAGTCATCCTAACTTCAGTGGGGCAGGAAGTAGAATCCTGTGATGCCCCTGGTTGGAGGAACACCAGGTATGTCCATGAAAAGCCCTGATCACTTACAGTAAAAGGTTGGGATGCCCGTCCTCCTGGCTAGTCTTTGTGAGCACCCTTCATTCTTTTCCGGAAAGCAACCCTTAAGGATCTTACATGAATGGTCGGATTGCCCTTCTGGAAGTCCCCGCCACCAGCAGTGAGGAAGTACCCATTTGATTTACTTGATCTGGTGCATAAACCGGGTATTATCATTGTTTACTCTTTGTCAGATTGAAAGGTAGATGTTATGTTGTCTTTTAAATGCAGCCTTTTGATAACCTGCATTGCTTTTGTTAAGACCCACACCCCAAAAATAGAGAGTTGACCTAAGCCCGTCAGAACCTACCGGCTTGAATTCTTTATGGGAGTGGTGTGTGTAAGGAAGCCTGGCACATCTTGCCAGATCTTTGCAATCCTACAAACCGTGTCAGATTTGCTCAGCCCAGTTCTAGAGAGGAAACATCAGACTTTCCAAAGGAATCAGAACTGGCCCAGCTAGAGTGCGAGGCACCCAGTACGCCTCAGAGGCCGCGGCTGCGAGTCAGGATCCGGTAGTTAAGGCAGAGAGCAAGCCATCTGGCAGTTCCTCCCTGATTGCGGCGGGTGTGTCAAGCCAAGTGCAGTCCTCTGTGAGAACAAGTCAATAATCGGCAAATTAGGTTCATGATTAGCCCCAGACAACAAGACATCATTCCCGCTTGGGAGCCCTGCCGAGACTTCGCCTTCTCCACAGTCCTGTTTAGCAAATATTACCAATGCCTATTTCATCTCTCTGACGGATGGAGCCAGGAGCCCAGTGACTTCCAGAGGCCTTCCAGCTGCAGGGGGTTGATTGGAGGGTGGGACTGGGGATTGAACGGCAGGAGCACGGAAGGGGACCGCTGTTGACCCGAGCGCTTTCCACTGGGATGCGTCTGTGGACTGGGAAGCAAAACTAGCCACACAGTAAAAAATGACAGCAGGGAGCTATGTAAAAGACCACAAATTGCCCCATGATCACACCCAGTAAATGCAAATATGGCAGCTCCGGCATGTGTGGACGAAGATCAAACATTCCCATTTGTCCTCATCAGGGGCTGATGAATTGCCCTCAGTGGCCCTTTTTAAAAGTGAATTTGTAGATGGCGATGAGTGGTGTCAGCTTTGGTCACCTCGGGGTATCCCTCCCCAGTTTAAAAACTTACTTGATAAGAAATTCCCTTCTTCCTTGTTCCTGTCTTGCTTGCCAAAGAAGTAGATTGCACACGGTTTCATTAGAGGCGGCACTAACCGGGTCCCTAGGACAGAATCACCCGAGTTCCTGAGCGTCCTGGTTCTGTCATGTCCTGGTTCTGTTGCTGCGCCACCCTCTTTGCACCTTCCCCAAGCCCGTTCACCAGGCAGATGGGCTGTCCCTGGACCTCATCCTTCCAGGGGACTGTGGGCTGTGAGCCTGCTGTGGAGGGAACACCCGGGCTGCACTGGCAGCTCCCAGAGCAATTGCATTTCACTTTGAAGGAGGCATGTTTGACAGGCATGTCTGCAGACCTCCCTTTCGAAAGTCCTTACGCTGTGTGTGGAGAAAGAGTTTGTGAAACCAAGAGAATCGTGGATTCTTCTGTGTTGGACCGAACATGCTTTCTGAAAGCTCTTTCTCAAGACCTTGTCTGATTACCTGGTGGCATCAGCACAGGAAGCGAAGCTGCCACTCCAGTGGGTGGGTTACCCTCCGGGGCAGCCACCACGGAGAGCTAAGGAGGAATCTCAGGGGAGGCTCGAGTCTTTCGAGAGAACAGGTCTTGACAGAGGCGCAGGGAGGACACTGTGAATGCTTTTCCAGAGGGTCATGCTGGGGGAGAAAGGCAGAAATAAGTCAGAGGGGGCAGCACCCAATCACCTTGTAGACTGAGCAGAGTCTCAGAGGTACTGTAGTTCAGCACTTTGCAAAATTTCTGGGCAAAGACCTTTATTTTCTAATGAAATCTTATATAGAACCCCATATATAAGTGGATAAAGTGACAGCTGTATATTTTATAGTCTAAACCCATATTTGTTACTATAATGTTAATCTCTGTATATGTATGTTCATTATATATGGGGGAGAGAGAGAGAGAGAGAGACACTAAACTACGGTGGTCACCTCTAGGAATAGGTGAGGAGAACAGTACTGAGAATTAGGTTTGAAAAGTACTTGTTTTACTTGTAATAAAGCATTAAAGGTAAGGCAGCTCCCTTCCCATCTCCCACAACTGTGCTCACAAAGACTGAAAGTAAATGTGACAAAATGTTAAGGTTTATTCATTTGAGTAGCTGAAATATGGGTATTTTCTACCATAGTCTTTGCACTTTTCTTCATTTTAGTAATTGCTGTCTCTTTAAGAAAAGCAAATCTGTGACAAACTTGAGTCTGTTTTGAGCAAAACAAGTGTTGAGAGACTATAGAGGATGACGTGATCTCTATATTCATTTCATTTATGCGCTTCGTTTTGTTTGCAGTTTTGAGAAAAATCACAATGAATGTCTGCAAGTAGTTGCAAGCAGCAGGTTTTTTTTTTTTCTTAATTGTCTTTTGTAAAAGACTCTGGCTACTCTTCAATTAAGTTGATCCACACTTTTGCGGGGGGGCGGGAGGGGGCGGGAAATGATTGTTTGAAGATTAAATCACTTCAAATATCTAACAACTACTTTCTTGCCTTCGATACACAAGTAGAGAAGTTGCACCCCCAAACTTTTCTAAAATCAGCTTTGAAACCCTTTATTTTTAAAAATTGTCATTATGGGAGATGTCACATGTTCATTGGAAATTGCATTCCTGGCTTAACATCCTGGCATGGCCTTGTACACCCCTGCCCTGCCTGGCACTTGGTTGAACAGGATTCACCAGAGCAGGTGCTTATACAACTCTGAGCAGATACACATCCGCGAGCGTTCAGAGACCAGTGCTTGGAACTTCCTAATACGCAGCAGAGGTAATGGGGTTCACACCCACATTGGAAAATGTTAGGAAAAGGGTTACTCCAAGATCTTCACAGCAAGTACTGGCTGTGAAATGTTCACGGAAGCCCCTCTCAGGAAGGCTGCTCCCTAGGGAAGCAAAAGTTATTGTAAGTCACAAATGCCCATTCACCATCAGATCACTCACAGGAGATGCTCTCCAGGCAGAGGTCCCTCCCCACGTGGCACTAGCCATGGTGATCACAGGCAGCATCGCTGGAGGGCTCCGACGTGCCGAGGTCTGTTGTCACACGAGTAACCTTAGCTGATCCTCACAACAGCCCTGGGAGGGAGGCAGCCCCACTTGACACAGGAAAGAACCGAGACAGTTTAGGGTCACAGAGCTGGTGTGTAGTGGGCATGGCAGTCAGACGCGTCTTTTGTCTCCTCTCTGTGGGCGGTGTTCCCAGGAGCATCCTCAGTGCAGCGTAGACATGGTCACTGATGAAGTACAATGGCCACTTGGGCCCCAAACGGGAATTGCAGTCCCGTGTAAGGGATGCTGGAGGTCTGGGGTCTGCCTTAATGGGCCAGGGGGAGCCTGGGTGAATGTGAGTCTGGCCGAGGAAGCACCATTAAATACTGCAACGGAGGGAAGGAACTGAGGTGACAGGAGGCACCTCCAAGGGGGAGATTGTGATCAGGTAAAGAGCAGCCGTGGGAAGTTTGAGGAAAGCATCCAATATGCTTACAGACAGACTCCTGAGTGTGTTGGGCCAGTCAAGCCGGAGGGATGCTGTATTGTTCTCGAGTGGTTCATCGATTTTCTGAGATGCGTGTGAGTGCGCGTGAGGCTGGTCTTCTGACATCTCTGAAAACAGGATGTGTTTTGCAATCGATGAAGCTGAGAGACAATGAAATGTTGGGTGTCACATTTCTGTGAGTGTATGAAAACTCGGTGTTTGCTCTGACAATTGGAGTGTAGTTGCAGATATAGCCTGAATTTTCCTAAATATGAGATTTTTTTTAAGTTTCATAATTAGTTCTATTTTTTGAGATAAAGTCCTCATCAGTCATTTTCTCATTGGTTAAAAAAAAAACCACATTCATTTTAAGTGTCCTTTTTACTAATTCCAAATATCCTCAGATAACTAGATCTTATTGTACATACCAAGTCAGTGTGCAGATTTAAATATATTTTTAAGATATATAAATATACAAAATGAGGTAAAGTTTAAATGAACATTCTGTGGAATGCCTGTGCTGCTCTTCAGATACAAACAAGCTTAGACATAAGAGTGTGGGCCAGTCCAGACTGTCTGGCCTCAAATTTCAACTTCCAGTACCTCCAAGCTGTGTGACCTTGGACGAGTCAGGCAGCCTCTCTGGGCCTCAGTTACCTCAGCTGTAAAATGGGGATAATACAATTATACATTCACAGCATTGCAGTAAGATGTAAATGAAGTCATCTGTATAAAGCATTCAGACTCATGCTGGCATGCAGAAATGATATAAGCTATTATTTGCATGTTTTTCAAAGCATCCATAATGCAAGCCCCACAAGCCCCCAAACAAAACAAATTTCAATTGTGTTTTTTTAAGGTAACTTTTATTTGTGTTTTTCTCATAAAAGCAATATATGGTGATGTTAGGAAAAATAGAAAGCATTAACATATTTAGTATATTTTCCAGTTTTCTGTTCACATATTGCAATCATTTTTATAAATACAGGATCATAGCATGGGTACTGTTTTTATCCTGCTTAATAATAGGGAGGGAACATCTTTTTAAATCTGAGTGTTCTTCCAGGAACTCATTTTAAATGCCTCAAAAATAATTCATTGTGTAGATTTAAATTTTTTTAAGCAACTCTTATCAACACTGTAATCATTCTACAGTAAACATCCTTGCAGGTATACTTTTGTGTATTTTTAAATAATTTCCTTATGATGAATTCTTAAGAATGAAATTGCTAGCTCAAAGGAGTTACAATATGTCAAGCTTTTATATCAATAATAATAATAATACCCATAAGAATAGCTCACAGTGAGCATGCTTACCATGAGCTGGGCCAGACTCACCGTGACCCTCAGAAGTGGGTAATTCTCTTATCCTCATCCTGAGGATGAGAGAGCAGAGACTCAGGGAGTTGACATAACTTGCCCAAGGTCACACTGTTGTCTGATGAAAGGTCAGGCCAGGCTTTGGGAGAAACCGACCAGTGTCTGGGATCTGGCCCTCTGTAGTCCTCGGGAAATCATTCATCGACTGGACACATTCCCCATTTGCTCCCTCTCCTCAGGGATACATTTGATTCATGTTCACAACCAGCCCACAATAAGACCCTCCTGTTGACCTTGGGAGGGCGAGGAACCAAACATGACCTTTTGGATAAGCCATTGGCTAAAGACAAAGATGAGAACATGCAGTAAATAAGAAATCACATCGGCGAGGCACTGAGAGGTAAGACCTCCATCCTTCTGGCCTCGTAGTAGAGCTTCGGTACATCTTGGAACAGCCTTGAGATGTTCACCAGGATCCCGACACTGTTTCTCACTTGGTCTTCAGAGCAATACCTTCCACTCTTCTCCTGGCTTGGATCAAAAGGTAGCGTGATGGGGGCATGGCCTTGTGGGAAGATGAAATATAAAATCAGTCCATGCATGCACGCAACAAATATTCATTGAAGAAGGATGCAGAGACGAAAGCCATCAGCTCTGCCTTTGAGGAGATGCGGACCTGGTGAGTGGAGTGAGGATGGCAGCAGCATCGTTGGGCCGTGAGATGCAGTATTGGGAGAAAGATAAGAGCTGGCTCTCGAATAAGCCTGGGCAGAATTTGAATCTTATCTGTGCTACGTTGTATGTCTGTGATGAGTCTCCGCATTCAGTTTTGCCATCCGTAAAATAAGGACCACAGCCCATCAGGTTGTTGTGAGAATAAATGAGATAATGCCCAGCAAATAGAAAGCACCCTATGGAGATCAGTCAATCAATCTGACTGGTTCACAGCCCTTACAGCTCACTCACAGGTAACTTAGCAACCCGCGGTCTCTGCAGGGAGAAGGCAAGGCCTCGGGCTGAAACCAGTGGTGGTAGGAAGACTGACTTTCAGCTGGTCCTCCTGAAGCCTCTAATCCAGATCACGAAGATCGGGGGCTTCTGACTCAGCCCAGAGATTCCTGTCTCCTCTCCATCCTTTTATAAATGTGGGAGGTGGCAGGGATTGGGGGACCTCTGCGAGGGCAGCAGGCACAATGCATCCAGCCATGCCTAGCCCCACAGCTCTTGTGGGATGGGAGAAGGTGGACAGCATGCAAGCTCTGTGCTATTGTACATTTCTTGGAGCCAATGCATGTATCATCTACAGAGGTTGTTCCTGTTGGGGCACAATTAATGCATCACTTGTTAGCTATTACTGTTACTAAAGAGTTGGGTACAGGAGGTTTAAGAGCATAAAAATAGGTCACCGGGCCTAACTTGTGTGGGATCTTAGGACGGCTTCCTGAGGGAGGTGTTACCCAAGTGCAGCCATTGACCAATTCCTGACATATGTTATCTCACTTTATCCTCCCAGAAACGCTATTCTAATCTTCATTTCTCTGGAGAGAACAATGGCTGCTAGAGTCGTTAAGTAGCATAGCCAGGGCCATATTCCACAGTTGGTGGCCAAGCGAGACCTTAAACTTGGATTCAACCCTGTCCTGTCTCAGCTTCCTCATATGCAAAGTGGGGATAATGATGCATATTCAGTGGAGCTATTGTAAGCATTAGAGAAGGGAGCACACGTGAATCACTTAGAACAGTGCCCTGGGCTTATTAAATGTTACCTCGTTGTGTCATCTGAGCAACTAGTAAACAAAAATACAGGAAAACTGCACAGTATTTACTGAAATCTCCTAAAAGCATTTCCTAAAGAGGTCATGTCCACTCGGTAGTTGTATCACCAAAACTCCGCTATAATGGTATAGACTTCTCTTTGAGTGTTATTTCCTTTGGGCCTAAATGTTTTTCATTCATCCAAGAAGAGGGATGTGGACTGTAACTTAGGAGACAAGTGATTTTTTTTGGAGAGGGATGAGATTTGACTGAGAATGGGAAAAGGAGAAGTGATAGAGGTGTTTAGAACGGGTGGCCAGGGATGCCCTTTCTGAGGTCGTGATGCTTAGGCAGGTCAGGACTGGCAAGAAGCAGGCCGCTGTATGAAGATGGGGAGGAAGAGCAGGCCAGGCAAGAGGCATTCGCTTGTGCAAAGGCCCTGAGGGCAATGTGCTTTGCATGTTCCTGGAAGAGAGGTACGAGCAGTGTGGCTGGAACACCAGGAGGAGTTAGGAAGTTGGCAAAAGGAACGGCCAACACCCATCCTCTGGTGCCCCATCCGCTTCTGCTAAAGTCTGACCCTCACACTTCTGAGTTCTGCCTTCCTCCCCCGTCTCTGCTCAGAGGCATGTGAGGACACCTCCACACCAGGCCAGCCGCCAGATGCTGGCAGCTACAGCCGGGTTCTTGGAAAACTTGAGTGAGTCCAAGTTCAAGTCCTTGCTTGGCCGCCAACCGTGGTCAATGGCACTGGCTGTGCTACTTAACATCTTGACAGCCACTGTTCTCCAGGGAAATGGGGATGAGAATAGCATTTCTGGGAGGATGAAGTGAGATAACATGTCAGCATTTGCCATTATACCTGACACATAGCAGGTGCCCAGAAAAAAATAATAATGTTTTCTTACTTTTGATGATTACTTTTTCTACTGCTGCAAGAGGTCATGTGATGAAAGAAAAGAATCAAGAATTCCATCGTGGCCTCCCTGGTGTTTCTCAGTGGTTAAGCGTGGGCCCATGAACCAGGAGGTCACAGTTCAATTCCTGGGCAGGGCACATGCCCGGGTTGCAGACTCAATCCCCATTAGGGGACCGGCAGGAGGCAGCTGATTGATGTTTCTCTCTCATCCGTGTTTCTATCTCTCTATCCATTTCCCTTCCTCTCTCTAAAATCCATTTAAATTTTTTTTTTTTAAAAAAAAGGAGAATCCCGTCATGTAGCTGTCTTCCTCTTCGCCCCTTATTTTAAGGTGCTGTGTTTGGACCCTCTCTGTCTTCATCTACTTGATGCTTGTCTGTGGAGTCTGACACCTGAGTTGTCACAATCTACAAACACAGATACTGTGTCCTCTCAGCCTAGGGGCCCTCATGGCTGGTAGAGGAGTGAGTGGCCCTGGCAGTGCCTGCAGCTGGGCCAGTCGGCATCGCATGAAGTGACTCATAGGTAGAACTGAGCGTCAAATCCTGAAAAAGGCAGGTGGGGCCACGCTCAGGGAAGCCAGCCCCCACTGGGCACGTCTCTGCCCTGTCATCCTTCCATGCTTCCCTTAACACTCAGCCTCTTTGAAGGAGAGACAGAAATCGTGCCGAGCTTTAATGAGGAATAAGCCGGGCGCACTTTGCCACGGGCCTGGCTGGAGGCGGAAGGAAGTTCGCGGGCCCTCATGAGTGACCCACCACTGCCGGTCGGCACTGGATGCAAAAAAAAACCCATGGCAATGTGGCTTCAAGTAGCCCTCGCTCACACACGCCGCTTCCCTGCAAACCTACCCACAGCCGAGCGTGCCCTGCCATCTGAGGTAGAATCCACATCCAACATGGGTGGGAAATGTCAGCATTTATCGCTTCTCCCATCCATGTTGACCCTCACCAGCAGATGGTCCAGATAGCAGTCGCGCTATTTTTCCCCTCTCCCGGGGTCCTGGGCGCAGGAATAACATCTTCCTGAAGGGCATGAGTCTGTCCTTCACCTTGCCCTCCTTGGCAGGTGTGTATCCGAGTGGCTTCCAGAAGCATCTCTGCTGCACCCGCCCTGCCTGTGGGTGCCTTCGCTTCTGGGACAGTGACAGGCCCACTCCGCGGTCCAACCTTCTCTGCTCTCTTCCAGCTCCTCTGGAAGCCACTCAGTTACCTTAATTACCATTCCTCCTCAGTCTCTGCCCAGAAGGAGAGCGGGGAGGGTTATAATTGGATCAAATATTTGCTGTGGTTTATTTCTCTGCCTCTCAAGCGCTCGTAAAAGTTGCATTTTCATGTCACTTTGGGGTATGACTGATGACTCAAAGGCACAGCCCTTGAATTGCATGCCAACAAAGGCCAAGGAAAACAAGATAATTTTGGGGGGAAGGGGTGTTTATTTGGGGTTCTGTGCTTTAGTGCCAAGTTGAGAGAGACAAGCTGCCTTGGGAGACAGACCTCCTCCTGCAGCAGTCCGTGCGCACATACCCCCCTTCCTGGGATTTGATCACGGCCCCTAATCCTCGTCCAGGGCTTCTGTGCATCTATGAGGCAGAATGTGCTGTGGAGCAACCTTCTTAGTCAACCAAGCACAGCCCGGTCCCCTGAGCATCCCAGATCCAGGACTGAGCCTGATGGGGCTCTGAAGCAGAGGTGACAGATGTCCCTGGTACTAAGCCTGAGCAATCAATCCCTAGTGCAGGGACATAGAGAAGGAACTCTGGCCAGGGCCTGAGCTTTTAGAAAATGGCCTCCTTTGAGTGTCTGCCAGGCCACCAAGCAAGCTGGCCAGGCCACCGTCTAGGCATCGGGGCGAGCTGAGACTACCCCGGACCAGATGGCCTCGGCGCTAACCAGCTCCTCACTGCGTTCCTGCTCCCCGGCCCTGGAAGGTCCTCTCTGTGTTTGGCCAGGCTGATCCTCCTTGTGTTTCTAGCCTCCAGCCCTTCCTCAGGTTACAGTAGCTGTGACTGATGCTACGTGATGCTTGTTGGTACGTGTTAACCTACAAATAGAGTAACTATAGATTCCAAACCAGCACACTTTCTAGAGCAGTGGTTCTCAACCTTCTGGCCCTTTAAATACAGTTCCTCATGTTGTGACCCAACCCTAAAATTATTTTCGTTGCTACTTCATAACTGTAATGTTGCTACTGTTATGAATCATAATGTAAATATCTGATATACAGGATGGTCTTAGGCGACCCCCGTGAAAGGGTCGTTTGACCGCCAAAGGGGTCGCAACCCACAGGTTGAGAACCGCTATTCTAGAGGAAAAGAAGGAACAGGAGGTATAAACTGGGACACTCCTGGGCAAACTGGGTGAACTCGACTCCCCACCCATAATAGGTTGGAACTTTTCCAACAGAGGACGCTGCCATTCCTTCCTGGGGGTTCTCTTACCACCCCCTAAGACATGGATTCGATGCTGGGACTGACTACCATCTCGGGGAGTGAGCTGGGAAGGAAGAGAAGCATGAGGTCAATATCCGGGAAGGCTCTGCTGAAATAACAAATAAGCCTCAACATCCCAGTGGCTTAATTTAATAAGTGGTCCTTGCTCACTTGTGTTACAATTTCGGGCTCTCCTCCAAGTGTTGATTCTAGGGTCCAGGACACTCCTGTCTTGTGGTGCCCACATCGTGGGCTTTAAGAGTATCTGTAGGGGACTGCATGGGATCTTGAACTGAGTACATCCCACAGCTCACGTCCCATTAACTGGAGCACCATCACATCCTTCCATCTGGTGGCAAGGAGGCTGGAAAGGAACCAGACCGGCTATGGACAATGACTGGCAATCACTGCCACATGGGTCACTAAGGAACAGAGTCAAAGGAGAAAGGGAAGGAAGAGAAGGAAACAAGCCAAACCAGCCCTAAGGAAGAAAGCCCGCATTGTCCATCATCCTATTGGGAACTGGAAAAGTGAGGTCGTAACAGCCTTATGAAGTCACCTCTCAAATTGCGATGATATATATATGAATACACAAACACCTTGGGCCACGGTGTCCCACCATAGGCATGTTCTGCACTGGGTGGTGCGTGGTCCCGGGTTGCTGACCTGTAACACTACCCTTTCTCTCCCATTCAAGAAAGCCCATGAGAAACTAGAAAATTAAAAAGCAAGTCTTTATTATTGAATACATTCCAACTTAGTTTCTTTTCAGTGGAACTCATCAACAAATTCAGTGTTTTATTTGTTTGATATTTAACAAATATTTATTCATTAGACTCCACTGGAGATACATTAGTTACAGCAGTGAATTATAATCATGATAGCAGAAACTTTTAAGGCATGCTTAGCTGTGGTTTGATGTAGACACTATTATTAGCCCCATATTAAAGGTAAGGAGACTGAGGCGCAGAGAATTTAAAGGGCTTGGGCTAGTGTCACAGAAGTCACTGGCAGAGCTCAGATTCTAACCCAGGCAGCCTAACTCCGAAGTCCCCACTCTGAACTACTCAGACCCAATCCCCTCCCTCCTGGAGTTTGCATTCTTCTGAATAGACTGACAGTCAACATAAAAACAAATTATATCAGTTTAGAGCGTGAGAAGTGCTTTGAAAAAAATTAAGCACAATAAAGGGACACGAGCTGGGGACGCAGCAGCCACCGTATCATCACAGCCCATGCTTTGTGCGAGAGCCACCGGCTCGTGGATCCTTCCTTAAATGAAAACTGCCCTCCATGCTTCTGTGGTAGGATGCTGAGGGACCAGCCAGAATAAATGTCTTCTCTCTCCTCTGACAAATGCCTCTTCCTGGGGTAATTGGATTGGTGGGACAGCGAGCACTGCCGTGAGCCCTAAGCCATTTCTGTGCCCCTTGGCCGGTCATCCAGTCCCAAAAGAGGTGACGGATGCCCAAATTAATAATGAGCAATGGCCCACACACGAAATCACCTTCCCCCAGCGTTTCCTCACGGGGGTGATATCCTGGCCCCCAGATGAAGTACATTCTTCTCACCTCGGCGCCGAGGCAGTTCCGCTCATTCCTCTGGCTGACAGCAATTTGTGGGCATGGGTCCTGCTAGCTGGACATTGACAAGGTTGCTAAGGAACAAATGTTTTGGTTACAAAGGCCTCCGAAAGCAGATCACTTTGTCATATCACTTCACATCATTGATTTTGTCCCTTAAAGACAGCCATGACCAATGGGATATGGGTTTGAAGAAAGCTAAATACAAACACCCATTTCCTCAGAAACGGGGGAAATTTCCACTCCCCAAGCAATGACTATCCAACCCCCCAGGTGTCAAAAACGAAGATCATGAGCTTCTCTTCTATTATGATTTGCAAGTCAGTGATTCACAATCACAAAGTACTTAATTAAATGGTTATTATTGTCCAGGCACTGCCCTAAGCATTACCTCATGTCATCCTTATAGCAGCCCAGAAAGGTGGGTGTTAGTATTCCCTCGAAAGCAAACCAGGAAGAAGGTAAAAGTAGGTTTGCCCAACTTGAAACGGCAGCAGATGGCAGAGTCAGAATTCAAAACCCTGGTTTGCCTGATGGCAAAACCTTTGTACTTAGGATTATAAACTCTTTTATTTTCAGTGATCACATTTCAAGATGGGAAAAGCCAGCAATTCTGATAATGGGGAAGTCACATTAGTAGATGCCTGGAGTTTTGTTCTATGAAGTTTGTAGAAGGGGTTCCAGTTGATGTCTGTAACCTACAAAAAATCTTTTATGGAGGGAAAGTGGTGAGACGGAGCTTAATCTCACCATGGTGGTTTTTATCTACTAAAGATCTACAGTTTGTCTTCTGAGAGTCACCGTGTATTTAAATGACTTTTTGGTTGCAGCGATTTTGAAAGAGTTCAAAAGATGAGCCCATTTCTACCCCAGTCTTACCGATTTTCTTGTCACCAAAAAAGAAACACTGGTGTCTTCTTCACCTTTTCCTTCATCCTCCCTGCCCAGCCCACACTCAAACACTGTCCTCTCTGCCTTAGAAGTGTTCCTTCAAAGTTGTCCCCTCTTCCCAAGCACTATCCTATTCAAGACCCATGTCACCTGCTCCTGTTATTCCTTCCCAACTGGTCTCCCTGATTCATTTCATTCTCCCTCTAGAACATCTCATATCCTGACTCTACATGCGAATGCTTCAAAACATTCCTTTTATTGCTTCAGTCACTGCTCAAGGGCCTTCAATGGCTCCCACTTGCCCATCACTGTTCTCTATGACAGGCCTCTTGTGAGTCACACTGGCTGTCCCCATCCCCTCATCCTGATAGCCTTTGCTGACCACTCCCTCTGTCACTGATGACTTCCAGTTCTGAACCTAGTTTCCATTAAAACAGAGCTTACTATTTAATTGCTGGGTTTTCCGAGGCCAGGCGCTGTGAGGGCATGGACATTGCAGCTAAACAGTTCTAGGTCCAAATTTTTGCTTGGCCACTCAGTTGCTGTGTGACTTCTAACAAGTTGCATGGCTTCTCTGAACCTCAGTTATCTTGGCTGTAAAAGAAGATAGAAATAGCATCTACCTTATAGTATCTTTGCAAGAATTGAATTGGATGATGATGAGAGATTCTAGTATTTTGTGTTTCCTCTGTGCCATGCACTGTTCTAATTATTACCTTTTTCCACCCAGCCTGTGTTGTTCAGTGGTTGAGCATTGATCTATGAGCCAGGAGGTAATAGTTTGATTCCCAGTCAGGGAACATGCCCAGGTTGCAGGCTCAATCCCTAGTAGGGGGCATGCAGGAGGCAGCCAATCAATGATTCTCTCTCATCATTGAGGTTCTGATCTCTCTCTCCCTTTCCTTCCTCTTTCTGAAATCAATAAAAACATATTTATTCTTTTATTCCTCACAACAATCCTATAATGTCAGTACTATGATTTTCCCAGGTTTGCAGATGGAGAAAGAGCTGGAGAACAGGGAGGGGGTGGAGAAAGAAGATGACAAAAATGAAGAAGAAATCAAAACTTTGGGTTTTAAAGCTTTTGGGATTTTAAAACTGTAGAAAAGAGATTGTGACCATTAGTAACACAACTATTAGCAGTAATTATAAGCATAGTAAACAGCAACTGTTACTGCAACATTTGTGACTCTCATTTTACTGGAGGAGCTCATAGTAAAATGTACTGGAAAGTATGTCTCTGGTAACTCATGGAATGGGAAGGTTGGGGGTCACAGGATTGGGTCTGCACCGAGTGTCTCACATATCACTTTCTTCTTCTCCTAGTATGACTTCATGGAGCGCCTGGACGGGAAGGAGAAGTGGAGCGTGGTCGAGTCGCCCAGGGAACGCCGGAGCATACAGACCCTGGTTCAAAACGAGGCCGTGTTTGTGCAGTACCTGGACGTGGGCCTGTGGCACCTGGCCTTCTACAATGATGGCAAAGACAAAGAGATGGTTTCCTTCAACACTGTCGTCTTAGGTAGGTCAGGCCTCTGAGCTGAGGTGACATGCCATGGAGGAGAGGAGGGCAAGTTCCGGGCTTCTCTCTAGAGGACACATCTCCCAAGGCGGTTCCTACTGAGTGGAGGACCAATGCAGAATCCCTGATGCACTAGTAAGCCTCAGAATACCACCCACCTCAAATGAGCCCTAACTAAAATAGGGATGAAATAGGAATCTCGCCTAAATCATGCGAGATTCACCATGAGTCCCAAGGATTCAGTGTGGTGAAGGCCTTGGGTCAGATCACCTGGCCCAGGTCCTGGCCACACAACACAGGCAGGTCACTGGACTGCTGGAAGCCTCAGTTTCCTCATGTGGAATGGAACCTCGAGAGCCCGCCTCACAGGGCTGTTGTGAGGATTAAATAAGATAAACATAAAAATCTCAAACATGTGATAGAGTTAATAAATATTGACCATGTCCGTTTACTTTCTCTTAAAAATCAAAGAAAACTTGCCCTGGCTGGGTTGCTCAGTCGGTTGGAGTGCCATCTGTGCACCAGAAGAATACAGGTTCAACTCCTGGTCAGGGCACATACCCAGGGTTGCGGGTTCAATCCCCAGTCAGGGAGCATGCGGGGGAGGTGGGGAATTGATCAATGTTTCTGTCTCACATCAATGCATCTCTCTCCCCCTCCCTCGTCCCTCCACTCCCTCTCTAAAGTAAAAAAAAAAAAAGATTATCCTTGGGTGAGGATTAAAAAGAAATCAAGGAAAGCTCAAAACACAAAGCTTAAAAAAAAAACTCAAAAATAAATCAAGAAAAAGACAGATATAAGAAAAAAGTCATAACTTTGTTCCCAAGTAGGTAAATATCAAAATGCTTTAATTAAGTACTTGTCATTTGGGGCTTGTTTTAGCCCTGCTTTTGATTAGCTATCAAAGGAAAAGCTAAGATTTTATCCACATTTTCTTCTTATATGTGCATACAAACCCTACCAGAGCCCTGAATTTGAGAAGATTTCATGAAGTTTTCTAGAGCAAACCATAAGAATTTTAACAATCAAATAAGCTACAGATATTTTCATGAAACTTACTTTGTCATTAGATTTTAATCTTTTTACTAATGATAATAAGTGGTCCTGGGTAGGAACTTGCTGAATCAGGGCAGGCTGTAGACCCATTCCACAGAGGAATAAACTGAGGTTCAGACTGCTAAGTCCCTCAAGGTCCCAGGATGTGAAAATGGTAGAAACAGCATGGGCTTCTGGGCTTTGCCCTTTGCCTTTCCGCAGCACCTTGTTGTCCCAGCAGCATCTGGTTGCAGATCCCAAGTGTCACTGGAGATGCCTGGATAAGGTGGTTTCACAAGGAAAGATCTGGTCGATCCAGGATTAAATCCCAGCTTGTCTTTCCCACATCCTCCCTGGAAAAGTCACTTTCCTCCTGAGCCTCAGTTTTATTTGTGGGAAGGTAGTGAGCAAGTCCCTAAAGGGTAGGTGATGTGACATTGAGGCAGGGGGTCGCGCGGGGGTGAGGCCGACGGAGTCCTAACAAAGCATGCCCGACTCCGGAGACCGGTTCAAGACGCAGATCTGAGTTTATTGTTTAAGTGCAGCAGTATATATAACTTTCTGGACCAATCAGAAGTTTACACCATCCTTAGGGCAACCAATGGTAGGAAAGATAGGGTACTATGTAGGGGCTCTAGGGGGCTTACTCAGGCGGGCGCCGCCACTTCCCGGTGTGCCGAGGAAGCTTGTATAGGCAGAGTGTGCTCACGCCATTGCATCTGCCACTGCACTGAGATAAATCTCCTGAGCTCTTCCCACATGACATCATATATGGAACACAGGAAGGATGGAGCTGGTAGTCCCTATATGAGAGCTGATGGTGGGGCGCGCCTTGTACAGCTGTTTCTCTATTGACTGCATTTGAAGAACTGCTCTACCGGCCTCAGGATTTCTCTGAGGGCCTTGCTGATTCTTGAAAAGTCTATGTTATCAAATCTGAAATTCTTCATCAGAATGACACAAAATCAGATGGGCTTGAAATTCATCCTCATTCCCTCTGCTCAGGAAAGATTGGCCCCATCAGGGCAGCCAAATGCTCCAAAGCAGGGATTGGCACACCAGAGCCCACAGGCTGAGCCTGGCCCACGGCCTGTTTTTACAAATAAAGTTTTACTGGAACACAGCCATGTTCATCTGTTTATATATTGTCTGTGGCAGCTAAAATGACAGAGTAGTTGCAACAGTGACAGTTTGGCTCACAAAGCCCAAGTATTTACTATCTGTCCCGTTCCAGAAAAACTATGCCAACCCCTGCCCTAAAGTAACATCACAAACTCTGTATGACCAAAGTCCCCCGAGAAGTCGCCCACAGTCGGGAGATTTCAGCATCAGGTTTGGTACCCAAGGGGGGAAATGCAAAAGGATGAAAAACAGCTCAAAAAAGAAGATGCAGACAACAACGTCGAACTAGTTTGAGATGTTGAGATTGAAAAAAGCAACCTTTAGCTTAAGAATAGGAGAAATGATATCCCTTTTGTCACCTTGTGTTTGAACTCATGCATAACAGCGCAAATCACACACTGCAGCTGGCTTAGTTGGAGTCCACAAGCACTTGGTTAATAACAAAAACAACTACCACACAGGGTACCAGCCCTGGATTAGGCCCTTTGTGGGGACTGTCTCCATCAGCCCATGGCCTCGCCATTGGGAGGTACTGCCAAGACCCTGAGAAGTTAAACAGCTTGCCTGAGGCCTCACACAATTGGTAAGAGGTGGAGTCAGGATTCGAACTCTCCAGAGCCTCTTAACCACTGGATTGCTTTGAATTCCAGCCAAAGAAATCCCTTTCCCCTGCACAGAAGGTTTTCTGGGGGTCCAATGATCTAATAACAGCTTCTGCCCCCCACCTCCTTTATCCACATAGACCCAGGCAATTGCCGTAGTGGGATGCCCTTCCCCCACACCATTACCCTCACCCGCCTGCCCATCAGAGCTGGGAATAGCAATTCTCCCCAGAGGAATTCTCCCGTCTGGACTGCAGCTCAAAGAGAGAGAAAGGCAAAGGTAATCGGCCTAATAGTTGGGCAGACACCTCAATACAGCAATGATAGTGATTGGCCCGCAATACGGGGCAAAGAACAGTGTTTTATTTGGTGCAGAGGGTCTCCCACACGTATCTATTACAAGAACGTTCTCCATCAAGAGCAGCCAGGAGCGCTGAAAGTCTGGTGATAGGAACAGAAGGAAAAATGTTAGACGGTGTCAACCAGCGGTCACTCTAAACATACCTTTGACTTGGGAAAGTCTTGGGGTGCATTTTGGAGAGAAGCGGCCTGCTATCAGAAGAGAGTGTCATCTCAGGAGCAACAGAGATGCACTCTCACAGTGCGGGTATAGGAGAGGCTGCGGCCACATGTGAAATCCCACTGCCCTGGCTTCCTCCCATTGCCTGCCATTGTCTCCTCCGAAAACCTACACCAAGTGGACAAAAAGGAAAGCTGATAATGTCGGCAGTCATACTTAATTTTGGGGCGGAAAAGGGCCTGAAGCAGGTGGGCTCCCTTCATATTTCAGCCTTAATGTTTTTGCTCAAAAGCTGGAGAAGTACTTGAGATAGATGACCTTGGGAAATTAAATGAAAACTACTCTTTATTAAAGTTTTTGCTTCTTTTGGATTCTTCTGCCCTCCTATGTGCACACATGCACGGCACACACACACACACACACACGCCCATTTTGACTGCTGTTTACCAAGGACCCACTGTGCACCAAGCATGGAGGATACCTGAGTGAGCACTTCTGATCTGGTCTCTTGCTCAGGGAGCTCGATGAGAAAAGACAGGGACATAAAGAGGCAATTATAAGAATTTAGGAAACACTGAGGCAGACTCAGAACCCAGACTGAGGGAAGGAAGGCGCTCAGGAGCTAAATGTTTGCTAAACTGGGACTGAGGGATGCATGCCTCAGTTAAAGGGCAAGGCAGGCCATGCAGCCCAGCGAGAACCTGTGCAAGACCTCAGGCCTTTGGCACGGGCCTGGGGTGGCAATGAGCTCCCTGGACCTTCACTGCTTTACCTCTGAAGTTGTTTGGTTTCAGAAAAGGGTCCTTTGGCTTCAGCGATGTCAATTTCCACCAAAGCATCCGAGGCCCAGATACGCCGGGAGAACCAATCCCTGCCCCGCTGCAGAGTGACTTCTTAAAATACAAGCTGCATGGTGCCCTCCCAACATTGAAAATCGGACCCAGGATAAAATCCAGCAGAGCCACGGGTACTACAACAGCTGAGAAGGCAGACGCTGTAGAAAGCCCTACCACGTGGTTTGGTTTTCCAGGGCAGAATGGGAATAAATGGGAATTTCCGTTTAAAGGAAAAACCTCCTTTGCCTTCCAGGCAACAGCAGGAACAATTAGACTTGAGAGTCCTTCGTGCAGCATCACCAGATCCATGTCCCCAGGTCCCCAGGGGCTGCGTCATGTCAACATTTGGGCACAGTGGCCTGTGTGCTTTGTTTAGTCATCTTAGTAATTTGGAACCTGGACGTCTATTTATTTTAATTTAAAGTAAAATGAGGTAATAATAATCTTAAAAGACTATGTATGCTTCTGTACAGCTCCAAATCAACGTGAAAATGTTCCAAATGACCCCTTTGAAGGTATTACTTGAGAGTACAGATAGAAAGATAAACCATGAAATTGGATGGCCGTGTAGGTCAAAACAAACAGGAACTAATTGATTTTCATGAAAAATAAGATCCACAAAAGCTAGGCATATAAGAGCTATTGCATAACCCAAAACCTACTACTTAATGAACCCCCAAATCATGCCCGAATTGATCAATCTCACATAGGTAGGTTTTTCCTTGTGAAAATCCCTTACAGCAGGGGATATTTTTATTTTACAAACCTGAGGTGAGGAACAACTGCTGTCATGTGGACAATCACCCTCTAAACCTGAGGTGATGCCCACTGGCAGTCCAGCTCTCAGATTGGCTGGATGACAGACTGGGGGAGGGAGGGCTCCGAGTGTTTAAAACTTAATATTCAAACATGGGAATTTCAGGTTTTATATTCAGATAAGTAGTTTCTTCGCAAAAGCCAAAGCAGCAGCAAGTTAGCCCCACATTCCTGCCTGGGTTCATCAGATGGACAGCGGTGGTTACGTCCATACGTTGTCCAAATTGCCCTAGTCCCCACCAACCCCTATTCTCTTCCTTCACTCACTTATGCTCCTCCCTACTGGTCCCCTGAGGTCGCTGTCACTAGTCTTTAAACCGGTAGGTGGCTGCTTATTAAGTTGCTTCACCAGCAAATGGAGGAAAAGGTAACTGCTAAACTTCTCTCTCTTTCAGATTCAGTGCAGGACTGTCCACGTAACTGTCACGGGAACGGCGAATGCGTGTCTGGGCTGTGTCACTGCTTCCCAGGATTCCTAGGAGCGGACTGTGCCAAAGGTACTTACCCCTACTTCCCTGCCATGGTTGGAAAACAGAACGCAGGCTTCTCGGAGGAGAGGGAGGAGAGAAGGAGCACCCAAGTGGCCTCCCACCAGATCCCACTGGGACGTCTTGTAAGCCCATGCATGCTAGAAGTCCTAGCCCTTTGGCAAAGAGTAGGGCTTGATTTATGACAATTGGCCAGTGTACCTATAGGAGCAGGGCAGTCATCCTTGGCACCAAGGTGTGCTGAGGAGAAAGATTTGCTGAAAATGAGATGCTTGGATTTCCTGTAAAAGCAGAAGTGAATTACCATCACTCCTTTCTTATAATCATTAGCTTCTATGTAATGGAAGATTAAGCATCTCAGGGTTAGTAAATTTCATTCATTCTGGCCAGCTATGCTCTTAATCTAGGAAGTGCTATTTATCTTGGTGGAATCGGTTTTAAATTGTATTATTAATTTATCTGCGCTGCTTTGCACAGGATTGCTGGGGCCCTGGGATTCTTGGGGGAAAGGTAATAAAAGAAAGAAAATGACTCTCATAGGAACGGGGGGTTTAGGGGGGCATGCCTGTTTGCGAGAGACCTTGAGCTTGACCTTCAAGTAGCGGCATCAGACACAAAGGTAGCAGAGAGCAGAGCTTCTCATGCTTTTTAGACACGTGCACCCACGTATGCATATGCTAGATAAATGCAACCAAAACAGTGAAAGGAAACTTTCACAAAGCAACACTTGCCTTTGCTCTGTTTCTTTTCTATTCTAACCTACTTCATTTTTTTTATTTAACTTCTTAAATTTTTGTTTATCTTATGTTTTCATTGGTATTATTGAAAGTACTACATATTCCCCTTTCCCCCCCCCCACCCTACTTTATTTTTTAAAAAATACTGGTTAAGCCAGGCTGGTGTGGCTCAGTGGTTGAACATCAACCTATAAACCAGAGATCATGGTTTGATTCCTAGTCAGGGCACATGCCCAGGTTGCAGGCTTGATCCCCAGTAGGGAGTGTGCAGGAGGCAACCGATCAGTGATTCTCTTTCATCATCGATGTTTCTATCTCTCCCTCTCCCTTCCTCTCTGAAATCAATACAAGTATTTTTTCTAAACACAGGTTACAATTATATTGATTCCCCACCCACCAATAGGTCATCTCCCAGTCTGAAAAGCAGTAGTGAAGAGGGTCTGAGCCCTTGCTCTGCCATTAAGTATCTCCGTGACCTTGAGCAAGTGATCAAACATCTCTGCATCTTGACTTCCTCCTCTGGAAAAGTGGGCAGTCCCTTCCTGAGTTCATTGTGAGCATGGTGTGACACACCCCCACACCCTTAGCAGAACGCATTGGGGGCCCTCAAAGGGTTTATTGTTTACCACCTTTTAATTCATGCACATTATACTTACTTATGTGCTCTTCAGTTAAAGACCATCCTTCCTTGAGGTTCTGAGAGCGAGGCAATTATCAATATATTAGTAGCTGTTCTGGTAATGCTACATGGTGCCACCCCTCTTCCCATGCTCGCCGCAGGTGCAGGGGAAAATCCTATTTCACGTACTCATGATATTTCGAGGACTTTCTGAATGATGACTGATGAGTGCATGGGGCTCTTTTGTGCCTAAAGTTCTGAATTTGGTTGCATGTGTGTAAGGCTCATTCCTAAATGGCACCCATTAATGCGGAAGATTCAGTTAACTTGTCAGATACAAAAAGAAAAGACAGCACGAAGATCCATGGTTCTCTCGGCTGCTCTTCCCCTTAGCACTCCCTGCCCATTGGCGGGGGGACACATCCCCACACAGACCAGGGGCCTGGACCTCGGTTCTGAGGGGCCCTGATGGAGGAAGATGGTCAGAGCTCTGCATCCCCATGCTGAGTGCTTTTCCTGGCGAAGGCTTTACAGGAGAGAAAACTTCAGTATCATCTGAATGGCTCTTCTTGCATAATCTAATTTTCCTGGGAGTGAAGGCACTGATGGGGGCAAGGACAGAGCGGTCCTTTCACGTGTGCTTGCAGACGGGCCGAGCACTCGGCTGCACGGGCTGTGAGCTGTAAATGTATATTAACACCGACACACATCGATGCATTATTAATCCCCAAAACCATGTGTGTTCCGGCGGCACATCCAGCAACTGGCCTTTCAGGCCTAAGTACCCCGGCCATTTAAGAACCCTCCGCTCTAAATCCATTTGCCGACGAGCGGCCACTCTGCATTATGGATCTGTAATGGGGTGTGCATTTAGCTGCTTAAAAGGACTCTCGGTGTGTTTTGCATTCACCACCTGTGCTGGGGCGGGGCGCCCCTCCGAGTGTGCATTAGCCGCGGTATATAATTGATCCTTGCAAAACAAATATTGAGTGGCTGTTAAGAGTAGTTACTCCTGCATCCTCGGGAGCTGTTCCTGAAATCAGCCTTTGAACTCGGACATTTTAATTTCACTGTTGATGCATACGGTTGACAAGATTGAAGCGTTTAAAGAATAAAATTGCTTTCTCCTTGTTTCCCCCTTTATCCTTGGCTGAGCGGTGTTAGGAGGAAGCTTCTCTCTCTGTGCCCCAAAGATGTTCCTTCCATGGTATTTCTGAAATGGACCCAGTTTCAGCTCCTGCATCAACAGCACTTTCTTCTTTATTCCAAGGTCTTCTTGCCCGAACTGCACTCTTTCATGGACCACCTTAATGTTTTTTGCCAAATTCATGGGCCATCAGTATTATGATTTATTTAACACTAGAGGCCCGGTGCATGAAATTCATGAACGGGTAGGGTCCCTAGACCTGGGCAGCAATCAGGGTCAATCGAGGCCTTCCGGCTTCTAGCCAGGGCCTCCCTTCCCCAACTGCCATCTGCCATCTGGGACCTTCCTTCGTTTCGCACCGCCCCCTGGTGGTCAGCGCACATCATAGTGAGCAATAACACTCCTGGTTTCCCAGTCAAACTCCCATGGGGACACTTTGCATATTAGCCTTTTATATATATAGATATTTCTTAAAGTCAGCTCAGCATGTTGCCATCACCAGCTTCCCTCTGGTACCCGGGACCCGGGCTTCCCTCAGGCCTCCTCTGGCAGACACCCAAGACCCAGGCTTCCCTCACAGCCCCAGCTTTGTCTGGAATGTCATCCAGAAGGACATCCGGTCTTATTAGCATATTATGCTTTTATTATTATAGATAAGAATCATTGTTAAGTACTAAATATGTTCCAGGCATTGTGCAGAGTACTTAATACATACTTTTTCATCTTTATATCAACATCAAGTAAATCCTATTTTAACCACATTTCCCAATGTTTATAGCATCTACACTAATAAAAGACAAAGATGCTAATTGACTGTACCTTTGCTACGCCCATCAGCCATTCAGAAGAGTATGCAAATTAACCCAATAACGATGGCCATTAAATTTGCATACTGCAGGCAGGGCGGGGCAGCGCCATCCACCACCACCACCACCCCCAACCCCGGATCGGGCCTGCCATGTGCGTGACCTGGGGCAGCGGGGCAGGCACTGTGGGATCGGGCCTGCCATTTTGATTTCAGAGAGGAAGGGAAAGGGAGAGAGAAATAGAAACATCAGTGATGAGAGAAAAATCATCAATCAGCTGCCTCCTGCATGCCCCACACTGGGGATCGAGCCTACAACCCAGGCATGTTCCCTGACCGGGAATCAAACTGTGACTTCCTGGTTCGTAGGTCAACACTCAACCACTGAACCATGCAGGCTGGGACCAATGATTACAGCTTTTTATATTTGAAATCATTTTAGCCTTGTGGACAAATTTCAAAAACAGTACACAGAGTTTCTATATAGGGTTCACCCCCAATGTCAACATTTTAAATTACTGTAGTCCTATTATTGAGACCAGGAAATTAACATTGATGCAATGCTATTGACTAATTTTCAGACTTTTTTTTCCAGTTTTGCTCTTTTATTCCAGCCTAGATCCCATACTGCCTTTTCTGGTCACATCTCCTGAGTCCCCTCCACTCTGAGGGTTCCTCAGGCTTTTCCTGTCTTCTGTGCCTCCCATCACCTTGGCCGTTTTGAAGAGTGCTGTCAGGTTATTTTGCAGCACGTCCCTCAGTGTGGTCTACCTCATCAGGTGACTTGATGGAGGTTATGCATTTTTAGTGAGGTGCTGCGCCCTCCTCAGTGAAACCTATCAAAGATGCAGTTCTGATTTTTAATGAGAAAAAAATGTAAAATGTGGTTGTGTGTGAGTGTCAGTATGTATGTGTGTGTACCTTCCCTGTGCCCACCCCCCTTCCCCTTGCACATAAAGCAGAGACGCTGGAAGCCCTACCCCCTTGGTCCAGCACGGTTATTGGTGGCTGTCACAGGCTGCCACTCACAAACAACTTTTGAGCCTAAGAAGCTCCTGAGTGTTAACAGGAAGTAACCTGGAGCAGTCAGGGTGAGGTAATGGTGCTACCAAGTGCAGGGAGGAAGGACAGCTGGTCTCGGGTCTCCCGCGACCCAGGACAGTGATGCCATCTCCTGGCAGTGGCCCACGATCATCCCCCTTCTTTCTGGATAAAAGCCCTCAGGAGGGCTGAGCCCAAGGTCCTCCCTCACAAATTCGCCTTCACCTTTGCTCCAACGCTGACAGCTGTGCCAGGAGGCTCCGAGTTCTGCCAGTTTCTGCTGCAGGCAACCAGCAGACTCCAGCCCTCCTGCCAGGGGGAGAATTTGCCACGTTAGCAAGTGAGATCCCAGTCACATCTGAGCAACGGGTTATGTGTCCTAGTGACAGAAATGCGGATTTACTCTCCTGACCTCATGCTGCGCCTCCCGTACCCTCGGATGCGCGGTGCGGGCGGCAGTTCCCTGTCTTCTTATGAACCTGCCAGTCTGCATCAGGCACCTGCAGACTTCCTTGCAGTGAACGGAGGAGTCAGCAGGCATTTGCAAAGCCTTTCTTCCACAGCACCCACCAAGCTGGGGGTCCCGAGCAGCCCAGAAGTCAAAATGCACCTGACCCTCCCACTGAAAGAATACATGAGGGTCTTTACCCATTATTCCAAATCATGGAGGGACTGAGCTTACTCATGCATCTGACAGATGCTTAATATGTGCCTGCTATGAGCCAGGCTCTGTGCCGAGTGCCAGGAAGACCATGGTGAGCAGGAGGGCCATGGCCCTGCCCCCGAGAGCTCCCTGCTGGTGGAGGCACAGGATAAGCAAGTGGGAAGTCCAAGTTCAACCCAAAATGCTGTGATGTGGGCTTTGAGTGCTGTGGTCATTATAAAGGAGAAGATGAGGAAGTTTATGGAGCAATGAAGTATGGATCTAAGAAAATAGCCAGTGAGCATCAGGGAATGCGCAGAGTCCCATGGAGAAAGTGTGTAAAGGAACTACATGCAATAGTGTCTTTCCCTGTAGAATTTCATAGCTGGTGCAATGCAGTGAGCAATCTGTTCCGATTCGGAGCTGAAGGAAAAATGGCCGTTCTTTCCTGGTAACTTGTGCCTCTTCTGTCCTCCTATAATTGTGCTTATTATTCCAGTTATTGTTTTGTCTACAGAGTCCGGTTATTACTATTCCCCTTGCATGGCTTTCTCATTACTTTAATGCTATTTGTTGCGGGCTCGATGCTCTTTAATTATGGTTCCTTTTTATTTTACTTTTACTGGAAGGTCTTTCATTGACTTACGCTGCTTCCTTGGGTGGTTGGAAAAGCCGCCTTGCATTTCCCAAGAGATCCAGGGCCTCTGATGACTGTGCTTTGACACTGGCTCCTTGGCTGGTCTACTTGGTTCTGAACTTGAGGCCCCAACCGGCAGCAGACACTCAACACACCAGAGTCGTGCACGTTGGGCACTGCGTATTGAGTAGCTATTAGAAATGACAACTCCTGCTGCTGAACAGCTGTCAGGGGAAGGCCCGGAAATGGCAAAACCATGGGAACCTAAAGTCTCCTCTCACTCTCCCTATAGGCTGGTTTCGGCTCCGACCCTGCTTCTGTGGAGCCTTGAAAACAGAGACCAGGGATCTTCCATTTTCCTCCTCTTAACCTGCAAATGTACCCACTACTCAGTCCTTCTTAGGGCTCCAACTCCCAACTCAAATTATAATCACCATCGTCATTGCTGACGTTTATTGAGTTCCTACTGTGTGCCAGCCTCTGTACGAAGCAACTGCATACCTGTCATTTAAGCATCAATAGCCCTGTTTTATGAATGGCTATTACCCCTTTCACAGATTGGACAGTGAAGCACAGAGAGGTTCAGTGCCCTGGCCCTTTGGCTTCATGGATAGAGCCTCAGCTTGTGGACTGAAGGGTCCTGGGTTTGATTCTGGTCAAGGGCACATACCTTGGTTGCAGGCTTTCGCCCTGGTCAGGGCAACCAATCGATGTGTCTCTCTCACATCGATGTTTCTGTCTTTCTGCCTCTTCCCCTCTCTTCCACTCTTCCTAAAAATCAATGGAAAAAATGTCCTCGGGTAAGGATTAACAACAAGAAAAATCCCTCGGCTAGTATGTGGTCTTGTTAGGATTCAAACCAGGCCTCTGGCCAGGACCCCTGATGCCAGCCCAGCCCTGAGGTTAACCTCGGGGGATGTGAGACAGAAGGAAGATGTGCTTCGTAGGCAGTTTTTGTGTGGCCGCCCACTAGGATTTAGGTCGGAGCCCAAGACAACGTTTTCAGGAGTGGAAACTAGGGTTTACTCGGTAGCAAGTGCAGAGCCAGCATTTGAAAGGAGGCCTGTCTACCTTCAGAGCCTGCTGCTCTGAACTCCTCTGTCCCCCAACCCCACTCAGCCAGGTATGTCCCATCACCTCCCACATCCCGTCGCCTGCCAGCTCCTGTTTCACGGACCTCCGACACGCTCTGCCGTGTATGCTCTGTCTTCACAGCCACTGCCCTGTCCACTTGGCCCAGATGGCATTCCTCCACCTCCAGCATCCTCCCAGGCTCTCAGGACCTGTCACTGCTCTCCTCAAGCACCTCCAGATGGAGACCTGCTGCCCCGCCCCCGTGTCACAGGGCCCTTTATCTGCTGCTCCGATGCGGGTCCAGGCCTGCAACCTCTCAAACCTGGCCGCTGACGGCGTGGCTCATGCTTCTCCCATTACCAAACAGAACTCACTTCCCAGGGCTTAAATCTGGCAGCCCTCCCCCAAGTTGAATTGCTTGTGGGGGTAGAAACTTTGTTTTCCTTTTTAAACTACTAGGTACGTCGCAGAGCAGCCTTAGGAAGCAGTGACTCGCCCAGGCACACACATCCTCAACCTGAATG
>NW_006292696.1:14266456-14280229 GCF_000327345.1 Myotis davidii
AAAACCTGTGTGGGAAGTAAAGGGGTCCTTAGAGAGGAGGCCGGCTGAACGGTTGATGGGAAAGAGGGTGCTCCGTCCTGTCCTGTCTCTTTAAATGGGCTGAGTTGAACAATTTCCCCCTAATAACAACACTGATAGCAAAATCTTATCTGTAGACTCTTATCTATAGATTGCTCACTGTGTGCCAAGCACGGTGCGTAGTACTGGACAGACATTACTTCATTTCATCCTCAGAAAAACACTGTGGGGTGGGAATCCCAGGATTCTCATCCCATTTGAAAGATTGAAAAATCAAGGCTGAGCATAGTGTCTGTCATCACACCGCTGGGGAAAAGCGAAGGGGGCCCTGGCAGGGTGGCTCAGCTGTGGTAGCATCTTCCCGTACACCAAAAGGCTGTGGGTAGATCCCCATCGATGTTTCCCTCTCTCTTCCTCTCTCTCTAAAATCAATAAACATATCCTCAGGTGAGAAGTAAAAAAAAAAAATTCGGGTAGCCTGACAGCAGTGAATAAACAGACCCTCTATGTCTTCCGGAAACTTCCACGTGTGTGGACACCAATAATTTGCAAACTCATCTCGATGCTTGAATTGCAATAGGAATGAAAAGCTACTTCAGCCTGGACTGGAGCTACAGGAAAAGCTTACTGTATGCGCTAAAGAATTTAAATATTCATTATGTAATTAATGCGGTTCAGTCACACGTGCGCGCGCACACACACAAGGAAAAACACCTTAAGACTTTTTTAAAAACCGCTTAAGCACTTATCGATTGAGAACTTTTATAACTCTCGAAATGGAGGCGTCCCCATATCTCTACAGGTATTTTAAATGAATTGAATTAATCATAGGCTTAAAAGTCTCTTGCGATCTTCGTTAACTTCCCTGGGTTTAATTAAAACATCTGTGCACTTTTAATTTATCGATTCATCCAACTCATATGTCATGTTTTTAACACACCCCAGCATGCTCTGCATCATTTTTAACCCGATTTCCACTTAACTAAAGCAATTAAATTCACCCCGGATTAATTAAAGCGTCTATACTTTCACGCTTAAGTCAGCATGTGCTTCTTTCCCCACGTGGCTCCTGACTGTCATACATCTGACACACCTGATGAGGTTTTTGTCCTTCTAGAAATTCTTTCCTGAGTCGCTTTCCCGCTTATTAATGTGCCATTTGACACAACAGGAGCGAGGAAGCCGGTGCACCTGCGCTCTGCCCCTGTCTGTCAGAGGCGCCCTTTGCTTTCCTCTCTTCACGGGGTCCTGCTGGATCTTGCCCCCGCTGAGACCAGCTAGAGATGGGGGAGACGCTAGAGTGTCTGAGTGTCCGAGTGGGGGGGCCATTCGGGTCGGAGGTGCCCATCGTGATCAGAATGGCTGGTGATCTTCGCATTTGTAGTTGCATCATCATTCCTTAGTTCTGCTTTCTAACTTCTTCACTCTTCCTACACAAGAAGTCTTTTACTGCTGTGCCCATTTAAGAGGGAGGGAAAACCGAGGCACTGAGGTCAACAGGCTTCTCTCTGGGGTGCATTGAGCCAGGGAGCTATCCAGACGGTGGCAAACTGTGCCCCCACCAGCTGTGTTTCACAGAGCAATTCCCTCGGCCAAGACAGCCCTGGGCTTATCCATCTTTCAGCTGTTTCCTTTTTTTTCCAATCTGATAAGCCAAGGATTCTCTCTCATTATTATTTTTATCTATACTTAATTCCTAATGAAACTGCATGTCTTTTCATACTTTTATTGGCTTTTTATGTTTATATGTCCTCTACCCAGGTTTTCATTCCTCTGCCTTTTTATTGATTAGAAAACACCCTTTGTGTATTTCAGATATCAAACTTTATTCTGTAAAATGCATTAAAATGTATTTCTTCCCGGCGTCGTTCATCTCTTAATTTTGGTTCTTCGTCATACAGAAGATTTAAAATTCATATAATCAGCTCTGATCTTTCTCCTTTTCCTTCTTAGTTTCTAGAATGTATGTCTTCCTTACATATCCCCCTTCCCAAGAAAATAAAATTAGCTTTAATATTTTTTTCTAATAGTTCTGTAGGGTTTTTTTCTAGTTACATCTTTAATGTATCTGGAATTAATTTTGAGTGTAGCATACAGTAGAGGTCAACTTGATTGTCTACCAAATGGGTTGCCAATAGCAGGAGCCTCGCAAAAAGTGAGTCTCGCTTTACTAACACCATTTTGCTCAGCGCCCAGCGAGGTCCAGTCTGGAAAGACAGTGGGACACGGTTTTGGCTTCAATGACACTGAACTCCGTTTGCATCACCTCCGTGACCCAAACATTACATCCTCAATTGCTTCAGGAGAATCACTGCATCTTCATTTCTCCTCATTTTTCCCTCCCACCTAACCCAGCTACTAACACCTATTAGGTTATTCATGAATATTATTCACTAACTGGGATGCAAGGCAACCAATTGTTAGTGCTATTTTGACAATTTAGCTGGTGTACTAGGTTCAAATATTTTCAAGTCTCTTTTCCAAATGGGTTTTCAATCAGATTTCAAGCCATTTTTAGAAGAGACATTATTTGAAATTCCCTCTGCCTGTGTGATTTAAGCCTCTTCAACCATTGCTACTTTTCTTCGGATATTCTCTCTCCTGCAACTCCAAGTAGACAAGACCTTCCTTACTTAAAACTGCAGACACGAGCGGCTTGTCCTGTTACTTCCCACCAAGTAAATAACACTGATAACTCATCCCATCCCTTACAAAGAACTTTGGTGGAAGGAAAGTAATCTCTAGCTTGATCAGTAAAATGAGCTTTACACCATTGAGGTGGATCTAAATTGTGTCATTTTTTTTGTCATTGGCCTGTTAACTTGTCAGTCGTCAGTGACAATGGTAATTTATTTGTCTTCTACAGGAGCCTTAGAGCTTCCATTTACCAGATTTAGTGAAACAGGAATAGTCACTTTGTACAAACATTCTAATTAATTTTAAGTAGAAGCTCGAATGCACGATGTTCTCCTGAAAGTCTTTAGGAAGAAGAGAGAGTGGTGGGGGACATAAAACACTCTGCACGTGATTCCGGAACCGCCTACTGCCCACAGCCAGGGAAGACTGGGGAAGGAACAGATGAGAGCTCTCTGATGCTCTTCTGTGGTGATGGGTGTGGGGGTGCACACACACTTGAGAACTACGACATTTTTCATACTATTAACCCTTGAATTCCATTTGGAAAAACGGGTTGAAATTCATGAGGAAACACTCGTTCATGGCAAACCAGGTGACAGCTACTGTTTTGAGTCCTTGAGCACACGATCTCACTTACCACTTCATCAACTCTGAGTGACGATGTTTTTAAGGGGAAATTGGGTCTCAGAGAAGTGCAGTAATCTTGCCAAAATCCCTCAGTAAGTGATGGGCTAGGTCTTGTACCCAGTTCTTTCTAGCACCCAAACCCTTGCTCTTGCCACTTCTATTCCATATTATTATTGGGCAAGGTGTTAAGTCAGAATTGTCTGTCCTGTAACCTGATATTTAAAAAATCATATGGACTTCATGATAGTAAAAGTGTGAGAAGAGTTATTACTACAGGGGGTTTCCATTTCACATCCAGCCTCTGAAAAGAGGTCTGGGCTGAGCCTTCCATACGGTAATGTCTGAGAATGAATGTTACTCAAGGCCCTCTCCATGCAGGTCAACTGAGTGACCACTAGGGGGCGCTCATCTGGTATTTGCACTCTCCGCCCTGATGGCAATGGATTACTAGAGAGCTTCACTCCTCTTTGACCCGCCTTCTGCTTTTTAACGTGCCATCAGCCGAGCCACCGAGTGCCCCACTTTCCAGAGAACATCAAGTGTTTTGCATTTTTTACCACACTCCCGGTGAGCATGCTGCAAACATACTGAAGGAAGGCTGCATTTAGACTGGGGAGAACTCTCTGACCTGCCTATCCTCCTTTTTTTTTTTTTTCCCTGAGTAATTTAAGTAGGTCACCTTTTAAATTTGATTTCCTAGACACCTGATTTTAAATAAAATCCATTCTTACTTTCTAGACAATCCTAGTTTTTTTCACCGCTTAGAGTGAATGCAGAAGAGAAACCATTTCAATAGGAATAAAGACAATAATCCGAACTGGCTTTTATCAAGGAATAAAGACAATAATTATTTGCTCCTTTTTTTTTGATCCTCTTCCACCTCTCGGTGGAATATACCTTCGGTCATATGTCAGCTGCTCAGATGTTTTTGTTTTCGGTCAGTTCCCCAGAAAAAGGGAAGGGGTTCGCGGCAGACATTGGTCTGTCCACATCTTTCATTTATGGCTATGCGGTGCCTGCCCATAACCTTCCCACGTGGGAATCCCTGATTATCAGAACATAGGAGGAAGATTTCCTTAATCAAGTCAACGTTGATGAGTGCAGCACCAGGAGGAAATCAGCCGCGATAAACCAGGTCCTGTCTTCGCGCAGTTTACGATGTCTTTGAGAAATCAGACACACGCAGAGGAAAGCTAATTACTGTAAAACCCAAACAGAAACATGACAGTAAGAGGGTTGATAGGGCGGGCGGGGCCGTTGACTAGGGAGTGATCTGATCAGATGTACAATCGCTTTGTGGGATGGGGAGACATTCAGCACATGTTGAATTCTTGGACCCTTTGCATTGCAAATCCCAGGGAAACCAGGACAGAGTACGACATCTCTGTCGGTCATTTCTGAAGGTCTCTGAATGCCAGGTCCGTAGCCCAGAGCCGTGTCCTAGACTCACGGAGAAACCAGGTTGGAAATTTAGATTCTTTATAAACCAATCCGGAGGTGAGAAGTTCAAAGCCTGAAGGCGACCACTGCAATCCCACTCTCCATCTCTACAAGGGCAGAATTGGTACAACTGAGGCCAAACGGGTGAAAACTGGGAAATCTCCTACCAGACAGTCCCTGCTGGCTTTCAGCTTTCTTCCCATCAACAGATGCAGAGGGTCCCGGCTGAGACAGGAACTGCTCACGACACCACAGCTCCCGCCTGCCCTCCTCTTTCTGGGTTCTGTAATAGGCCAGGCACACTCATCCTTATACTTGATTACACTCCACCAACTTGGAGATAGCTGCAGTTATTTCTTCATGATCTAGACAAGGAGACTGAGGCGTAGAGAGATGGTGGCACATCTGTAGCCCATCCCCCTTCCTTTCTAGGGAACATAATAGCAATAGGAATCAACTAATCTGGGGGGGTGGGGGGTGGGGGGAAGAATCAGCAAAGCGGGTTCCCAACCCCCAAACCAACAACAGCAGCACGAGAGTCCGTACAGCTTAGCGAGGGGCACAGCTTCAAGTCGAGCCAACCTGGCTTCCAACCCGCTCCTGGGTTCGGTGACTTGGGCCACCTGACTCTGAGCCTCACCTGTCAAACCTGTGAGTCTAGCTTCCGCCTTGTAGAGGGATTATGATGACAAGGATGATGGTAAGAGTAATTGCACATAAAGCATTCTGCGCCCAGCCTGGCACATAATAAGCATTGAATTGGCAGTGACTGCTGCTGTCAGTAGCATTTTTGCGGTGCTGGTGGTGCTGGTGGTGGTGATGGTTACTGATCATTTGAAGACGCCTCTGTACTTCCCCGGCCTGCGTCCTGGCCTGGGACATGGCGAGCTCAGCTGAAACGCCAGGCAGGCTCCGCCTCCTGAGACCGACCAGGCCCTTCAGGCGCTGGCCCCCATGACCTGGTGCTCTGTCTCTGGTTTTGCAGCCGCCTGCCCTGTGCTGTGCAGCGGGAACGGACAGTACTCCAAAGGGACATGCCAGTGCTACAGCGGCTGGAAGGGCGCCGAGTGCGATGTGCCCATGAATCAGTGCATCGACCCCTCCTGCGGGGGCCACGGCTCCTGCATTGATGGGACCTGCGTCTGTTCCGCCGGCTACAAAGGGGAGCACTGTGAGGAAGGTGAGCTCCGTGGGACGGGCTGGCTGGGCCAGGGCTGGAGGGGCAGCGGGGAGCAGCATGTGCAGGTCCAGACTTTGGCTCACCAGCCCAGTGCCAGGCTCCACGCTCCGCAAAGGCAACTTCAACATCTCGCACAGAAAACTTCAAACTCTTTAGCTTTATTAACCTCTTTATTTCTAAGAACTCGAAGTTTGCCCTAGCCGGTTTGGCTCAGTGGATAGAGCGTTGGCCCGCGGACAGAAGGATCCCGGGTTCCATTCCAGTCAAGGGCACGTACCTCAGTTGCAGGGCTCCTCCCTGCCCTGGGCCCAGGGCATGTGCAGGAGGCAACCAATCGATATTTGATATTTCTCTGTTTTTTCCCTCTCTCTTCCACTCTCTCTAAAAAGCTATGGAAAAAATATCCTCAGGGGGTATTTAATAAAACAAAACTTGAAGCTTTGTTTTTCCATCATATTTTACATTCAGGATTACTTTGTATTCGTTTCAGGCATGCAGCACAGTTAGATGGACTTTTAAGTAGTAGAAGACAGAAGGCTTGTGGAATGGTTCTGGAAGGAATATGTGATTTTTCTTCATGTTAATTCGCTCCTTTTCGCTTTCTCCTTTTTTTCCCCCTCTTTAAATTGCTTCCTCTACTTTTGTCTTTCTGTCTTCTCTTTCCCACTGTCTTTCCTCCTCCCCTTCCTGCCTCTTTTCTTCCTTCCGCTTCCCCTGTCTTCCTCCCTCTTTTCTTTTGCTTTATTTAAAGAGCTCTGCACTGGGACTCCCTAAACCTATCCGGAAAAGAAGGAAAAATCCTTAATCCCCACACCCAATCTTCCAGTCTTCCCAAAGCTGTTCGTTGTTACTGTTCCTGGTAACCTAAGACCCATATACTAGTGTATGTCTGTGCAAATACCTCTGAAAAACTAATACCACGAGAAAGCAGTCAGGCCCGAAAGACCATTGGTGTCCCTGTCACTTAGAATCACCCTGTAGGGGAAGTCCTCCTGGTTCCCTACCATCACAGGGTGCGCGGACAGTGGTGGGTGTGCGGCAGGAGGGCTGGCAGGTACTGACCAAGAGCTCACTGGGGCACACGGGGAAGTGGCCTCGAGCACTGTGGGTAAAAGTCAGGGAGTGTCATAAACCGACTCCAGTCCTACATAACTTGAACAGAGACCAGGAGAAAGAGCCCTTCTCTGAAGTGCTCAGAAGCCACTCTGACCAGGCCTGGGGACTCTGCTTAGTTCTTTCAGAAGAGTTAGTCGGTACCAAGGTGTTGGGACCCCCTGTGGTACCTGTAAGGCAAGGGAACTCAGTCCAGCTGCCTCCAGCCACCCTGCTCTGTGTGTGCCCTTCTAGAACATGGTATCTCTGGTTGTCCATCTATTGCTTCTCTCATGGACTTTTAAGTTGTGGAAGACAGGTCTTCTCTGCCCCTCACCTACTCCCCTCCCTTTGAGTCAGTTTAGTGGCTGTCTTCCAGCTGAGCACACGTTCTCTAAGTCCATCTCCCAGTGAAACATCCCCGCACATTTCAAACCACCATTTTTTCTCCCCTGATCCCAGTGGGGAAAAAAAGAATTGTCAGATGACCCAACAACTAAGGGGGAAAGTGAAGTCCCCAGCCAACTCCATGGGAAACAGCTAAAGATTTCCAGGGGACCACCCAGGATGTCCCCACCTGAGGGACCTCAGGTGCTCTGAAGTTCTCAGATGCAAGTGAATCCGTTGTCCCATCCCATTAACCTATGGATCTCCAGGCTTCTGTACAAAATAGCCAACCACGAAAGCCCTCACCACAAAGCAATGACGGTGGCTTAGCCTTAGAGACACACCCAGATGCTCCCTCTGTGAAATCTCCCATTTCACCGTTTTTAGATCTATGGCTACAGGGAGTCAGCTTCCATGACATCTTCTAAGATCGTCCTAATATATCAGTGGTAATGCCCTTAATGGGGCCCAGAAGTCTGACCTCCGGATCTTCACTTGTTCAACTCGATAGATACTTTTTCCCTCTGTTATAAAAGGTAGCCTCCCTCTGTCTGCATCATAAAACCAAATTGGGAGTAGGGATGGAGGAAGTACTGATCTAATAACCCTGCCTGAGAGGTTAAAGTTCCTAGAGATAAATGGACCGCAGGAGGCAAAGCTGCACTCACTGAGAACAGGGGAGAGACCAATAATGTGACCAGAAGGTTAAAGCCACCTCTTGCATACATCATCTGGAGAGGAAAGTGCTAGAGCTATGACATTGCCCACCTTAGAATTTTTTCCCTCCAGTAAAGATTGTGCATATCTGTCTGAGTGGAATTGCAAGTGACTCCTCAACTTCCCCACTCTCCCGACCAGTCTTACTTAAATGCCCAGAATGAATTAGCCATCCAACAAAACAAGGAAACCACTCGGATCATTACAAAGGGATGAAATCTCATCTATTGATTTCTCCTCCCCAAAAAGAATGAACCGAGTGATTCATATGCTGTTTTCAAAATGGGAAATGGAATCAGAAAGTCCGGATCAGCACTTTTTTTCTTCCATTTAGCTTTTTTATTTCTGATATTCATCACAGTCATAACGTTCAAACAATTTACCTGAAACAGCCGTGGCAATGAAATCAATAGTTGCCATCCTCCATTTTTTGCTGCATAAACATTGTTTTACTATTAACACATTTGCCCAAGAAAATGAACAGACATATTCGTGAGGTTTCATGCGATGATGTCTGGGGGAGTGGAAAGGTGATGAGTGAGGAATTGACATGTTAGTTGATGTCAGCCATGTTTTCATGTCAGTTTCACTGGTGAGTCATTTTTCAATGACATTTAACTTCATAAATGTAATTCATGGTTCTTCAGGGGTTTATAGCACTTATTGTTTGTGAAACTCCTTGACCTCCTTTTTTATCCTCGGGGATGGAACTTGCATTCACAACCCTTTTTCGTCAAACCTACAGAGGGCTCAAGACTAAATGAGTTCTAATGATCTCAGCTGCCCGGGGAAGGGGGGAGGGGGGCGGCTGGTGGTGGAAGGCACATGGTACTTAGCTGGTAAAGGCCACTGTCCCCCTTTTAAGTATAACACTGTTTCTATTTATAAAGCTTCGTAACATGCCATCGTCCTTCCCGCCTGCTAAAGACTCTAAGGATGTGGTCACAAGACCCTCTTCTGAAATTGGAACCAAATTTAAAATTCATAGTGAAACTGCCCCTCTAAAGTCCACACTTAGTTATTCCATCAGCTGCTATAATTATATAGCACCATGGGGCATATTTACTGGTATCCTGACCAGAGAAAGGGTTAGCTCATATTTCTAGATGTAATAAATGGTTCTTTTTATGACATACCAGTCCTGGCTAATAAATCTCAGTGGATTTTCTTCCTTCCTTCATACCATAATTCAGGATAAAGAAGGGTGAGTTCATTTATCTGGAAGAAAATATGTCATTTTACTTATTTTTTTGTATATTACTTTTGATTTCATCCTTTTAAGAAAAAGATTGGGATATAGTTTTTTAGTTTTTTGAAAGCTCCTTGCTCTTGGCACCTCCCCAAACCTTTTAAGTGGGTAATTATAAATGAAGGATAATTTTGGAGGCACATAGCACATGAGGTGTTTTTGTGTACATTTCGATTTTGCTGTTAGAAGTGGGGTCAGAATAAAAACTAGAACTCAGGGATTTTCTTTTACTAGAAGAATATGGAAAACGAGGATTCTGAATGAATGAGTTTATATTTTGCAGATCCCAAATTCCACAGCATTCTTCTTCAAAGCAAGAAGTCATTAACACCATTTTTCTTATGAGTCTTCACACTGGAAATTTGTCCCATTAACAACAAATGCTTATAGCAACATCTGTCATTCATTCTTCCATGTAGCAATTGTGTATTGAACACCTACTATATTCCCTTAGCACGTGCTAGGCAGAGACAACAAAGCCATTACACAGCCTCTTTGTAAATGTCTTCTGTGTAGTCGAACCTTTCATTCATTTACGTACAGATGTGCTCCACATCCTGAATGGAGCAGATTCGAAGGTATCAGAAAGGGTTCATTTCACCAGGAGTTATAATCCCCAAGACAATGAATTCAATATTAAAGTGATTATAACCAGAGCAAGTACCATCATCAGAACAGCTTCAACTAATAGTAAATCACTCAAATTCACCTGTCTGAGAATGTATACCTGATTTTTTAAAAAATATAAATAAATAAATAACAGAACAATGGTAGCTTCTGTTTCCCCATGGCTCAAATAGTTGCAAACTGATTTCCATAAATAGTATCTTTCTGAGAATATCCTAATGGAATCCCGAGAAACACCTCTTACCACTGAAAATGCTTGTTTTTGCCTCAAGGGAGGGGTGCTCTTTGGAAACTTCATAGAATATTGCGATTTCTAACAAATCCATGTTCCTCAAGTCTGGTGTCCACATGGCATGGATAAGCTGAATAATGTCATATTTAGAGCTAATGTACACCATTTGAAAATGCATCATTATAGTGTTTACCATAAGAAAGAAAAAAGACACTGTCCTACGAAAAGCTGGGACCCTAAGGGGTTGCTCTCTCAGTGTCATGGTGAACGATTTCCAGGCCAAGAATCTTGCATGTTTTAATCCTGGCGTTGGGCAAGGAGAGAAAATGAAAATTTTCTCTGAGAATCTGAACACAAGATGGCATGCACACACTGGAGGGAAGGAATGACACGATCCGTGTGGTCCAAATCACTTCAATAGGAAAATTGGAAGAGGTCTCAAACTAGGTGTGCCCCACCCCCCAGGTGATGGCAGAAGCAAATGTTTTCATCTAGGCCAACAGGCCTGGCTTCCAAGCTGTTAAAAATGGAGGAAAGATATGTTTTGGTCAAATAAGGCGATGAGACCTCCCTATTTTTCTGATCTACAAAGTAACATAGGGCCCCCTGCGAGACTATCCACCATTTGCCATTCAGACTCCGTGGTGTGCAGAGCTCTCTTCTCCAAATCCCTAGGAATACCCAAGGAAGCTGGTCTTCTAAGTTGACCACCCTTGGCTGGCTGGATGTCTGAAGTTTGGGGTCGCATCGCATACACACAGTCCATCCTCAAGAATTGCCTTTGCAGCTCACTCCTCTTCTCACTTTGAGTTGATTTCAGAATAATAATCTTCAGGTGACCCGCTGGATATATATCCACTCTCATTATTGAGATGGCCAAACAATCAGACCATGAAATTGGCAAGAACAACAGAATCTAACCATGAAGTAGTTTGATTGGCTGTCTAGTGGAAGGTCGGTGCCACAGCTGAGATTCACCCATCCAGTCCACTCACGATTCTCTGTGGGGAGGTTACCCCATTGGATTATTTCCACACCCGACCTCAATTCTTCTATCCTGCACATCTACTAACTCCTTCAATAGGTGTAGGCTCAGAAAATGAAAACTCATTTTAGGCTTAGCCTAAGTGACACAGTTTAGAAAGTCAATCTTTTATGAATTGTATTGACTTCCTTTTTAGGCTTTTGTTACCTTCTGAAGTCAAGTATGAGTGAAGCTAGAATGAGTCTCTCTACTTTTCTCTCCAATAATGAGGGGTAATTGGGTTTGGCAATACCACACACACAGGTATCAACATATTCATGTTCCATCTTAGAAACTCTGATAGGTTCCGCTAAGGCACCAAGGTTTATAAATGCAAGGTTTTCAAGGTTGAATGGCACGCCCCTATACCTGACTCATCCTAGTTCTGCTGAGAAAGTTCCTTTTTTCTCTCACATTCTCTTCAAATGTGAGATTTGGTGTTTTGACAAATAACAAGTCTTGAATTCTTTAAGGGACCACGTCAGTATTACCTGGCTGTTCCATTTGCTTGCAGGGGGATAGGAACTGGTGAGCCACTGGTGCATTCAGCTGGTATCTGGCGTCTCGTGGCCCATCCCCATGAGTGATGATATTTTCCTCTTCGTCTTTTCCAGTTGACTGCTTGGATCCCACCTGCTCCAGCCATGGGGTCTGTGTAAATGGAGAATGCCTTTGCAGCCCTGGCTGGGGTGGTCTAAACTGTGAGCTGGCAAGGGTCCAGTGCCCAGACCAGTGCAGCGGGCATGGCACCTACCTCCCTGACACGGGCCTCTGCAGCTGCGATCCCAACTGGATGGGTCCCGACTGCTCCGTTGGTAAGTCGCGAGGTCTTCTGCTCACTTTCCCCAACACGTGTGTCCTGTGTCCTCCCATGAGCCCAAATGCATGGGCATCTACTCCTCATGCTCAGCTGGGGACATAGGGCCTTTGGTCCCTGGACTTTGGTCTCTTAACTCTCTTCTCCTCTGTCATGAAGTCAGTGAGAAACAAAACAAACAAAAAAGCCACTGCATCGGTTCTCGTACCCCGTTGGTCCATCCCTGCAAAGGGATGAGGGGCCCCGGAGGGATGCTTCCGTTTGCATTATGAATTTCCTTATGTGTGCTCCCTAAGGGTACCAGAATGCCAAACAGAACAATTCAGTCCCAGGCAAGCTGAATGGAACATCCTATAAAACAGAAAAGAGGCTCCCTCGGGTGCAGCGAGAACCTTCTATAAAACTCCGCAGTACTCCCGTGGCAGGCAGATAATGAAGTTGTGCTGTACACTTTATTTTCCTAAAATTAAGAGTGTGTGTCTTACCTCCCAAGTGACCTTACAATGGAATGGTTCAACAGTTCAAGCCAGCCCTAGCCTTCCTGGGAAGGGCTCCCCTCACGCTGACAAGTGCCCATCCAAGCAAGTGATCATGGTCCCGCCCCTGCCTCCGGTAGCGAGACAGCTGTCAGATTGCCAGGCAATCAGGAAGTGAATCTATGCGGAGTGGGAAAGAAATGAATATTTCATTGCCAAAAGCAAAAGAGAAGCGTCAGTTAACATGGGCTGTTTTGGAAACCACTTGAGTCTGGCTTCAGCTCCGATGCTGGTGGTCCAGGCCAAACCCTGCAAAGGATGAGGGGAGGGGAGCCCACTGTGCTGATGACACACTCTGTGACCCTCCCCCGTGGTCTGATTTCCCCTCCTGGGCCCCACGAGCCACGCCCCCCTCAGTGGTCCGTCCTGAGGATGAATGTCCGGCACGTGCTTGTCCTCGCGTGAGAGGTCTGGAAAGCCAGAGAGTGCTTATCTGTCTGTCTGTCTCCTCCCCAAGCACAAAAGACTTTGAGCTCCTTTGAGAAAGAGGCTGTGTAAATGCAGCACAGCTCCAGGGTCATCGTTGCTACCAGGTGCAGGAATGACGTCACCATGTGGTCCCCAATGGGCCTTGGATCAGTGCAGGCTCTCAAGGGGGACGATGACCCAGCAGGCTAAGGAGTCAGGATCCCCAGTTCTCTTCTCAGGGGGGCACCTCCCAGGGAACTCCGCCAGAGTGGATGGCCACGCCGGCTCTCCTGAGGTAGCCTCGGTTCTCACACGCTGGTGAGCATCAGGCCCACCTGGAGGCCATGTTAGAACAGATTCCCGAGCCCCACTCTCAGCTTCTCATTCAGCGGGTCCAACTGAGGCACAGGTTCCCAGGGGACCGTGCTGCGGCTGCTGGGTCAGAGAACCGCTGCTCTGCAGAATCCGTAACAACGCACTCGTCCCCGGCCAGGAGAGAGAAAGGCCTCCCACGGTGACAGAGTGCTGGGCCTTGGGGCCGGCGCCAGGGTCCCGGGCCAGGTGCGTGGTCTGGCGTCCCGCGGAGGGTGTCGCCAGGGTGGTGTTGAGCTGTAATCATTGTTTTTCTTCCAGAAGTGTGCTCAGTAGACTGTGGCACTCACGGCGTCTGCATCGGGGGAGCCTGCCGCTGTGAAGAGGGCTGGACAGGCGCCGCTTGCGACCAACGCGTGTGCCACCCCCGCTGCATTGAGCACGGGACCTGTAAAGATGGCAAATGTGAA
>NW_006292696.1:14280240-14294007 GCF_000327345.1 Myotis davidii
AACACTGCACCATTGGTAGGCAAACGGCAGGCACCGAAACAGGCACATATTGCTTTATTTTCATAAATCGTAGATCGATAGTGATGGTCGTGCATTGCAACCGGCTGTTCCTTCAGGGACACGAGTGCTCTCCAACCTTCTCGCTGCCTCTCCAAATCCCCACGGGGGTGGCGAAGGGGAAAGCAAGGGTTCCCTATCGGGAAAGGCTTTCCCTGCTTTCCAGAATTCAAGATTGGGAGGAAAGGGACCGAATTAGAAGATCCATCCAAATTACTGATCTGGTGGAGGGGAAATGCACATGCATGGGAAATTGTTAGGGCCTGGAGATTCAAGCTCCCCAATGACTGTGGTCTGCCCGTCACCCCTTTTTCGATGTTCACCCAGCTGGCTGGGTCCCCAGATCCCTGCTTGCTGGCAACAATGGAACTCATTTATTTTAGACGAGGTTGGATGCAGGCCGGCTCCCAGGTTTCCTGGGTAGCCGAGGACCACTGTCAGAGGTTGGAGCATCCTCTTGCTGTCCCTAGACCAGGCTTCCTCCTGGGCCCACCACCACCACCCCCATCATTGAATGTCTCCTCCGGTCCCATTTCATTCTCACTCAGCCCCCTCTCTGTATAAGCTTCCGACTGAGAGGGTTTTAAAGATCATTTCCTTTGTTGAGAAGTAATAGTTCTCAAGTTTTTTTGGGGAGGAGGGCATTTGTTTGTTTTTTGTTATTTTTATAGTTTGAGTGGGGAAATACTTGATTGACTGTACCAAATGTCCCTTTAAGTGAGGAGAAGAAAGCCAAAGCTCTGGTTTCCACATCTCTCAGACAGTTGAGCGCCCCTACATCTTACCTCCAGTTTTTGTTGTTGTTGTTTAATATATTTTATTGATTTTTTACAGAGAGGAAGGGAGAGGGATAGAGAATTAGAAACATCGATGAGAGAGAAACATCAATCAGCTGCCTCCTGCACACTCCCCACTGAGGATGTGCCCGCAACCAAGGTACATGCCCTTGATCGGAATCGAACCCGGGACTCTTGAGTCTGCAGGCTGATGCTCTATCTACTGAGCCAAACCGGTTAGGGCATTACCTCCAGTTTTCAGCTCTGCTGTTTTATCCAGTCAGATTCGGGGTCCATTTCATGCCAAGCTGGCTAATCCACTTGCTTGCATGAAATCACTCAGAGATGTCTCCAGCCAAACTCCTGCCTTGCCCCCTTGAAGTCACTTGGGTTCTAGCTGTCAATTTGGGGGCCCTCTTCTCTGTCCCACCCCAAAACCCTAGTCATAGGTTGTCCACCTGAAGTTAGAGACGGGGGTGAGGAGCTTATCCAGGGCTGACTCATGGGGCCAGACTCAGTTTCCCATGCTGTTCATTTGGGCGCTCAGGCAGAGGTAAAGTGCACTCTGCATTAGACTTCCCTGTTCCGTCTAATTGGACATCCAAGGGGCAGCGCGCCGATCGGGCCACGGCCGTAGCACTGGGACCCTGCCGGGACAGCCTGTTGGCAGTGAATTGTTTTTGCAATCTCTCAATGATGCTTCAGACCCTGCTCCCCCTGCAGCCACTTTCATCTTCAGCTCCCTGCAGAGTCAGGGGGAGAATTCAGAAGACTTTCAGGGGAGGGGTGTGCACAGCCCACTGCAGGACAGTTTGAGATTCTTACTAATAGCTTCCACTGTCAGGGACGTTTCCTGTGATATATTTTTGCATGCCTACTGTGATTTAAATACTTTCCAGTTCTCCATACCTCTATTGCCCTGACCTTCCCCCCAGAAGAGCTCTTGCCCCCCAATAATCTTTAGGTAGAAAATCTACTTTCTTCCCATCCACACAACCCAGCTTCCCCTCCCCAGAGCTCTCCCCTTCCCACATCTGCCGAGGATGTAGTGCCCCACAGGGATGCCTGCTGGCTCTCTCCTCCCTACCGCCCTCTCTACTCTGGGAATAGCTCACAGGAGGGCAGCCCAGATGGATCAGAGCAAACAAACCACGGCCAACGGGGCAGAATCTGGCCTGCTGCCTGTTGCTCTATGGCTTTTGAGCTAAGAACAGTTTTTACATTTATTATTAAGCATTGAAAAAAATTTAATATCTTCTTGCACTTGACAATTACATGAAATTCAAATTTCCGTGTCCGTAAACAAATGTTGTTAGTAGACAGCCACACCCTCTCATGGGTGTACTGTCAGTGTCCACATGTGTCGCTGCATTGAATGATTGGGACAGAGGCCTCCTAGTCCACGAAGCCATTGTTATCTGGTCCTTTACAGAGAAAAAAAAAAAAAGGCCAATCCTGAATTAGAGAGTCACACAATTCTTGATGGAGAGAGAGGAGAAAGAGAGGTGGGTCAGCTTGGATGAGGAGAAGGACCCCTGTTGCAGCTTGAAGGACATCAGGGGCCGAGAGAAAGGGAGAAGGTGCCGGTATCAGCACATGGAGTGGAGAGAAAACTAGAGTTGAGGTGAAGTGTCTCTGGGGCCTTTGGAAATGAGATGAGAAGATGACTCAGTAGAAAATGGTGAGGTCATAGCCAGCAGAGAACACAGGAGATATCTCGTTCTAGCTAGCCCTCCGGGAAGGATGCACTGGAAAAAGGTGTTTCTGCTACTTGAAATGTTTGGTCCAAGATTCACATCTTCGTGCGCTAAGATACATGAGTTCTTGAGAGACATAGAGGAAATGCAAATTTACATGCCACGTCAAGCTCCCAAAATGAAGAGAGTGGTGATCCAGGCAAGCCTCTTGTTCAGAACAGTGATCTCTCCTGACTTTATGAGTTACTTACAACTGTGTAATTTTCAAAGATCTTTATCACCAAGTCTTTGCTTGTGAGAAATTAGAGCTCTCTGGTTTCATTTGTAGGATAGATGCTGTCTCCTCATAGCTGTGTTCCCCGGGGTTTACTCAAAAAAAAGGCCAGACATACCTTGGTTGCTGAGACTTGCTATTCAGAAGCTAGAGATGTTCATACGCGCACAATTGCTTCCTTTGCTTTTCCACCTCTGGCCCCAGAGCTGTTGCGTGAAGTTTTCATCTTTTATTTTGAGCAGACACTCCTGTCCATTCATTTTAAGTAAATGCCACAATTTACAAACACAAAGAAGGAAAGAGGGGCTTCTGGTTCACTCCAGGCAGAACCTCAAATGCTGTGTTTTGAAAATAGAAATAGATAAGAATGAAATGGCACCTGGTCTGCAAACAATGTACTGGGGGATTGGGGGTGAGGGGGAGCACTGGGTGGCTATGGTTGGGGAAATTGGGTTGCCTGTGGCCTATTTTCAGAAGGTCATAAGGAGGCTGTTTGCTTGGGTCATTGCCAATAGTCCATTGAATAACTCCCATCAGCACTTGTGGATCAGATTTATTTTGCTGAAGGAAACAAGATGATAGTTTGCGGTGGTGGGGGTGGGGGCGTGGAGAGGATGAGGGTTAAACCATAGGCTTCTAACACAATAGGGTAGAGTCATCAGGATCTAGCCATGTTTGGCCAAATGCACTTTTGGAATTTTTTCAACCAAATCATATTTTTTTATATTTGGAAAGTGAGTACATATCACTAGAGATTAAATATAAGAAATACCATTTAGATGGTAACCATTAGAGCTAAGTTATTGGTAGCCTGGATTCCACCAAGCAACAATTCTTACATTACCTCTTCTAACAAGTTAATGCAAGGTATGGCTAAAAGTTACAGAATTGCATAAAGAAGAAATAAGCTTTGAATCCAAATCAAGCACAATTCATGTATATCTTTGCAATATATTAGCATTATTTGGAGAGGCTGCGTTTATTCTTATGAATAAGTCAGAAGGCATATTGTGTGGGTAGAATAGCTTTATTCTAAAATGGGTTGTTTTTTCTATAACCTGCCCCTACCACCACAGCCACCCCTTGTTAATACAGGGGACTTAACTGCAGAAAGCCATCCAAGGCTATATAGCACCAGGGCATAAAGGAACCAAAGAATAGGTCAAAAATCACGACCAAGTATGGTAAACTGGGAGAAGCATCTCTTGCATTATAAAGAAATAGAATAGATGTTAGTTGTGTTTTGTGAGCAGAATAGTTGGGCAGTACAGGGAGAAACCAATCATGTAGCCATTGAATGCAAGGAGGAAAGCTAATTATCTCCTGAATGTGGACTGTCCAGACACATATTGAATAATACTACCTAACATGCCCATAGACTAAATCCACCAACACTAGGCACCGACCCTAGATGAACTGTTGGGGATCCGGGCAGCGAGTAATGTCTGTAATGGTTATTTCAACTTGTTTGTTTTGTCTTATGTGATCCTGACCTCCAGGTGCTTTTCAGAATCATGAGGACTCTTTCTAGGACCGTGTGGGGCTGAGTGACCTGCCCATGTGCCATAAGTCAGAAAAGTTTTCTCTTTCCTCTGTCGCACTGGGGCCCTTCTATTTTTCCTCTTTAATTGGTTGGGGGAAGAAATAGGTTCTTGTGATGTTAATAAGGAAAATGAGTCTTTACCCAAGGTAGAACCAGCCGTGAGAGGATCTGATGGGCTGATTAAGTGATTGTCATCTAGAGTAGACAGGTCACAGTCCAAGAGGGAGAGAGCCTCAGAACTACGGGGAACAGGTTGGGAAGAAAACGGCTGTCAAAATTAGCCAACTTCAGACCGAATGCAGCTGCTTCTGCATCGCAGTCCACCTTCATTCTATGTTACAGAAACTTTTATCTTGAAGCTTTTACCCTTGAACATTGCACTTTTGTGACTCTACGCTGAGATCAAATTGAGATGAAATTAACCATTGTGGAAGGGAGGCCTCCTTACCACCAGGCCTGTGGAAGCAGCTAATTCTCTGATTGGTTAATTAACCCACCTCCGGGCGCCCTGACTTGGAGCTTGTCCTAGGAGCTTCATCTTTTTTAGAAGTAAAACCCTAAAGTGATGGTCTTTCATGTTAAAAATTATGAACAAACTCTTAGCAAAGAACAAAAGATATTCCACTTCTGATTTGTCCCCCCACCCCCCCGGCCCCCACAATTTGGCCAAAATGTGAGCCTTCTTATTGAAGACCGACAATTGCCATGTGCCCAGAAGTTCTCGCTGAATCTGGGTCAGGCGGTCTGCATAGGTTTCTTACCCAAACCCAGAGCAAGGGCCAGGAGGTAGAAGTTACAGGGACACATTTTCACGGCACTGCAAAAGGTGAGCTACAACGAAAGGGGGAAACTGCCTCACCAATTTAGAACACACGTGGATGGTATCTCTAAGTTCCTGTCCACATGTCCAGAATTTTATTGCTTTTGATGCAAAATCATGAATGGGCTGTTCTAGCACAATCAGATCTTTCTTCCTGTTGGAGCAGGGAGAGTTTCCTGCGTGGCTCCATAATATACATTTTACATTAAAGGGTAGATCGAGCAGAGGGCTGGCTCAGCTGGTGATGTGTTGTTGAATTATTGAAGATAGTCAGTGGTGCTTTGCTGTTAGTCTGTCTGCTCATCTTAGTCCCCAACTATATCCAGTTTATCTAGTGCAGCGGTTCTCAACCTGTGGGTCCCGACCCCTTTGGGGGTCGAACGACCCTTTCACAGGGGTCACCTAAGACCATCGGAAAACACATATATAATTACATATTGTTTTTGTGATTAATCACCATGCTTTAATTATGTTCAACTTGTAACAATGAAAATACATCCTGCATATCAGATATTTACATTACGATGCATAACAGTAGCAAAATTGCAGTTATGAAGTAGCAACGAAAATAATTTTATGGTTGGGGGTCACCACAACATGAGGAACTGTATTAAAGGGTCACGATACTTGGAAGGTTGAGAACCACTGATCTAGTGTATCTTTGGTGCATTGAAAGACATTCATTCTTGCATAGTCTGAATAACCAGGCTCCACTTCATCCATTTATATTCGTGTTTGTTAAAAGAGGGAGATGGTGTTAAAGTAGGGGCTCATCTATCTGTGTCCACTGCTCTTGGACTCAGGACAATGCATGTGTGATAATGAAGTGCTCAAGACAGAGGCTTTTGTGTGCATCTTCCCAAGGTCAAATCTAAGCAAGTTTCCTAATGTCTGTGTGCCTCAGTTTCTTTGTCTGTAAAATGGGGTTACTAAAACTACCTACCTCACTGGGTTATATGTAAAGTACTTGGCACAGTGTCCACCATACAGTAAGAGCCAAATAAATGTGAGCTGATGTCATCATCATCACCGTCACCATCACATCATTACCTAGTACCAGTGTAAGAAACTAAAGGGCAGGGAGGATTATAAAACTCAATTCTCACTAATGCATTTCTACTAATTTCGACCTCCCTTTGACCTATCTGCCTCCCATCCATGGGGCAGTTGATAGCATGTGAAAAATAACACCGACCCACTATTAATTTCCTTTAAAAAGCCCTGTAACATGGCTGGACCCTGGCTCTTACAGAGAAGCATAAACTGCCTCTCTTACCTGGAATTAAACCTGCTTCTCTTACCAAACATCCCAATAGTGCCTGGAATCAAAAATCTGAATGTCCTTATGTTAGCAGAGGCGTATTGTGAAGTTGGAGTTGGCTACTTTCAACCAAAATGTCTCAAACTGGGTCTATGAGAACTTGTTTTGAACTCTGGATTGATTTTTATAATAAGTACAGTTTTAAAAAAAACACCTTTTTTTGAAGTAGAAGTTTGGGGGTCTGCTGTTATTGAATAGGATAAAATTTCAGATGTTAGAACGGATACTCTTCTCCTCTAAGAAGGAACCGGGCATCTCTCACGTTTGAGGATGCTGCCAGGTCAGGGTCTCTTAGAACACCTTGTCCCGGCCTCTCCTTGTCTTACTCCGTCTCGTTCCTCAGGGCTCTGGGTGCCACATTTATATTTGCGGTGGTGCCATGCACAGGAACAACCCAGGAGGCTCTACTTAGTAGTGCACATCCCTCTGGGAGACCCAAACTCCCACTGCTTTCTGTTCCTATCCAGCCCAGTAAGCGCCACAATTATCCTCATTCCTCCCGCGCTGCAATTGCTCCACGCCTTGGAGCAAGACCCATGGGTAACATCTGGGCAGTCTTTGCAACCCCTTGGCTCGTCTCCTGGGTTATCAGGAGCCACACAGAGAATCCCAGATGCTCATGTAAGAGCAGATTTCGCGTGTCTTCCCAAGTTGCCTGCCTAACGGGGCTCCATCTCAGATCAGGCCGCTGCTGTTACCGCACTCTGTTTTGCAGCCTCCTTCAAAAGGCTCGCCTCGGTGGCCCTTGGAAAACAGGTGTCATCGCTGCACAAACCCACCAGCCAGAGGCCGGGCCCGTTGCTTTCCTCCTTGTCCTTCCGTCGTGCATTTCTGTGCATCACTGTCATCGTACCCACCGAGGGCCACCCTGTCATTGACCATCTCTGAGCTTTTCCCTTCACGGGTAACAAAGAGACTGCACCAAATCACGCAGCTAGGAGGGAGCTAAGTATTTCATCATAAACATTCTCGGGATAATTAGAACGGATTAAATTACAAGAGGAAATGCATTTAGTTAATCTTTCTTCTAATTAAAAAAATATCCCTAGTTTTAAGTAAAGTGTTTGTTCTTAAAAACATATTTTCTTTGTAATCAGTTAAAGGGGAGGAGGCCTGGTTGGTCCTCATTGATAGGAAGCAACATCTGCAAAGTAATTAAAAGCTGCCAGCCAGCGGGGTTTTTTTTATTATTATTGAGATCCTTACAGAGCCTGCTCAGTCTCCTCTGGTGGCTTTCACCATGGAATTCTCCACAAACGACCTCATTCCATGGCTCGTGGTGGGGTTACTGTCTTTCTGTTCCCAGGTCGTTGAAGACGTTATTGACTCCTCTTGGTCAAGTGCCAAGTGAGGAGACTAATTCAGTAGAGGTATATATACTTCTCCACATGGTTAGGGAAATTAGTCAAAATGAGTAGGTGACATGAGACATGGCTCAACCCAACTGCAGAACTTACTCCCACTCTCAACCCAAATATTTCTAGAAGTTTCTGTGGGGTCTTACATGCTCACGATTAGCCCATTCAGGTTCTTCCAGCTTGGTGTTCTCATTAAAGCCTGCTGCCTATGAAATTCACTTCAGGGGAACCCTACAGGACCTCCCCTTTACCAGGGTCCATGCCAGGGGTGTGTGAGGTGGCACCCTTAGCCCCACTTAGCTGAATTCACACAGCGAAGGAGAGGCTGCCACCCTCCCCCACACCGGTGCACTTTATCAGCTGGCTCCATCCATGCTCCTTTGAGAAAACAGCCTTTCACATTTTGCCAATAGCTCCTCTTGCCTACGTCCAGGGCTTGTCCCAGGGCTGGGCTGCACAACAGATACCAGGGGGTCCTTTGCCTCTGCTCACCTCCCCCGGCCCTCAGACACCCGCACACTCCCAGGGCTGGTGGGGGTTGCCCCAGTTCTTCACACGCAGCCAGGCTCCGAATCCCAATTTGGACTCGAGTAGGACCCCTGGCATCTTCACAGCCATCTCTTCACAAAAACCTCCTGCTGCTGCTCCTGTATGTCAAGGGTTCCTTCCACTCTGCGTCAGCTTGAGGGCAGGTGAGAGCCCTGAGGTCTCCCACCCTCAGGACAGTTATGTCACGGGAGAAATGGAGCGAGAACAGCTTCCATATCCTCCAGGCTCCAGGCTTCTAGCAGTTTCTGGCGTGGCTCTTCGAGGCTGACGGCTCTAACCACCCAGTGCCACGCAGCCCAAATCACTACATCACAACAACTGCATCCTGCCAGACCCCAGAGAAAGGAAGGTTCTAGAGACAGAAAGCCCCACATCGGTGCTGCTCAGAAAAAAATTAAAATTGATGAGACTCCCGGGCCACACATTTCAAGCGTGGCCTTAGCAGCACCTGCTCAAATTGGCAATGACGTCGTTCAGAACGTGGCCCAGAAGGGTCGTCTGTGTAAGCAGAGTCCTGGGCTCTGATACGTGTGAATGGCATTTCTTTGTTTTTCTTTTTTTAATGATGCTTTAACATCAAGAGGAATTGCCGGACAGCCCTAATTGTCTAGAAATAATGCCGGAAGGTGGGGGCCCCAGTGGTTATGAAATAACCGCCTCCCAAGCACCGAGGAGACCTTTGTACCTGAGTTTATCCCAACAAGTGAACAAGGCGACTGCATCGGAAACACACACTCTCTAACGACAGGAAACGCGGAGCCACCGGCGACTTCCACTTTGCAGGGCGCGCCTGGCAGCAGGCAGCGAGCTGTTCCTCTCCGTGAGGGGCAGGAGAGCCCAGAGCCCAAATGTCACTGTTGACTGCCATGCCCATGGACTAGGAGAGAGACTGAAGACATTGGAGGCATAAGAGAAACTAGCTTTTCCCTGTTAACTGGGGAGTGCAGGCATGTCGAGTTGGGCCCCTTACGCATGTGGCTGTCAGCACCACACCATACCTTGAATGTGCACTGATTTAACTTTTTAGTTCCATTTTAATGGGGCCAAGAAAGAGCTGTATCCCTTCACTTACGGACCTGCTCTCTGGGGGTCTCATATGGGAAATGTTATCATAGCCTAGAACCGCCTGGTGCAGGAATCCACCTACCCGAGTTAAACAGCTTGGAGCACCTAATACACAACACCCACTCCACGCTCGCAAAATCTCCCACACGGCATTTGTGGAACGTAACTCCGCTCACTATGAACACTCGCTGGCGATGCATTGCTCTTGTCCTTATGGTATGGTGAGCAGGTGGGGCTGGTGTGGGGAAAGGTGTAGCAAAGGAGTTAAATGCAGGAGCTCTGGGATCTGACAGGCCTGGCTTGGAATCCAGCCTCCATCAGCTGCAAGCTGGGTGGCCTTTGCCCAGTTATGTAACTTCTGTATCTGACTTTTTCCATCCGTCAATCAGAAACAATGACACCTAAGGGTGACTGTCATGAGGACTTCACTTAACACAGTGTTAACACTCCATAAATGTTCGCTTAGCCCTGGCCAGTTTGGCTCAGTGGATAGAGTGTCGGCCTGTGGACTGAAGGGTCCCAGTTCAATTCCGGTCAAGGGCACATGCCCAGGTTTCAGGCATGATCCCCAGTAGGCAGCGTGCAGGAGGCAGCTAATCAATGATTCTCTTCATCATTGATGTTTCTCTCTCCCTCTCCCTCTCCCTTCCTCTTTGAAATTAATTTTTAAAAATAATAATTAGCGCCACACCGTCCTGCTTTGACCTTAGTTTGCCCAGTGTGTCTTTTCAGAGCGACAAGTTAAGGGAGCATTAACGGTGTCATATGACCACACAAACCAGAGGGCCAAAACCCCAGGAAGAGAGGCCGGTGGGAACCCTGATGGGTTAAGCCAGGTGTCTGGGATCTCCTCCTGTTTCACTCCTGCGGGAGGAGCTTGGGAGACCTGGGTTATATGGCCTAAAGAAGGGAGAACCGAGGGAGCGAGAGACAAGCAGGGAGAGTGTAGAAATGGCCCGGGAAGGATCCGACTGCCATTGTAACAACATGTGTGTTAAAAACAGAAGCCAGAGAACCACACGTATGTTATCGCGTGCATGTCAGGGCCCACACCTACTCTGTCTGCTTCCAGCTGAGCAGTGGCTGCTGTGTTCATTCATTCATGGAGCATCGGCTGAGCACCTGATGGGGGCTGGGTGCGGCCCGTACTTCTTCTGGGTGACCCCTGGGCAGCGGGGCTCAGCGAGAAGGGGTTAACAGAGGGGTGGTGATGGTCTGAGGAAATATAGACCCCCCCACTGCTTAGCCTCCTCATGAGACTTTGCTGTTTTCTAACTCAAGACACCTTTCCTGGAGTTTCTGCCAATAATTTTTGGTTGACTTCTCAGCATTCTTCCTCGCTCACAGCTTCCCAAGGCGATCAGGAAGGAAGGAAGCCTTCGACTTCAAATGGTAGTTTGAGTTCATTTGTTACACAATGTAATTAAGTAAAAGAAAGCAGTCAGGTATCAAACTGTGTGGATACACACAAATGACTCCCTCATAACTGTTAATATTTTCAACAATGCAAGAAATTTAGTTAAATCAAATGAAGATGGCAACTCATTAAATTTTTATTTTCCTCCCTATCCTTATTTATCTTTTAATCCTCCATATATGGCATAACGTGTTCCTGTTAAATAACACTCGTTAATTAAGTCTCATCTTCTCTTAGCTGTGGCTATATTTTTATTGATTAGGAAAACCTGCAGACGTTTATAATCTAATTTAGTTGGCTTACTGCTTGGGCATCTCTCAGGAAGAAAACCTTGAGGTTTAAAGGTGGAATGACTGGCGAGGGAAGGGAGTGGGAGAAACCGAGTTTTCTTTTCGTCCCCCCTGGCAGGAGGAGGCTGGGCCTGCCTCTCCTCTGTTAGGGGAGTTGGCCTAGATTTGGATAATGAGGGCACTATGAATTCACTCTCTTTGTTGACTGCAAGAAAGGGGAGGGAGGACAGAAAGAGTTGTAGATGCCAATGCCCCTGAGTGGATGAGGCTCGAGCAACGTGAGTGCACTGCACAGGGGGTAGGACAGTAGGGAGTGGTTTCAAACGGGAAAGGGAAGTGCAACTGGGCAGGGCAGACACGCCCACCTCCCAGCTGAATGTTGCCCGGGAGCCTAGTTTTGCCAAACTTTCTAATTCTAGATAGAAGCCAGAAATCAGGGTTGTTATGCATAGTCTCCCAATTCTCAAAAGTTGGCAAGCAATTCAAAGTGTGCGAGAGTGCTGTGCAGGTCCTGCAAATGAGACGGGGTGGGAGCAAAGGGACCCCCATCTGTGGCCATTGGCACATCCCCTCTACAGGCTGGAACTGAATCCGGGAACATCACTGGCCTGGATTGAGACTGGGACAGCTTTGGCTCCTTTTCTTTGATGACCCAACTCTCCTGGTGACCGGTTTAAGCTGGCGGAAGTCTCCATACCAGGGTACAATGGGGACACTTTGCACTTACACAGTGAATTTTCTCCAAGGAGCTCAAAAGACTTTGTGTTGCCTTAGTCAACCTCACAACAATCCCCAGGAAGCAGGCAGGCAGGTAGCTATTGGCCCCAGACACAATGAGCATCAGCAGAGAGCATTGTACACAAGACAGCTAGGTTGACTCATTGATTTAAATCCATGGCCTACATACTTGGCAAGCACAACATCCAAGAGGCACGGCTTTCCCTTGACTGCCCCCTCTGCTGCCCTTTTTGGCTTTTCTTCCTTCCATCTGCTCTAGTTGACAGTTAAGCCCCACATCTCAACAATGTACAGGCAAACCCAGCCAGCAACCACTTCCTGTCGTGTGTGTGTGTGTGTGTGTGTACACATCTGTGTGTGCATGCATGTGTGTGTGCCCATCTGACTTCGAGGCAGGCGCAGCATGGTCCATCCCCACCCATTCCAGCACGTCTCCGCACTGGTCTTTGGTCTGATGCCACGCTCTGAAATGCTACTTTTGCAAATGTTCAACACCTAGAAACTTCAAACAGGTGTCTTTAGGATTCTAGACACGTGCTAATGACATGCTGCTGGGGGCTTCCATGTCACTTTCTCTTCCTTAGACCGATAGAATTTCCTTGTTTCTCACAGAGCCGGCATCCGTGCCCACTCTTTGGCCAATGGGTTAACAGGAATGGCCATGTGAAGCTGTGATGAGGGCCCCAGCGCTACAGTGAAGGGCTGGGAACAAAGATCTCTGAGTTTCTTTGAGTGAGACAGCCGAGAAAGTCACACTGACCAGCAGTGATTGGAGTTCTACCTCTGTCATCATTTACCCTCTGTGACTGCCCAGCCCCTTCCCTCGCTTCACAGGCATGGCGCTCTCTGCCCTGCTCTATTCAGAGGGATCTTCCCAGAGAGAAGGTTACCAGCAGGGTAACCTGGTGATCCTTCTACCAGGAGAGCAGAGCACAAGTTCCCTGCATTTTACAGATCGCCCTGTTCTTCCTCCCAAATCAGCTCAGCTCCAGCTACCGTTCCCAGCACGATAGTGCACTGCAGTCACTCACCATCTCTGCCCACGAGTGTATCATAAACACTCTTCAGAGGCAGGTGCAGAACCAGAGAAACACGTGGCCATTTCAAATGCGTGTGTTGGGGAGAGAACTGGACTTCCTGACATTAGATGAACAGAGGCTGGCGTGCCCACCCACTTCCCACCTGGCCCCGCCAATCAGACACTGACCAGTCAAAGCAGACTGCCTCCTCTGGGGGGTGTAAACTTGAAAGATCCCACTGAAAAGTGTTGGCAATCTCTTGGTCTGGTCAGAAGTGCAGTGGCTTGAGCAGCCAGATCCAATCATGCTGATTTAGCTCGTCCCAAGAGGTCAAAATCAATATTGCATGCCTCTAAGGTAGGAGATGTTTGAAGTACTTGAAGAGGTGGCTTTCTTTGCTGCCTTGGGAGAAAGTGACTTGGCTGTCTGGTGGCTGTTCAGAACGGAAACTTTCAAAGGTCAGCGAGGCTCCTCTTGAGCTTCATTCATCACGCCTCTCAAGGTGTCATGCCAACAAGTCACCGTTTGTATGTTTTATCCACATACACGAACATACATACATTCTTGGGAGTTAAAGGTCACCCTGTTGGGGACACCTCTGGTATAACAGCCTCAGGATGACATTCTAGAAATTCAAAAATATCAGGGAAGCCCCCGGCATCCTCGCTGCTGCCAAATCCAGTGAAGCCCAAAGTGTCCTGTCGGACAGTGAATGGAACGCCACCGGAGATGACCCCGGACAGTAGGTGTGCGGGCAGATTCAAGTCCACCCGGCTGAACTGGCCTTCGGGTCCGATTGGCTCCTACAAGGCAATCAGGGACAGCCAGGGAGGTTCTCGTGTA